>NC_056627.2:48398036-48998036 GCF_002870075.4 Lactuca sativa | reverse complement strand
GTTTTGAAATTTGAAAAGTTTTCACTTATGAATACTTTAATTCCAAGTTAGCCCTTAGAATTTTAAAAGTTAAAATTCAACCCTTATACTTCATAATATTATAAGTTAATAATTAATAATATATATATATATATATATATATATATATATATATATATATATATATATATATATATATATATATATATATATATATATATATATAAGAGCAAGTCAGTCTTACCGTTAGTAGGCCTCATTCACGAAGTCGGTCTATAAGGGGGGTATAAGGTTACTGCCTATAAAATGGCAGTTTAATGGGTGTCCACTCTCACCTACCGCTTCCTTGACTGGTGGAGGGTCGTTAGCCGAACGGGTAGGACAAGGACTATAATTCTCCCTTCATTAAAAGTACTAATGATAAATACTAAGTAACTAAACCTTTTATAAATACCCAATCTTAGTTACTTAGGAATGTGAATAAGGTGCTAATCCATGAAATTACACTTTGCACTTTGTTTAAGTCGGTTAGTGGAGCGTGTGTGGTTAACCGGCACACTAACTCGTATTTAACAAGGTAGGCAAAGGGTAACTTAATGTTTATCATAGTATCGATGGAGCGTGTGTGGTTAACCGGCACATCGATTGAGGGGTAAACACTTAAGGGTACCAAGTAATTTGCATGGTTACTTCACACCTTGTTTTGTGATCCTCGGCATCCCAGTCACAAAACCTGAAGGGCACACTCAAGATTGAAACATGCCATTGAAAGTTCAATGAATCTCAAAGATCTAGGAATTTCAAATCTAATTAAAACCTAATTAATTATTTTGTTTTTCATTGTGGAAATTGGTGAATCGTCATTCACCTACCTTTAAATATTCTATAGCTTGGATTACGGCATCCCTCTTCCAAGTTATAAAATAGTTTGTTGGGTCCTAGCCTTAATATTTCATATTGGGTGTTATATTAAGGACTTTAAATCAACTATCTTGAATATCTCCCAAGAGATGTCAAGTTCAGACATCTATGATCTTCCCAAATATCTTGGAACTTCACTTCCTCCACCTCCTCCAATTATTCTCCCTAACCCACAAGTTCAAGGTCACTCAAGCCCTATTGGCAAGGCAAGGTCTAGGTGTGATCACATCTTGGAGATGAAGTCACATGCTGACAAGCCGGGAGAGTTGGGTGTCAAAGTCTTGAGAAAGTTAGTGGTTCAATCACTTTCTAAGTCTCATAGTGAGTTCCTTTGGGACTCCTATGAAATAGACTATGACAAGACTCTTAATGATCTTATTTATTTGCTTGGTGCTGCTAAATCAGAAATGATTTAGTGTACTAGTAAAGCAAATTTGATTAGGAGATCAACTTCCCAAAACTTTATGGACAGGGACAATAGTGACACAGGAAATCCAGAAATGCATTCTCTTCCCAATGGAAATGGATTGGCCATAGTCAACTTGGTTGAACAAATGGTAAAGAGAAAGGCTAAGTCTGAGATAGTCCCATGTACTATTACCTAAGGGTCCATATGTTTCTATTGCCAAAGGAAGGGGCTTTGGTTACGAAGCTGCCAAACTTACCTAAGGATGGTAAAGTCAATAAGTTTGACTTTATTTCAGGTAAAGTCCATTGTCTAACTCCATTAAGTTCCTACTTGGAGATTCTTATTACATGATGTGGCTGGGTCACATGTTGATGTTTTAAGAATCAAAGAAAAGTAAAGAAACTTAAAGGAAGTATATGCTGATTCTGATCGCGAAGATGAATTTCAATCGCAAGGTTAAGTGATCAGAATTTTGACCACGTGCTTAAGAGTTATGATAGATTGCTTAGGAATAGATGTCAACAAGTTTTCATATACATCTGCATTTTAAGGATTAGTTTTTCCGCAAAGTTTTAAAATAAAAGAAAAATTTTTAATTTTATTTATTTTAAAATATCCTTACAATGGCATTTGGGAAAAAAAATGTTGTTTATATGATTCCATTGATAGCCATATTGGAAATATGAATTTGATTCTTTCATTTGTGGTAGTGTCTAAATTTACCAAATAAGGAAAGATTCTCATCACCCAAGTTTCAGTTGGATAGAAACTTGGAATCATGCAAGTTGTATAGCATGATGAATTGTAACAGCCCGGATTTCCAGGTATCTTTTATGCTTATATTTTTGGAGTTTTGTGAGGGGAATCGACGAGTTGGAGCTCAAACTCGCCGAGTAGGATCGCGGTTCAGGACGCGGGTTCGCGCCTGGACTCGGCGAGTCCTCGCTGTTTAATGAAACCCTAATTTCCCGGTCCTAAGCCCTATTTAAAGGACCTTATGGCCCTTCATTGCGGCTACCTTGATCTTGAGAGCACCAAAGCAGCTGAGGGTTCTTGTGAGTGAGATAAGAGGCCATTGTTCACCAAATTTGTGTGTTTTTGCAAGAAAGGAAGAGGAAAGTCAAGCTAGAAGAGTTGGGGAGCTTGGATCTACTTCCATTTCATCAGAGGAGGCTTCTTGAGGTATCATTCATAGCTTATTTCCGTATTTTTGTTGATATGGTCAAACCTAGGGTTTCTTCATGCCTTATTTGCTTTGTATTTGAAGTGTGAGAGGTCCTATGGGGATATGGTGCTTAGATCTGGACCTTAGTAGGTCCAGAGAGTCCCTAATGTCATGCTTTATGTCCTTCCTTTTGGGTTGGAGGCTAGGGTTGCCATTTTAGAGGTCACTTCTCCAAAAAGAGCCTTGTAGGTGTTGTATGGTAACCAAGACATGAACTAGTGATGACCGTGGGAAGGCGCCGGCTTGATCTGTACACACGCAAGGGATTTTTATGTGATATGATCTTGGGATTTTGTATGATGTGAATTGAAGATTTAAACTTGATGTTTTACGAAAATTAAATGAAAAATGTTTTTATATTTTGCGAAAAATTATTTTGAAATTCACGGTGTTACAAGTTGGTATCAGAGCCTTGGTTTGAGGGATTCGAGTACACCTTCGGGCGTATTTGAACTCAAACTGAGGATTTGAGAAGTATTTTCAAAAAGAGTAAAAGATTTGAAAAGAAACGCAGAGCAGAGTTGTGTGTACGATCAGTCCGCGCCCGAACGGTGATTTCCCAAAATACCCTCATGTTATGTGCTATTGATATTGATATGATGTATTCGCATGCTAGAGTAGGCTAAGTATTCCTATTAGGACTAGAGTGGCCTGATTTGTGATGCCTTAGCCTAGGAAGTGGTGAGCTGCTATGAGATGCTTGAGAGTGAGTAGGTAGCAGCGAGAGGCTTATAAGGGATCTATTAGAGAATAGCCTGTGCATGATAGAGTACTTGGAAGTTGGGATCCGAAGAGGAGGACTTGGGGTGTATTCTGAGACGGTGCGGACAGTAGTATTGGGCTCGTACTACTGAAAGCACCGGAGCGGTGTACAGCCCAAGTAAGAATCTTTGGAATACGAAGGATCAAGGAGGAATGAGTTGTCGAGTGTGAGTATGCTCGAAGGGGTTCTAATTTTTTCGTATGTTGTATTTCAGAGGTAGATCATGGTGAGAACACGTTTGATGCATGAGAGCAGTGATACCAGTGATGAGGAGATCCGTCGGATCATCCATGAGGAGGTGGCTACGGCCATCAGGGCAGAGATACCAGAGATGTTCGGGTCTTTTAAGACCACATTAATTGAGACCTTTGATAAGCGTTATGCCGCTCTTTCTGAGGCTGCTGTTGCAGCGGCCACCGCAGCTATTGCTGCCGCGAGGCCGCAAGGTGGTGATGCGTTGCTGTTCCGGGAGTTCAGCAACACAAAACCACCAGAGTTTGATGGGACCCAGGACCCGGTGGCAGCTATGAGGTGGATTTCTGATATAGAGGGGTGTTTCTTCACTTGCTCATCTCCTGAGCATTTGAAGGTTCGGTTCGCGCTAAACCAGCTTCGCTTGGGAGCGAAGGACTGGTGGAAGTTTGTGACGGCGCATTTTACGCCTGCTGAGCTTGCGGCAGTGACCTGGGAGAGGTTCACTGCCATGTGTCGAGATGAGTACGTTCCCCAGGTGGAGAGGGAGCGTTTGGCACAGGAGTTTCTGACCCTAAAGCGGGGTACTGAGTCAGTTACAGCGATCACCAGGATGTTCCATGAGAGGGCGATGTTCTGCCCTGAGCACATGTCCACTGAGCAGGCACGTATGAGCCGATATTTGAGTATTTTGAGGCAAGACATTCGGGAGTTTGCGGTGAACTCCTCATACCGGACATTTGCTGAGCTTCAGGAAAATGCCCGGAAGAGGGAGATTGAGCTGGAGACTCAGGCCAGGGAGGAGGCAGAGTCTTAGGGGAGGGATCGGAGACCGACACAGTCTCAGCCGGCAGCCTAGCGGGCCAAGCCCGCTAATCCCAAACCAGGGAGCCAGAAGGGCCGCACTTGTGGGAAGTGTGGCAAGGGTCACGATGGAGTCTGCAGAGCAGGATCTTGCTACAGATGTGGCAAGGAGGGGCATATGGCCAAGGATTTCCCCAAGGGGTTTGCAGTGTGCTTCCACTGCAATCAGACCGGACACCGGAAGGCAGAGTGTCCGCAGTTGCGAGGGTCATCTCAGGGAGCACCTCAGGGATCTGCCCCTGCCACAATCAGAGCTACAGAGAGTCGGCCAGTGAAGGCCGAGGCGCCGAGGGCACGAGGGAGAGCCTTTCAGCTGACCGCGGAGGAGGTCCGCGCAACGCCCGATGTCGTGGCTGGTATGTATTCTTTCATGTATTTATTTTGATGTTGAGATATTATGCTTATGTTATGTTATGCGTAGTTACTTTTCTTGTGAATTCTGTACCTGCCTTGGTGTTATTTGACTCGGGTGCGAGTCGGTCTTTTGTATCTTTGGCTTTTAGTCAGCATATCAGTGATAGTCGTGAGGCGTTGAGTCGGCCTCTGAGAGTTTCCATAGCTGATGAGAGGGTGATATATGCCACGGAGGTTCTCCGAGGTTGCGTAGTCGAGATTTTCGGTGTTGAGTTCCCGATTGATCTGGTTCCTATTGCGATGGGTGATGTCTGTGTCATTGTGGGCATGGATTGGTTGAGCAGATTCGGTGCAGTTATCGACTGTGAGCGACAGCTGGTGACCATACGAGACCCTAGTGGGGGAGTTCTTTCGGTGTACGGCGAGGGTACACGTTCAGGATCAGCGTTTTGTTCGGCCGCTAGAGCGAGGCAGTGCCTACAGCAGGGCTGTAAGGGTTTTGTGGCGTATGTGATGGATACGCGGGTGGATTCCGAGAGGCCGAGTTTAGTTGAGGAGGTTCCGGTGGTGCGTGAGTTCCCGGATGTGTTTCCCGAGGAGTTGTCGGGTGTGCCTCCTGTGAGGCAAGTGGAGTTCAGTATCGATTTGGTTCCGGGGGCCGCGCCTATCGCCAAGGTGCCTTATCGCCTTGCACCTCCAGAGATGCAAGAGTTATCCTCACAGCTTTAGGAGCAGCTGGGGAAGGGGTTTATTTGGCCGAGCAGCTCGCCGTGGGGAGCGCCTATCCTGTTCGTCAAAAAGAAGGATGGTTCACACCGGATGTGTATTGATTACCGGGAGTTGAACAAACTGACGATCAAGAACCGTTACCCGTTGCCGATGATCGACGATTTGTTCGATCAGTTGCAGGGAGCATCTTGGTTTTCCAAGATCGATTTGAGGTCTGGATATCATCAGGTGAGGGTGCGGGATGAGGACGTCCAGAAGACAGCGTTTAGGACGTATTATGGGCATTACGAGTTTGTGGTGATGCCTTTCGGGCTCACCAATGCCCCGGCAGTGTTCATGGATCTCATGAACCGAGTGTGTAGGCCGATGCTGGATCGGTCGGTGATTGTATTTATCGATGACATTCTGGTATATTCGAGATCTAGAGAGCAGCATGAGGAGCATTTGAGAGAGGTTCTCGGAGTTCTGAGATCGGAGAGGCTTTATGCCAAATTCTCCAAGTGTGATTTCTGGTTGCGGGAGGTCCAGTTCTTAGGACATCTCGTTAACCAGGAAGGGATATTGGTCGATTCGGCCAAGGTTGAGGCGGTGATGAGATGGGAGGTACCGAAGTCACCCTCCGAGATCAGGAGTTTCCTAGGGTTGGCAGGGTATTATCGGAGGTTTATTAAGGATTTCTCCAAGATCGCAGTGCCACTCACCAGATTGACCCGGAAGGGTGTTGCTTTTTCATGGGGCCCCGAGTAGCAGGCCTCCTTTGAGACACTTCGCCAGAGGTTGTGCGAAGCCCCGGTGTTAGCTCTCCCGGAAGGGATGGAGGACTTTGTGGTATACTGTGATGCATCGATTTTGGGATTGGGAGCGGTGCTGATGCAGAGGGGGCATGTGATAGCGTATGCATCGAGGCAGCTGAAGCCTCATGAGACAAGATATCCCACCCATGATCTAGAGTTGGGGGCAGTGGTGTTCGCCCTCAAGATTTGGCGTCACTACTTGTATGGGGTTCGGTGTACGATATACACGGACTATAAGAGTTTGAAGTATTTGATGGATCAGCCCAACCTAAATATGCGTCAGAGAAGGTGGTTGGATGTGGTCAAGGATTATGATTGTGAGATCCTGTACCACCCAGGCAAGGCTAATGTGGTAGCCGATGCATTGAGCCGCAGGGCGGAGAGCACCCCGCTGCGGGAGGTATGTTTGAGATTGACCGTGATAGCTCCAGTATTGGATGCCATTCGTGGGGCATAGGCTGAGGCTGTTTGACCTGAGATGCAGAAGAGGGAACGGGTTGTTGGTTTGGTTTCAGAGTTCGTTACCGATGGTCGGGGGCTTATGACATTTCAGGGGCGTATCTGGGTACCGTTTGTGGGAGGAACGCGTACCATTTTGATGGAGGAGGCGCATCGGTCGAAATTTTCGATCCATCCGGGGGCCACTAAGATTTATTTGGATTTGAGAAAGGAGTATTGGTGGCCCTGTATGAAGAGGGATGTCGCGTGGTTCGTTGAGAGGTGCTTGACCTGTCGTAGGGTTAAGGCTGAGCACCAGAGGCCGCATGGTAAGTTGCAGCCATTGGAGGTTCCCGAATGGAAATGGGAACAGATCACTATGGATTTCATCACCAAATTGCTAAGGACTGCCAGAGGAGTTGATGCAATTTGGGTGACTGTGGACAGATTGACGAAGAACGCTCACTTCCTTGCTATCAGCGAGAGTTCTTCAGCAGAGAAATTGGCGAAGGTGTATGTGAGGGAAGTGGTATCTCGGCATGGGGTGCCGATCTCGATTGTTTCAGACCGTGATGTGCGTTTCACTTCCAGATTCTGGAAGACGTTTCATGAGGAATTGGGTACTAGACTGCATTTTAGTACCGCATATCATCCCCAGACAGACGGTTAGAGTGAGCGGACGATTCAGACGCTCGAGGACATGCTCCGAGCATGTGTGTTGGATTTTGGGGGTAGCTGGGATGCATATTTGCCCTTGGCAGAGTTTTCCTACAACAACAACCATCATTCGAGCATTGGTATGCCACCCTTTGAGCTGTTGTATGGGAGGAGGTGTCGGATCCCCATTTGTTGGGAAGAGGTTGGTCAGCGGGTGATGGGCAGTACAAAGATCGTGCTTCAGACGACAGAGCAGATTCAGCAGGTCAGACAGAGGTTGTTGACCGCTCAGAGACGACAGAAGAGTTATGCAGACAGACGCCGGTCCGAGCTTGAGTTTCAGGTTGGCGACCTTGTACTCCTAAAGGTCTCTCCGTGGAAAGGAGTGATTCGATTCAGGAAGAGGGGCAAGTTGGGGCCCCGATATATTGGTCCTTTCCGTGTGACCGCGAGGGTAGGCCGGGTAGCCTATCGTTTGGATTTGCCAGCAGAGTTGGGGCAGATTCATGACACTTTTCATATGTCGCAACCGAGGAAGTGTATAGTCGACGAGTCGGCAGTGGTTCCATTAGAGGATATTCAGGTGGATGCGAGCCTGAATTATGCCGAGAGACCAGTGGCCATCAAAGATCGAAAGATCAAGGTTTTGAGGAACAAGGAGGTACCCCTGGTGTTGGTTTAGTGGCAGCATCGAAAGGGATCAGAGATGACCAGGGAGCCGGAGCGTGAGATGCGTGAGCAGCATTCGGAACTATTTGCAGAGCGAGACTTCGAGGGCGAAGTCTAGTTCTAGTGGGGGAGAATTGTAACAGCCCGGATTTCCAGGTATCTTTTATGCTTATATTTTTGGAGTTTTGTGAGGGGACTCGGCGAGTTGGAGCTCAAACTCGCCGAGTAGGATCGCGGTTCAGGACGCGGGTTCGTGCCTGGACTCGGCGAGTCCTCGCTGTTTAATGAGACCCTAATTTCCCGGTCCTAAGCCCTATTTAAAGGACCTTACGGCCCTTCATTGCGGCTACCTTGATCTTGAGAGCACCAAAGCAGCTGAGGGTTCTTGTGAGTGAGATAAGAGGCCATTGTTCACCAAATTTGTGTATTTTTGCAAGAAAGGAAGAGGAAAGTCAAGCTAGAAGAGTTGGGGAGCTTGGATCTACTTCCATTTCATCAGAGGAGGCTTCTTGAGGTATCATTCAGAGCTTATTTCCGTATTTTTGTTGATATGGTCAAACCTAGGGTTTCTTCATGCCTTATTTGCTTTGTATTTGAAGTGTAAGAGGTCCCATGGGGATATGGTGCTTAGATCTGGACCTTAGTAGGTCCAGAGAGTCCCTAATGTCATGCTTTATGTCCTTCCTTTTGGGTTGGAGGCTAGGGTTGCCATTTTAGAGGTCACTTCTCCAAAAAGAGCCTTGTAGGTGTTGTATGGTAACCAAGACATGAACTTTACGTGATGGATGAGCTTAGGAGGGCCAGATCTATGAGTGGATGGAGCGGATCTGACCTCAGAAGCTAGTTTGAGTTGATGCATGGCATGGACTCGCCGAGTCTGAAGAACAGACTCGGCGAGTAGCATGAAGATTGTCCTTAACCACTCAGCGAGTGGTCCTGCCGAGTTATGGGTTGACTCAGTGAGTCAGGGAGAGTTAGAGAGGGTTGACAGATGGACTGAGTCGAGCTGGAACTCGCAGAGTTGTTCTTGAGACTCGGCGAGTTGAGTCGTGGTGGCCCCACGATTCATGCCAGGTGGAACTCATCGAGTCAGGGGAGTACTTGACATGTCAAAAGAGAATCCTAGAGAGTTGGTGAATACGTATAGACTCGCCGAGTCGCCCTAGTGCACTCGCCGAGTCCGGTCAAAATTGACCGTTGACCGTTGACCGTTGACCAGAGTTGACCAGTGTTGACTTGATAGGGGTAGTCAACCTTAGTGGTAAAAGTGTTAATTAGAGATGTATGATGTTATAGGAGGATTATAGTTCGGAGGATCGAGCACGAGTGATTTCTAGGATTCGCGGGTTATCGAGATATACGAGGTGAGTCTTCTCACTATACTTTACCTTGAGTAGGTAATCAGAGTTATGTGACAGAGTATGTGTATGTTATGTGTTGTACTGCATGATGTCTATGTGATTTATGCTGTGCATGTTTATAGAGTTGGAACCGGAAGGTTCCCAGAGTTAGAACCAGTGGGTTCACAGAGTAGGGTCTACGGACCCACAGAGTTATAGCCTCGAGTGGCTAATATGTGTTATGTGTGGTATTTTGCGGAACTCACTAAGTTTTGTGCTTACAGTGTTAGTGTTGTTTGTTTCAGGTACTAGTGATGACCGTGGGAAGGCGCCGACTTGATCTGTACACACGCAAGGGATTTTTATGTGATATGATCTTGGGATTTTGTATGATGTGAATTGAAGATTTAAACTTGATGTTTTACGAAAATTAAATGAAAAATGTTTTTATATTTTGCGAAAAATTATTTTGAAATTCACGGTGTTACAAGTTGGTATCAGAGCCTTGGTTTGAGGGATTCGAGTACACCTTCGGGCGTATTTGAACTCAAACTGAGGATTTGAGAAGTATTTTCAAAAAGAGTAAAGGATTTGAAAAGAAACGCAGAGCAGAGTTGTGTGTACGATCAGTCCGCGCCCGAACGGTGATTTCCCAAAATACCCTCATGTTATGTGCTATTGATATTGATATGATGTATTCGCATGCTAGAGTAGGCTAAGTATTCCTATTAGGACTAGAGTGGCCTGATTTGTGATGCCTTAGCCTAGGAAGTGGTGAGCTGCTATGAGATGCTTGAGAGTGAGTAGGTAGCAGCGAGAGGCTTATAAGGGATCTATTAGAGAATAGCCTGTGCATGATAGAGTACTTGGAAGTTGGGATCCGAAGAGGAGGACTTGGGGTGTATTCTGAGACGGTGCGGACAGTAGTATTGGGCTCGTACTACTGAAAGCACCGGAGCGGTGTACAGCCCAAGTAAGAATCTTTGGAATACGAAGGATCAAGGAGGAATGAGTTGTCGAGTGTGAGTATGCTCGAAGGGGTTCTAATTTTTTCGTATGTTGTATTTCAGAGGTAGATCATGGTGAGAACACGTTTGATGCATGAGAGCAGTGATACCAGTGATGAGGAGATCCGTCGGATCATCCATGAGGAGGTGGCTACGGCCATCAGGGCAGAGATACCAGAGATTTTCGGGTCTTTTAAGACCACATTAATTGAGACCTTTGATAAGCGTTATGCCGCTCTTTCTGAGGCTGCTGTTGCAGCGGCCACCGCAGCTATTGCTGCCGCGAGGCCGCAAGGTGGTGATGCGTTGCTGTTCCGGGAGTTCAGCAACACAAAACCACCAGAGTTTGATGGGACCCAGGACCCGGTGGCAGCTATGAGGTGGATTTCTGATATAGAGGGGTGTTTCTTCACTTGCTCATCTCCTGAGCATTTGAAGGTTCGGTTCGCGCTAAACCAGCTTCGCTTGGGAGCGAAGGACTGGTGGAAGTTTGTGACGGCGCATTTTACGCCTGCTGAGCTTGCGGTAGTGACCTGGGAGAGGTTCACTGCCATGTGTCGAGATGAGTACGTTCCCCAGGTGGAGAGGGAGCGTTTGGCACAGGAGTTTCTGACCCTAAAGCGGGGTACTGAGTCAGTTACAGCGATCACCAGGATGTTCCATGAGAGGGCGATGTTCTGCCCTGAGCACATGTCCACTGAGCAGGCACGTATGAGCCGATATTTGAGTATTTTGAGGCAAGACATTCGGGAGTTCGCGGTGAACTCCTCATACCGGACATTTGCTGAGCTTCAGGAAAATGCCCGGAAGAGGGAGATTGAGCTGGAGACTCAGGCCAGGGAGGAGGCAGAGTCTTAGGGGAGGGATCGGAGACCGACACAGTCTCAGCCGGCAGCCAAGCGGGCCAAGCCCGCTGATCCCAAACCAGGGAGCCAGAAGGGCCGCACTTGTGGGAAGTGTGGCAAGGGTCACGATGGAGTCTGCAGAGCAGGATCTTGCTACAGATGTGGCAAGGAGGGGCATATGGCCAAGGATTTCCCCAAGGGGTTTGCAGTGTGCTTCCACTGCAATCAGACCGGACACCGGAAGGCAGAGTGTCCGCAGTTGCGAGGGTCATCTCAGGGAGCACCTCAGGGATCTGCCCCTGCCACAATCAGAGCTACAGAGAGTCGGCCAGTGAAGGCCGAGGCGCCGAGGGCACGAGGGAGAGCCTTTCAGCTGACCGCGGAGATGACCACCGCAGCTATTGCTGCCGCGAGGCCGCAAGGTGGTGATGCGTTGCTGTTCTGGGAGTTCAGCAACACAAAACCACCATAGTTTGATGGGACCCAGGACCCGGTGGCAGCTATGAGGCGGATTTCTGATATAGAGGGGTGTTTCTTCACTTGCTCATCTCCTGAGCATTTGAAGGTTCGGTTCGCGCTAAACCAGCTTCGCTTGGGAGTGAAGGACTGGTGGAAGTTTGTGACGGCGCATTTTACGCCTGCTGAGCTTGCGGCAGTGACTTGGGAGAGGTTCACTGCCATGTTCCGAGATGAGGACAGTGGGAGTCTTAAAGGTCTTGAAAGCCTCAAGAACTAATCAAGAATAAAACCTGAAGCTCTTCACTAGCACACGACTTGAGGTTCATAACCTATCATGTTGACATATTCTGTGCCCATTCCAGTTAAAGTTGACTTTGCATATGAGTTCTTAGAGTTCTCAATTGGTTGAACAACAACTTGGAAGCAATGGCAGGCCCTTGAGATGCCAGGTGGAAAGAAATTAAGATTGAGTTCAATCCATATGAGTTTGGATTTGTCATTATCCTTGTCTTGTGATTTTGGTTTTGACAAATTCATATGGGTAGGAAATCATACACCATAAAAATCTAAGTGTCATAAGGTTTCTCTCCGATTCATGAAAATCATGGTGAGGAAACACTTTCACTAAGTAAATTTTAGCTAGATAGCAATTGTGATATTTGCATTCTCAAAGTCGTTAGTGGAGCGTGTGTGGTTTACCGGCACACTAACATGGACTTGTGAGAAGTGGCAAAGGTCTAAACAATTGAGACTATGATTACGGCATCCCTTTTCATAGTTCTTAAAATTATTTAGACACACTTGTGAGCTATCTAAGATGAGGTGTATGATTTTGATAAAGTTTTATCAAAACAATCTAGTATCAGAAATCTGAACTTTGGTAAGAAAGTCAGCTGATTTCTGAGTACATGTCAAAGCTAGTGGGAGCATAAGTGTTATGCTAATAATCATCATGTTAGTGGGAGCATGATAATTATGATAAATATTGCAAGTTAGCAATGTTAATTATAGAAAACAAAAAAAGTTTAAATTGGGAAATAGTTGTTTTGCTATAATTAAGGGATAGGAAATTATACTTCATCTCAAATCTATAAGCTTAGATTGAGGTCTTAATCATATTTAGTCAAGAATATATATGAATTTCATGTTGGAATGGCTCAACAGAAGGAAATTCTATATATGGGTTCATTATTTGCGTTCTAAAATTCGATTATGATTACAGCATCCCTTTTCATAATCTGAATTATGAGAACTTGGCAAATAGAAATGAAAATATTATAGCAAAAGACTGGTTTAGTCTTCATGTGAGACATCATGGATCGTGTCCTATATGCTTCGGATATAAGATCGATTACATGTGCTATATTCATCCTTTCTAAAATTTTCCAAATGCCTGGGGCATTAAGAAGGGAAAAGGTCTAGAATTGGATATGACTAAAATCATAAAGCAATTGTTGAGGACAATCTAAGGTTTACCAAAGATTGGTTGCTCAAGGACAGTTAGAAGCATAGTATTAATTCTGGAAGGACCATATTGACATAATTTGTAAGGAGGCAACTCCTGTTCAGAAGTGATAGTCAAAATGGAATATGGAAATGTTTCAAAGTTAGAAAGTATTCAATCTGTATGACTAGGAAACTTAATGCAAGAAGGATGTTTCCAAGGAGTTGATCTCCTTTGGAATACTCTGTAATGATTGTTGCCAAGTCTTTGTGAATTTGTGCATAATTATTACAAGAGGATCAATGCATATAAGTTTAGAATCTAACAGATTTCAGTAAATGGCATGAATTTGGAATTCTTGCATTTGCAGTAAGGGTTTGGGACGGTGAAAAGATGATCATTGGAGTTATGCTCAATTGATCTATTTCACAAAGTAAAGATCATAGACAAACATAGTATGCATACTTTGTGTATGGCATGACTAGTGTTTAGAAAACATAGTGTACATGCTTGGAGCATGGGACAACTATTGTTTTTAAATTCAAGTATAAAGTTGATAAAACCGAAACAATGAATAATGAGTAATCAGTATGGTGATAAATAAAAGTGTTTATTTATATTCATAGGGTTTGATACCATATTTGATTCATTTATTCTTGTGTTTCACTTTGCATGTTTTGACTTCCAGAATATGCTAGGTTATTCTTCCGGAACGAATAAGTTATTCAAACCATCCACAGTCGGTTATATGTTGGAAGTAGATATGAATCAAGACTGTCATGGGTTGGCTTGTAGAGGTCCAAGTTGGTGGACAAAGTTGTGCTACAACACTTATGAGTGTTCATAAGTTCTGAGTATTGGATTCAACCCGCGCTCATTGGAATGACTTCATAGATTTTATCACGAGTGATCATGAGACGATAATATCTTATATTCTTCAAACCTAGAGATATGAGTTGTTACTATGAGTTGGTTGTACATTGATTGCACGAAAACGCATTCGGTAACTCGGTGTTATAAAACGTGCCTTTGTGTATGATTCAACAAGTAGCAGAACAAGCCATATGAGTCGAAGTTTATCCATTCCTTTTACCTTCGGGATAAAAGCGATATCTGTGGGCCCCTCGATGATTTAATGATGACACATGTGAGTGCTTGGCCAAGCCAGGACTATTTTGATTTGTTCAATCAGTCAGTCGTCATGAATCGGAAATCGGGAAACAACAAATGGACAGAGAGAATGATTATAATCCATGTCTCAGTCCATATGATATCTAGAATGGAGGAATATATGATCCCTTATCTAATGGACAAGTTCATTGACAAGATCAGAGTTCGACAACGGCTATAAGAGCTACGATTGCTAGTTAGGTTTTGAAGTCATACTCAATAATAGTTTTAGACTTATCCAAGTGGGAGACTGTTGGATTAATGTCTAAGTCCATAACTATATTTGGTATGTACTTGACCCGACCCGGAATGGTCCATTTGGGTTGCACTTCACCGACACAATTTATATGGATAATCTTTTGAGAATAGTATATTTATGATTAATATTAATATATTATAAGTTCTAATATATTAATATGGAATCATATTATTTAATTAGTATTGATCAATAATTAATTTAGAATTAATTAAGTGATTAAAATGAACTAATTAAATATGGACTCTTATATATATGGAACAGGCCAAGTTCATTTAGGATGGGCTAAGCTTTCATGGATAGTCCATGGAGTGTTTAACCCATGGATCATATGAAATGAATGGTCATGGGTTTATCCCTAGTCTCTATACTATATAAAGATGTCATTGGTTGGTGAAATTGGCACTAGTGTGGGTACACTAAGAAGGGCTAGCCAATTTCACTAGAGAGAACCAAGTATCCATGTTCTCTAAAGTCTTCCAAGGTGTTTTGGTGATTTGTGATTCCACTCGAGGCTTCCACACTATTGGGTCTAAGCTCTTAAAGATTGAAGACATCAAGCTACATCAAAAGGTATGTCATCTAACTAGTACTTTGTAGAATAAGAGCTTCATAATATGCTAGTTAGGATTAAAGCCTTGGAAAGTTCTTATTTGCATGTATAATAGAGAAAACATAGATCCAAGGTTTATAGGGTTGCATGTACACCATAGGAGTGTTAGAATGCGCAAAACCCAACACTATCTATAGCATGCAAAGCAGCAGGAGTTGAACCTTGGGGTGATCCCTGAACAAGCTGAGGGCTCGGCCTTCCGATGGACGGTCAGGTTGCAGTGAAAGCGAACTGCAAACCCCTTGGGGCAATCCTTCGCTATGGGCCCCTCTTTGCCACATTTGTAGCAAATCTCCTCCCGGAAATATCCCTCACGACTCTTGCCGCACTTGCCATAACAACGGCCCTTCTAGCCTCCTGATCTCGAATTAGCGGGCTTAGCCAACTTTGCTGCCGGTTGCGATAGTGCCGGTCTCCAATCTCTCCTCTGAGACTCCGCCTCCTCCCTGGCCTGAGTCTCCAGCTCAATCTCCCTCCTCCGAGCATTTGCCTGAATCTCGGTAAATGTTCGATAAGACGATTTCGCCATGAACTCTCGAATATCCTTCCTTAGAATGCTCAAATATCGGCTCATGCGTGCTTGCTCAATAGAAACGTGCTCAGGGCAGAACAACGCCCTCTTGTGAAATATCCTCGTAATTTGTGTCACTGACTCTGTCTTCTACTTGAGAGACAGAAACTCATGGGCTAACTATTCTCTCTCTATTGGGGGAACATACTCATCTCGGAACAACAACGTAAAAATCTCCCATGTCACTGCAGTATGCTCTGCAGGGGTAAAATTGGCTGTCACAAACTTCCACCAATCCTTCGCTCCCAAGCGAAGCTGGTTCAGCACGAACCGAACCCTCAAATGCTCTAGGAATGAGCACGTGTAAAAGCATCCCTCAATATCAGTGATCCATGTAATAGAAGCAACCGGATCCTGTGTCCCATCAAACTCTGGTGGCTTCGTGTTGCTGAACTCCCGAAACAACAATGAGTCACCTCCCTGTGGCCTGGCAGCGGCGACAACTGCGGTGGCTGTAGCATCAACAACCTTAGTAACATCGGCATACCACTCATCAAAAGTCTTGATCAGGATGGTCTTAATAGACCCAAACATCTTTGGTATCGCCTCTCAATTAGCTGCGGCCACCTCCTCATGGATGATCTTGCGGATCTCCTCGTCACTAGTCCCACTGCCCTCAGGGTTGTGGCGCGTACCCACCATGATGTCTCTGAAACACAACACAAAAATCATTAGAGAATCGCTCGATCATACTCACACTCGATTCCTGCCCCTACATGCTCCTTAGCAACCTAAGGATTCTTACTTGGGTTGCATACAAATCCGGTGCTTTTAGTAGTACGGGCCCGATACTACCTTCCACACCATCCTGTAGTCACCTAAGTCCTCCTCCCTAGGATTCCAATTCACAAGTACTCCATCTCTCACGTATATTAGGTTACTCTCTCCGTAGACTCCTTATATACTTATTTAGATATCTCTCCTAGATGAACCCTTGACTCAGAACTCTTTTTAAGTGATCCTGCTAGATACTCCTACTCAACACATACTCAAGGCAACAACAGATAGCAGAAATTCCTAGGCTAAGGCATCACAAATCAGGCAACTCTAACCCTAAATATGAAATACCTAGCCTATCCTATAGCATGCAACCCTAACATTTCATACATATCTCATAACTCAAATAAGTAAGGTTATTTTGGGAAATCACCGTTTGGGCTCTCGCTGATTATAAACATTGCTCCAACTCGTTTTAGAAAAATCATTTCTTTTGATTTTTTTTCTCAAATCCTCAGTTTGTGTCCAAACACACCTGAAGGTATATCCAAATCCCTCAAACCAAGGCACTGATACCAACATGTAACACCGTAAATTTCCAAACAAAATTTTCATTTAAAAATTCACATAATCTCATTATCACAACCATAAAAATACCCAATATCAAGTTATTGAAAAGAAAATGTTCATTAATTGTTTAAAACAAAATCCAGGATCCTCGAAAAACATATCTCCAACTCGTGTGTGTACAATCAAGCCGGTGCCTTCCCATGATCATGAGAAGTACCTGAAACACATAACACATAACACGGTAAGCACGAAGCTTAGTGAGTTCCCCAAAATACCACAAACATCACATTAGCCTCTCATGGCTATGCTCAATAAGACCCTCCGACCAATGTGTCTCAGTGGAACCCTCTGGTCCCACAACTCAAGTGGACCCTGTGGTCCTAACTCAGCAAGCTCAGAATAATACTCGGTATAAATCACAAAGACCATAATGCAGGATACAAAAATACTCAATATAAGCACACAAGACCCTCCATCCACACAAAATTACCACTTAAGGTAAGTATAGTGAGAAGACTCACCTCGTAAGAAATCGGATAACCTCGAACTCAAATCACCGGTCTAGCCTCCGCCAAACACATATGATAATTATCTCTAATTAATAACAACTCTCAAAGAAGCTAGACTAAACCATTCTAAAAACTCACAGAAGGATAAAAGACCATTTTACTCTTCCATGGCCTCAATAGTTCACAAATTGACCAATCCCTAAAAGTCAACGACTGCCCTCTATGTTGGGCGTACTCCATCGTCATGCATGCATCGGGGAGTCTCGACCCTACGTTGTGCGTATTGGGATTATGCTCAACGTACGTCCCGGTTTTGCTCTTCCTACTCATTTGGTCTTAATCTGTTAAGACCTTAGCTCAAATCTCAGATCTGGATTCCCTAAAGGCTCATACTCCATAAAGTCCGTGACTTTAAGCCTTTGCATGGCTGATAAAGTCACAAACACCAAAAGTCGCACTCTCTATTCTAAAAACTGCTCATATATCATGCATGGTTTGGTTTAAACGTCCAAGTCTCGATTTTTTTTGACTCTACACCACTAAAAACACTTAAAGGAGATGATAATAAACTCTGGAGCTTAATATCTCATAAAGCATCCAACTTTGGGACCAAAACCCTAAAATGAACTAAAATGATGCACAGATCAAAAGGGTGAGAAAGCTTTAAGCTTTATACCTCTAACTGAAGCTCCACCCACAGATAAGCTCAAATCCAAAGCTTGGACTCCCACTCCTTCCTCTTTAAAGCTCCTTCTTCACTCCAAAGAACCACAAGAACACTTAATAGCTCAAAAATGGACATACAAGCTCAAGGGATGAGAAATTAGGGTTTGAGAGGGTTGATGTCTGGGAATGGTGGCCATAAATGAGGCCATCATGTCCTTTAAATAGGGACACACCCCAAATTAGGGTTTTCACTCTGGGCCTAGTACGCCCAGCATACTAGGTGGCGTCCGCGTCAAAAACACGCACATGAGTACGTTGAGCATACACACGCGTACGCCCCACGTACTTATTTACCACCTTTTCTCACATAAGGGCCAAACTTGACATTTACCAAAAGAACAAGGGTTTATAAGGTATACCTGGTCTTGGGATGTTACATTAGGGTTTCGAGATTAGGGTTTAGGATAGTAGAGGCTAGAAATGAGGCCAACTTATGGGGCTAAAGTTGATTTAATAGGGTGCAAAACCCTGAAATTAGGGTTTCATTTCTTCCATACAACTCGTCGAGTTGAGGCCTCCAAACACGTCGAGTTGGTCACTTAAAAACAGGCGGTCCATAACATTTCTACACGACGAGTTGGGGCTACCAACTCGTCAAGTTGCTCTACAAAATTTAACAATTTAAGAGTTAAAATGCATACCAGAGCCAGGCATTACCTTATATCCACGTGTTCGTTTTTTGAGTCTACTACAACTTTCGTTAATATTACTCTCGTTAAAATGCAATATATTTTTACTTACGATTTTATAAAAAAACATCCATACAAGCATATATAAAAAATAATATGGATTTATAGATCGTAAGTAAAAATATATTATCTTTTACCTGGAGTAATCCAAAAATGAAGGTTGTAATAGACTAAAATACGAACGCATGGATATAAAGATCGTTAAAATATGAGATCATATGAAGAAGTTATGACGTTCAGAATACATGACCTAAGCAACCCATTAGTCGAAATCGTGATGGACATAAGCATCAAAAGCCCTAAACACCTCATTATGATTGTCCTACATAAGATATTGTGAGAAAAACCTACAAGAAAATCATTTATAAGTACGGAATGAGTACACAAACAAAAATGACTACAAAAAAATATTAATGACTAAATGTGTACAAAAATATTAAAGACTAAATGTGTACAAAATGAGAAATATATTATCCGATTAAGTCATTTTTACCGGCTAACCCGAAGTAGCCGGTTATAAAAACTGAATTTGTACAGTTTAACAAGTTGAAGGGGTATATGTGGATGAAAAAAAAACTCAGTGACCAAATGTGTTCAAATCGAAAAATATATTACCCTTTTAAGTCATTACCCCTTTTTGTTTTTGTTTTTATTTTTTGATTTATTTTTTATTTTTTTGATTTATTTTGATTTTTTAAACTAAATATAATAATTATAAAATTTTAAATAAGAAATATATTAAGGATCAGAATGTTTTCCATTCTTACTTTTTTTGAATCATATTATTTTTGGATCATAAAATTTTGAATCATAACAATATTATGCATCATACATTTTTGAATCATATTAATTTGGATCATAATTTATTGAATTAAATAAAGTTTTTGTTCAATATACATTTGGATCATTATAATTTTTGAATCATTTAATTTTGTATCATAAAAAATATAACAATTAAGAATCATTAAATATTTGAATCAAAATAGTTTTAGATCATAACAAGTTAATGATTATAAACATATTGAATCATAAATATTTTGAATCTTCTGTATTTCGATCATATTAGGTTCAACTTTTTTTAAAATATTTTTAACATTTTAAAATCAAGTTTAGTATCTAAAACACCTTATTTTTTAAAAATTCTTTTTACAAAGTCATTAGAATAGTGAGTAGAAGTATTCCTTAAAGTTTTATAAATTTTTGGAGAATTTTTTATGGGTTTTTTTATAAATATAAAAAATAAATTTTTTTTTTCAAATTTTCATGATTGTGCTCATTTGTAGAGAAATAAATTTTAAGAACTTTGGTTTTTTTCAGATTTTTTTTCAAAGAAAAAAAAGTTATGGTCGGAAAACTAAGCGGATGGAAAAAAAACCCACTAATGAATAAGGGCTAGACACTTGTCATGCTGGGGGTTTGGGGGGGGGGGGGGTAATCATGAAGATCATGGAGGAGCGGCTCAGGTCTTTTCGATCCGAGATTGTTGCAGGTCAGATTGGGGCCCAAGCTCCCTCGTTTCGGGAGTTCAAGGCGTGTGGTGCGTCTGAGTTCTTTGGGATCAGGGACCCCATTACTAGTCGACGCTAGGTGGCAGACATGGAGAATGCCTGGTGAACGAGCTTTTTCCCCAAGACGGAAAAGGTGGGTTTCACATCTTGTATGCTAAGGGACCGGGCATGAGACTGGTGGGAGGAGGTTACCCGCGAGGTGGGATCAGCGAGTGTGGCTGAGATGATTTGGGATAAGTTTGTGAGGAGGTTGGATCAGGAGTTTGCACCAGCCATTGAGGCGCAACGTTTGGTGAGAGAGTTTCAGGATCTACACCAGACTACAGAGACTGTGGCGGAGATCTCCGCCAAGTTTCGGGAGAGGGTTGTCACACCCCCAAACTAGGATGGCGGAAACGTCTGGGGGTGGATGACTTTCATGAACAGTATCACAACATAATGTACAATAGTGATCAAAACAAACACAACCATCATAAATATAATTGAGAATGATACATTGTTACCATGTATTATATGTTTCAAAACCAATTACATTATGATGACAAAAAAATAAATGGTACGACGCCGTAACGTCCCATCCTCAAAAGCTTTGTGGTTACTTGTTTAACGATTCCCTGAGAATACAAGTAGTTTTGAAAAGTGTCAACAATTAAGTTGGTGAGTTCTTAAGAGTTTTGTATGTGAAAAATCTATAACTTTTTCCTTGTAAAATTATAGTGTAAATTCCCAGAAAATCCAATATTTTCTTAAAAATGAGTTGTTGTCTTAAAAGCCCTAAGACCAAAAATGTATAAGTATTTCTATACTTAAAATAGTATTATGTAGTTTTATTCTTATATAAAACCATTTGAACGCATGTTACTCCGTAATCCAAATGTATTGTTGATTCCCCATGTGAGTTATTACAACCATGTTAAAACCGAAGTTGGCCTGCTACGACGTTCTTCAAGCGTCGGAATGTTAGACATTTGTCACCCTAGACCTGCCGGTCTAGCTGTAGCTAGTAGCTTAGGTGAGTGATTGTCAGTCCCGTATAGATCTATACACAAGTGCCACGCTTTCTCTTACCGAGATTCTGGTTATAATTCAGGACTTTAGTGTGTAATTTGGTAGGTACGGTGAAGACTGTGTCTCACATAATTGTTTCAACAAGATTACGTATAGTGTAATGAAAACCTTTGTAAGTGTGAATATCACCTTTCCATAGTATTTTCATAGTGTAAAAATAATTATAATTTTATATAATTATTCATATTGTATCAAAACGGTAAATTAGTATCAATGACCCATAAACTATACCTATTATAGTTTGTTATAAATGTTTTGTTGTGCCCATATATACTCACATATATACATATACTTTAACATGTTTAGATGTCCCTAAATAACATATAATTTATATCTAACACAAGTATATGAACATTTAGTATGGTGAAGCCAATTTGCTAGTTTTGACCATTTTTACGTAACCAAATGGTAAAAATTGAGTTAAAAACTTGGTAATTTTTTTTTTCTTGGAGATTAAGTCAAACTAATCTTACATGTTTAAAACAACACATTTTAGGTCAAATCTCACAAAAATGGTACCATAACCTAGTCATGACCATTTTTGCTAGAGAACCCAACTTTTACATAAAAATGGTGGGTTTTTAGGTTTTCTTTTTGTAAAACCAAATCCTTGGTATTTTTAACTAGTTTCATAACACATGTCCAAAATAACATATTTTGATTTGTATCCCACAAAAATGATGTAATAACTTGGTTAAAACCAATTTTGCTAGAAAATTCATATGTTTATAAAAACCCTAGTTTTTTTTTTTTTTTTTTTTTTTTTTTTTTTTTTTTTTTGTAGTTTTGTTTTTATGACTTTTCTTAAGAACATAAAGCATGTTTATACTCATTTTTCATAGATTTGCATTTTAAACAACATACCACACATAAAATGTTCATAATGCTAGTTAATAACATTATTCCTTGTAAATAATACTTTTACACAACTTGAAGACTAAGCATGTATAACAACTTGTGTTATTATACAAGTTTACTTGTATTCCCCCCCCTCCCCCCCCCCCCCCCCCCCCCCCCTAAAACTTGGATAAAAACGAAAATGAAGGGTATGAACTCACCAACTTAATTGTTGACACTTTTCAAAACTACTTGTATTCTCAGGGAATCGTTAAACAGGTAACCACAAAGCTTTTGAAGATGGGACATTACGGCGTCGTACCATTTATTATTTTGTCATCATAATGTAATTGGTTTTGAAACATACAATACATGTTAACAATGTAACATTCTCAATTATATTTATGATGGTTGTGTTTGCTTTGATCACTATTATACATTATGTTGTGATACTGTTCATGAAAATCATCCACCCCCAGATGTTTCCGCCATCCTGGTTTGGCGGTGTGACAGATTGATATCAGAACATTGTTTATAGTGAACTAAGTATATCAAACCATGTAAGATATACAACTATAAATACAATGGGGCAAAAACTCTCTGACTAAAACATTTCATATAAGTTTACTTTTAAAATACAATGATATTTTCAATAAAGTATAAGTACATACCTACATACTAGAACGGTGTCATAACAAAAACAATACAAAAGTGATAAGATAAGTTGAACACTACAAGTAGGCCTAGGTAGTATGTAATCAGATCTAGGATGGATATACCCTGATCAACTATATTCGTCCAAGATGTGACTAACATGTGCTTGGGAATAGTCGTGGTGAACAACAAGTCTACAAATTACCAACACCCCATACAAAGAAACTCTAGAACCAAACATAAAGTTTATAATACTATAGGAGTGTTTTATGATACTATAGAACCATACACCTAGACTCCTTACATGCCTCTTATACCTCTATTCTTGCACATTCGACATGACTGGATTTCACCTACCGGGAGACCCTTACTTTCCCAACAATGGAAATGGTGGATGGATTGAGGAGGAGCCCGAGGATCAGGCCGAGGTTGATGTACCGACCGCTCAGGAGGACTTGGAGGAAGGTCAAGAGGATGATAAGGACAATGACGAGGACCAGATAGAGGAGGACTCTGATGTTGACTATGATGTCAGAAACCCACACTTTACCATCCACAACCTGCATGATCCTATGCCCAGACTGAGCTTTCAGGTATACTGCCATCCATGTGGTCCATATGGATGTGCACTCCTCGTAAGAGGATACCTCCCTTTCGTAGGCCTGATATTTTTCTCACAGGTGTACCACTCCAGGGATCGACACCCCGCTAGGCAGAGGACCTACACAGATGGAGCTACGAGCATGGTCAACATTCTCCATATGGTATGAGCTGAGAGCTCTACGACCTCCGCAACGGTGGTTCAGCCGAAAGTGATCTCCCTGTCATGATTCACCGCATCTCGCACCTTGATAAGCATGCTAGGGCGTCCACCAACCAGATCCTAGATGTCGGTGCCACTGCTGAGGTCACCGCCACCTGGTTTCGTCGTCAAGATGAAGATCATGATCAGACACACAGGATCATCGATTGTCTTTAGGAGGATGTCACAACTACCCGAACCGAGGTTAGAGAGCTAATGGAAAGTCATGCCGTCATGGAGTAGAGGGTGATTGAGACAGAGCGTCGAGCCGGGGAGGCCAGAGAGGAAGCAAGGGAGATGTAATCATTCATAGCCACACTTCGAGGGCTGTAGGATGTCACTCGCAATGAGTTGTGTTCATGCTACTCAACTTTTGTTGTAGGCTAGGTTTGGTGAGTAAGAGTTGGTGATACTCCCTCATGTATGTAGGTCCGACGCTGCGAATAAGTGATTACACTATTCTAAGGGTCGTTATGTTGCCGATTTTTTTTGGGTTCAAATGTATTACAGACCTCCATAAAGGTCAATTTTCCAAAAAACTATGTACTATTATGAAACATTATCAATGAAATGGTTGCATTTTATTTCATTGGGTATTACTGTTAAGTTCATAAATTGTTATGCAATTTTTCACTTCTTATGGTAATTATATATATTTCTTTATTTTATTGAAATGTTTACAAGTTGCAATAAAGGCAAGTAATAACAAACATATAGCTGAGACGTTCTATTTCAATGAATACCTGATTTATAACTATTATCGAGGACTTACCATCATTCCATCTCTCATCCCTGTTGCAGAAGAATGCCACCACGCAGAAGTAACCGACGTGCTGGCGGAACACCACTAGTTCCACCAAGACCAATTCCACAGGTGGATCCCGCTATGTTTCAATCCGCTGTGGCAACCACGATTGCAACCGCCATGGCACAAATTAGTGCTAATGGCACAAACAGAAATGAGAACGAGAACGAAAATGGGAACGGTGCTAACAGTTCCAATCAGGGCGAAAGCCAAGGACACCAACGAGTATGCTCCTACAAGGATTTTATGAATGACAAGCCCATGACTTTCCATGGCGACGACGGTGTCATCATCTTAACGAGATGGTTTGAGAAAACCGAATTTGTGTTTGAAGTCTGTTCATGCCCAGATGAATGTAAAGTCAAGTACACACCTTGTACTTTTGCCGACTCAGCCTTATCCTGGTGGAATGGACATGTTAAAACCCCGACTCTCGCTATGGAAAACTCTATGATTTGGGAATATTTGAAGGTCATGATGTTGGAGGAGTATTGCCTAAGAAGAGAAATCCAGAAATTAGAGCAAGAGCTTTGGAACCATACCATGATGGGATCGGATGTGACCACCTATACTACCAGGTTTAACAACTTGGCAGTTTTGTGCCTTGGGATGGTCACCCCGGAAGCCAAGAAGGTGGAACGCTACATCTGGGGACTATCCCCCCAGATTCAAGGAATGGTTATATCTACTAACCCAACCACCTACGACAATGCCAAACATTTGGCACAAAGTCTTGTCGACCACAGAGTCCGCCAGGGCATTATGGTGCCCACACCTGATAACCCAAAAAGTGGAGATAACAAGCAAAATTTATGGAAGAAGAAGAAGGGACAACCCGCTCAAGAGCCTGTCAAAAGACAACAAACTGTGGCAGTCCATGTCGCCACTATCCCTACTACCCCAACACCGAGTAAACAATATGCTGGGAATCTAGCTAAATGTAACAAGTGCAAATTCCATCACAATGGAGCTTTCCAGGAGATGCACTGCAACAAATGTAACAGGAAGGGGCATACCGCTCGTTTTTGTAAGGCGTCAGCTCAACAGACCACACAAGCCACCAATGCTGGGGTGAGTCAGGCGTGTTACAGATGTTTGGAGACAGAGCATTTCAAAAGGGAGTGCCTAAAGGCGAAGAACAAGAATGTCGGAGGCGTGGGAAGGATCTTGACAATGGGGCATGAGGAAACGATGAAGGACCCCACTGTGGTTACCAGTACATTTCTCATCAATAACTTATATGCATGCATACTTTTCGATAGCGGTGCGGAGAGGCGTTTCGTGAGCCACAGGTTTAAACACATACTTAAACAAAAACCTCAATCACACAATGAAATATTCATAGTAGAAATGGCAAATGGAAAAACTGAAAGCACCAAAGACATATACATAGGATGCACCCTAACCCTAAACAATCACTCCTTCCAAATCGACCTAATGCCTGTTACAATAGAAAGATTTGATGTGTTAGTTGGCATGGATTGGTTAAGCCCTCTCCATGCCGATATCATGTGTTACAAAAGGGCCGTCTGACTTAACTTACCAAATAACAAAACCCTTGTCATCTATGGTGACAAACCCAACACAAATGTCCAAATCCTCTCCTGCATCAATGCTCAAAAGTAACTACACAAGAAGTAGCATGCATTCCTAGCCCATGTTGTTGATGAGAAGAGCGAAGTGAAGGACATCAAGGATATTCCAGAAGTTTGCAACTTTCCCGACGTATTCCCAGAGGACCTTTTGAGAGTACCACCTGCATGACAAGTCAAGTTTAGAATCGACTTGATTTCTGGAGCCACCCCCATAGCCAAATCACCATATCGATTAGCCCTGGCAGAAATGCAGGAATTGTCCAGTCAGCTGAACGAACTACTGAGTAAAGGTTTCAATAGACCAAGCTTCTCACCATGGGAACACTAGTCTTGTTCGTAAAGAAGAAAAATGAATCATTCCGTATGTGCATCGACTATCGTGAGTTAAACAAACTCACCATCAAGAACCGATATCCCCTACTCCAAATTGACGATTTGTTCGACCAACTCTAGGGATCGAGCTACTTTTCAAAAATCGATCTAAGGTTAGGATACCATCAACTCAGAATCCAGGAGGAAGATATTCCTAAGACGACGTTTAGGAGTCGTTATGGCCATTACGAGTTCGTTGTGATGCCCTTCGGATTTACTAATGTGTCCACGATGTTCATGGATCTAATGAACTGTGTATGCCGATGTTAACGTTACCATGAACGACCATGTTAAATGTAACAGAAAGTATAAACAAGACGTTATCTCACCAGAACCTTGGCCAATGCCCGGTCTTGGCCTAAGTAATTCGACATCAGGGTGACAATTCGTTTCCCTTCATGAGGAAAGAATATTCCCCGTGATCTTCTCATTCAATCACGACCAATTAGGATGTGAAAAAAAAAAGCTTAGGTGACGCCCAAAACTAACGTCACCAGGCAGTTAGTTAACGTGGGCATAATTCTCCAAGTTAGAGGAGGCCACGTCTCACACTCATTGGGCAAGGTCCCTACAATCCGTTAGTAACAGGTATAAAAGAATCTCTTCCGTATCAAGGAAGGGATCCATATTCTCCTTCACTGAATTTACCCTAAATTCTCTCTCTCAAAAAACTAACTTGATCGTCGGAGTGACGTCCCAGGAGAACACCGGTCATCCTTTAATGATTCTTATGTGTTGTGTTCTCAGGAAAACTTCGAGGTTCGATCCATCAACCAACATCCCATCCCCTGAAGATCATGTCACAACATTTGGCGCCATCCGGACGTATCCTCAGAGTGATACAACCGATAAACGATGCTGGCTCTTTACAAACGAGCGATCTAAACCCAACAACATCTACGACTGCAGTAGACGACTTATTTCAAACAATGGTGACGGTAACCAACAACCATCACTGCGAGTATAGAACACAGCCCCAACCCAGGTGCTAATGTCATAGATCCCACCGATTATGGAGTCAATACTCCAGAGTAGTTTCTGGCAACTGTCGTTGGATGGTTCACTGCCTCAGACGGTGATATCACATCCCGATCTGTTGCAGGAGCCTCTGTATGATGGCACAGAGGTACTCACTATCTCTAACTCTCGTAAGAGGAACACACCTCACCAAGCGGAGAACGAGATGGAGGTACTCTCGAGAAACATACTAAATATTAGTTTCTCGAGCAGTGATCCCAGACCATGAAACTGGGATCCGCGAGACGCACACCTCATATATGGATTCATTCATAACATGAAAATCCATTAGATATACATTGACAATGGTAGTTGCTCCGATATACTCTATGAGCAATGTTTCAGGAAACTACCAGATATGTGGAAGGAGGGGCTACGACCCCCAATCGGTGGGCCATTGGTAGGATTCACCGGACATAGTTTGTGGCCATTGGGCACTATTCGACTGCCCTTAACGTTGTCCAGTCAAAACGAGAGGGACCGAATCACACGAACAATCAAATTCTCTATGACCCGGTATCCATCAGAACATAATATTCTGCTCGGACGGTCGACAATCTCCTTACTACACCTCGTACAATTGATGATCCATGACATAGTTAAATTTAGCACACGCCATGGATTAGCGACTATCCTCGCCACAAACACCAAGGCACAACATTGCCACCAGATCATAGCCGCTCCTGAGCTTGTGTGATCACCAAAGAAGTCGAAGGAGGGATGTTCCACCGAGCAACACCAAATAAACATGCAATATCCAGAAAAACTTGTGCGAATCAACACTCACTTATCAGACAAGACCAGGGCACGACTGTTAGCACCCATGAAGAAATATTCCACTATTTTTGCCTGGAAACCAACAGATCCGGCAGATGTTGATCGACAGATTATAGAACACATCCTTAATATCACGTCTAGAAGCAATCCTGTTAAACAAAAGAAGAAGGGCCAGGAAGCATAATGGAACATGGCTATAAATGCAAAAGTGGCCGATCTGGTGAATGCTGGAATACTCAAGGAAGTAATGTTCCCAACATGGATAGAAAATCCTGTCATGGTAAAGAAAGCCAATGGGTCATGGCAAATGTGCATTGATTACTCAGACCTAAACAACGCCTGTCTAAAGGATTGTTATCCTATCCTGGAGATTGATTTGAAAGTCCAGTCACTCGAAAGTTTTCAGCTCAAATGTTTCTTTGATGCGTACAAGGGCTACCATCAGGTACAGATGAAACAAGAGGACCAGGCGAAAACTGCCTTCCACACTAAGAATAGCACTTTTTGCTACCAGAAAATGCCGTTTAGGCTAAAAAATGTGGGTGCTACATATCAAAGGCTCATGGACAAAGTATTTACCGATCAAATTGGTAGGAATATCGAAGTCTATATCGATGACATAGTAGTTAAGAGCCGCAATGAAGAAACATTGCTCCACGATGTGGAAGAAACTTTCCAAATGCTAGCTAAAGCGCAATTGAAGTTAAACCCAACTAACTGTACTTTCGGAGGTAAAGGAAGGGCAATTCCTTGGTTATCAGATATCCAAGGAAGGGATTCTTCCCAATCCCACCAAAATCCAAAAGTTCCTCGAGTCGAAAACTCCCCACAACCTCAAGGGTGTACCGTAGATCAATGGTAGGTTGACGACATTGGGAAGATTCATTGCCAAATCTGCAGAAAAGGTGCTTCCTCTGTACCAAACACTCAAAGGGTGCCTAGACAAAAAGCAGTTCGAATGGGCAGAAAAACAAATGCGGCATTGCAACAATTGAAAGATGCCTTACACCAACTACCGGCTCTCGCCTGCCCGTTACCAGGGGAGATACTACATGTGTATTTAGCAACTTCCAAAGAAGCTATATCCTCTGTGTTAGCGGTGGAGAGGGAAGACAAGCAGGTCCCCATCTATGTTGTTAGTAGGGCCCTACAAGGACCAGAGGTCAATTACCCGACCTTAGAGAAGCTGGTCCTTGCCCTGGAATACGATGTTAGACGGCTAAGGAGGTATTTTCAAGCCCAGAAGGTGGATGTTCTGACTAGTTACCCAATAAAGCAAGTGCTACTAAGGCCAGAAAAGTCTGGGTGCCTGGATATGTGGGCCATAGAATTAGGCGAACATGATATCCATTACCACCCTCGGACTAGCATCAAGGCCCAGGCCCTTGCAGACTTCCTGGTTGAAATCCCAGATACCATTAAGGGAGTGCCGATGATAATCTCTGTCGATCCACTAGTGCCTGAAGCCAACAAAGAACTCTGGAAGATATACACTAATGGCGCAACAAGTAAGGAAGGCTCAGTCGCAGGCCTAATCCTCCAAATCCCTAACGGCGAAGAGATCAATTACGTGATGCGATTCGAATTCCAAGTATCTAACAACGAGGCGGAGTACGGGGTACTCCTGGCGAGTCTGAGGCTAGCCAAAGAGGTTGGTGCAAAGCAACTAGTAGCTCTCAGTGATTCATTACTTATCACAAATCAGATAAATGGAACACACGAGGCTAAAGAACCAAGGATGCAGAAATACCCAGATGGAGTCCGTAGCTTAACTAGCACATTCAAAAGTTTTTTAATAAAACAAATCTCCCGGGGAAAGAACGCAAGGGCGGATGCTCTCAGCAAGCTAGTCTCTACTTCTTGTGATCACGTAACAAAGAAAGTGCTAATTGAAGTACTCCGGAGAGAAGTATTGATAACCAACAGGTTAATACAATATCGACGACTCTAGAACGGACCAAACCCTATGTCGATTACTTACGCCATGGCATGCTCCCGGATGACTCAGATGAGGCGAGAAAAGTCAAGATCAGGGCGTCGCATTTTGGAATCAACGACAACCAACTGTACTAAAGAGGGTATTTAAGCCCATGGCTAAAATGCATCTCTAAAATAGAGGGGCATAAGTTCCTGGAAGAAAGTCAATCCGGAGACGCGGCGACACGTGAACGTGCTCGAGCGCTCACAGGTAAAATACTCCGCCTAGGAGTATATTGGCAGAACGTATACCACGGCGCCATAACCCTAACCAAGAAATGCAAAGAATGCCAAGCATTCACTCCTTTCCAAAATCAACCGTCCATGCCATTGATTGACATTACCAACCCCTGGACTTTCCATCAATGAGGAATCGACATAGTGGGACCTTTCCCACCAGCGCCAGGGGGTGTAAAATTTTTGTTAGTAGCCGTGGATTATTTCACTAAATAGATACAAGCAAAACCGCTGGCCACCATCACTGACACGAAAATAATAAAGTTCATGACCAAGAATATCTTGGCCTGTTTTGGCACCCCTAGAATCCTCATAAGTGATAACGGCACGCAATTTGAAGGAAGTCCCTTCAAAGAGTGGTGCGAAAATAAGAGAATCCACCGCCGATTCACGTCAGTGGTGCACCCTTCGACCAACGGACAAATTGAGATATTAAACAAAACCATAGTCAATGGTTGGAAGAAAAGGTTACTCAGATCAATGTCCACATGGGTGGATGAGCTCCTGACAGTACTGTGGTCATATCGTACCACAGCAAGGTCAAGCACGGGAGAAACGCCATTTAGTATAACCTATGGGACGAAAGCAGTCCTCCCATTGGAAATAGTGGCCAGATCCCTGCGAACAGAGAGTTTCGAGGAAGCAGCCAACGAAGAAGGGCGACGCCAGGAACTGGACATGCTCGATGAAAAACGTGAGGCGACACAGATGTGCCAAGCACTATACAAATCACGAACTGAGAACTATTACAACCGTCAAGTTCGGGTCAAGAACTTCAAGGTTGGAGAATGGGTTCTAAGAAAGAGTGAGTCCAGTCATGCTGAACCACTAGGGAAACTCAATTTCACTTGGGAAGGACCGTACAAAATCTTGGAAGCCCATAAGAATGGTGCTTATGTCCTAGAAGCTCGGTACGGATGTGCCATTCCAAGAACTTGGAATGCGCAAAGCCTGCATCATTTTTATTTTTAAAACGAGTGTTAAAGATAGATTCAATGCTAGAAAAGGCATTTTGTATTAGTTTTGACATGTAAATGTAACCAACAAAAATTACTTTACCATCTTCAGTCTTATAACGCTCCAACATTTAAAATAGAAAAAAGAGAGAAAGCAATTCAGATGCTTCTTATTTTCAAGCTTGAAAAGTAAAACAAAGAGGCTATGTACATTTATCGTGTGACAACAAGGACTGATCATTCAATGTCACACGAGTGAAATTGTTACAAGGAGGTAGCCAGGGGGTTTGTATAAAAAAGGCTCATAACCTTTCTCCAAAAACATGTTCATCAATTAAATTATAGCAAATAACAAACATACAAAAGAACATGTGATATAATTGTAGAAGGGTCATAACCTTCCACTAATGAGAAAAGCACAACTGGGTGAGCATTAAGATGACGATCTTGGCTACACCTAGGGGTTTTAAGCAGCAAATTAGAACAAATTTCTCCAAGACCAGTGATACTTCCATATTTATACGTGTTTTAGGCAATATTTAAGTACATTTTACATATATTTTGGTTATTTGAATAGAATAATGGTACTTATAAGGTTAAAATATATTTTGCAGCTAAAAAGAAGACTTTTTGAAGAAAAGGGGCTAAAAGCGTTAAAGAATGGAACTTTGGAGGTTGAAGGCTTGAAAGACAAGAAAATCAGAAAAATGCGAACTCACGAGGTGAAAGTTAGAAATTCACGAGGTGAGTATGGCCTTCTAGAAGATAAACATCGTGGATCAGGAATCCGTGTTGTATACGGATATTTACGTATTCACGAGGTGAATCGAGAAAAATTCAAAACTATATATATCCTTGATCCCTACAACTTTGGAAGTTTTTGCTGGATTAGAGAGGTACCAGAAGTCGAAAAACCAGAAGGAAAGAAGGCCTGGAAGTCGGTTTCAACACCTAGGAGAAGAAGTTGATAGTTTTGATTCATAGTTTGGGTACACTTTTATTATGTTCTTGATCATGGATGTTATTTGCTTAGATGCTAGAATGTCCAGCTAAATTCAGCTGCTTTTGTTAGTTAGATGAAGCTAGAACTCATGGAGTAATTACTTTAGCTTTGATGTGCTAGTTGGTTAAGACTTTTGTTGGATTGATTTTACCTAGCTTGTTTGTTTTAGTAGTTGATTGCTTTGATATCTTATTCTGTGTAGTTGATGACCATCAAATTGCATGAATTAGAATACCTGGTAATTTAGTGAATATTAAATTATTGGAGCTAGGATTAATCCAATCTTAGTTAAGCAATTAATTATTAAATTAGGCTGTGCTATAGAACTCAAATTATGACTGTAATTATGTTTTATCAAATCAATCTTACATAGCTCCAAATTCATCTAATAATTGATTCTGTGTTAACTATTGTGTGACCATACATAGATTTACATGAATTGATTAATGTTAGTAGATTTAGAACTAAATTTCTAGTAATGACTTAATTGGTAACCAACAGTAATTGTCATAGCTAATTTATAATCCATTGAGTGAAAGCGGATTCGAACTAACAGAAGGTTTGTTTATTGACTGAATTTGTGTTAAAGAAATAAGTTCATATAAACTTGCAAAATTAGATAAAACCCTTCCTTTGTTAGTAATTAGGTTAATTTAGTAGTAGATAAATTAATTAGTTAACACCGTTCCTCGTGATCGACACCCGACTTACCCAACTATTCTATAATTCGACTAGGTACACTGCCTAGGTACATTTTAGTTAGTTAAGTTAGTTAGGTTATAAATTATAAAATAGTGGGTACTTTTGTGCACATCAAGTTTTTGGTGCCATTGCCGGGGAACGGCTTAGTTAATTACTGATTTATTTGCTTTAAATTAATCAATCCTTTGGTAAAACCTGCAAAGAGTTATTTTTTTCAGTTTTATTTTTTTCTGCATTACAAAACTCACGACGTGAGCTTTACAGGTTCACGACGTGAATCCTGTGATTCCTATTTTTCTTTGTTTTTAGGTTGTCTTTCTATTTTAGTTCAGTGTTACACTTTTATTTTTTTATTTTGCAGGAGTTCATGACCAGAGGTTCCAACACACCTTTGGTGCCACCACTTGAAGATCCAGAGTCCGTCCTTCACAAAAAGAAAGATAAGAACGTGAAAGAAGATCAAACACCATAGAAGACACCCTTACAAGAACTCAAGTCAGTGTTCTCAAAGAAGTTAGGAAAGAAAACGGAAGAATCGAGTTCATCTTCAAAGGATAAGAACAAGGTTGAAGACTTAGATCAAATACCTATCCCAAACGAATCTGAATACGAATCCGAAGCCGAGTTTCAACTTTATACAAGTGAACCCGAGAACGAGCCAAGAAACGAGATGGCGAATATTCAAGAAATGTCCATCGGAGCTTACAGAAAGAGAATTAGAGACAATGTTGGTCCGGGTTTAGTACAACCTGTTATTCCTGCCACTTCCACATTCGAGATGAAAGGACATATCCTCACTGCACTTAAGGATATTCCATTTTATGTAAAAGATCATGAGGATGCTTTTAAGCATCTAGATGAGGTCAATGACATTGCGGATTATTTTAATGTCCCGAATGTGAATAAAGATATTGTCTTGTTAAGGATGCTTCCCATTACTTTTAAGGGAGTTGCTAAGGACTGGTTAAAAGCACTACCACCAGGTACAATCACTACTTGGGCTCAAATGTGAGAACAATTTTTAGACCAATTCTGTCCACCATCCAAGATAGCTAAACTCAAGAAGGCAATAGCCAATTTTGAGCAAAACCCGGGGGAGTCACTTTACGAGGCATGGGAGCGCTACAAGGGGTTGTTAAGGAATTGTCCTCAACATGACCTTAACATTCAAAAAGAAGTATCTATATTCTATGATGGGGTTAATGTAATGACACAACAACTCCTTGATTCTCAAGGACCAGTTACAAAGAAAAATCCAGGTGAAGTCAAGGAATTAGTTGAAGAATTTGCAAAGCATTCTCGTGAATACCACAATCCATGGAATGAAGGAGTAAAGGGAGTTGGGAGTGCACATTCTAAAGAGATGGCTGCTATGATGGAAATGCTAAATAATATGGACCGAAGGTTGACCCATATGGAACAATCAATTCATGCTATTAGAGTTGGTTGTGAAAGATGCAGTGGTCCACACTTGACTAAGATTGCAACTTGGATGAATATGGGAACAAGAAGGCTTAAGTTTGCTACTCAAGTGGGGACAAGTATGATGAAGACTGGAGGAAACCAAAGAAAGAGTGGCTGCAATATGATGAGTACAAGAGGCAAAAAGAAGAAAAATTTAAGTAGACAAATCGAGATTCTACCAAAAAGAGCAACCACTAGTCGAGAAGAAAGTAGACTTGGAAAACATGTTGACCCGATTTATGGAAGCAACCAAGAGAAGACATGATGATACCGATGCAGTGCTAAAGGAACACATGAAAATGATGAAAGAATAGCAAACAATGATGATTGACCAACAAGCTTCATTAAGAAATCATCAAGCATCAATCCATAATCTCGAAGTCCAAATTGGTCAACTAACTACTTTGGTGAGCAACAAATTATCCTCACAATTTCCCAAAAAGAACACTCAATCCCATATAATGATGATTGATAGTGAAGAAGAGGCCATCTCTGAGTTCCTAGAAGCCCTAGAAGTGGAGCCAAAGCCATCCGGACCAAAGCCAAATAAGACGAAGTTCGAAAAAGAAACTGTTGCTGAAACACCAGACTCACGTCGTGAGACCGCCATGCTCACAACGTGGACTCAATTTGACCAGAAAAAATTCAGATTCCGTTCCTCTATATCGTCCGCCTCTACCGTTTCCTTCCCGAGCTGGTCTTAGTCCACTGGAAAGAGAGCATTTGGAGTTTATTAAGCACGTGAGGGGTATCCTGATCAATACTCCTTTTGTCGAGTCGTTATCCAAAATTCCCAAATATGAAAATTTCTTAACAGACTTGTTAGACACTCGTCAGCAACTAAAGAAGAATTCCAAGGTGATTCTAAGTGAGCAAAGCTCAAAAGCCGTATTGAGAGAGATACCTAAGAAGATGGGGGATCTTGGACGCCTCATTCTTCCATGTGAGTTTGGGAGTAATATGAAAATTTATGCTTTAGCCGATTCTGGGACTAGCATAAATTTGATGCCTTATTCATTTTATCAGAAGTTGGATATTGAGAAGTTGAAGGCTACAGAAATGACTATTCACATGGCAAATCATTCGGTGACTCACCCGAGAGGCATTATAGAAGACATCCTTGTTAAAATTGGGAAATTTGTTTTCCCATTTGACTTTGTCATTATCGATATGAAGGAGGATGAAAATATCCCAATCATTCTTGGTCGCCCTTTGCTAAATACTACTGGCGCTTTAGTTGATGTTCGTGAATCTAAGCTTACATTGAGGGTTGGTGATGATAAGGAAGATTTTGGAATACAAGATGGATTTCAAGGATATGATGTTAAAGGTGAAGTGTTCAATATTGATGAAGATAATGAACTTGAAGAATTAGAAAAACTCATGGAGGAAGAAATCAAGACAATTATTCAAGTCAAACGCACTAAACCAAGAGCATCCGTTCCATTTTTCTTTGAAGTCATTGCCTACACAAAACCAACATCTTTGATAAGTGAGGAAAGTGATGAAATGTCGAGTGATGAAGAAGAAGTTACATCAAAGGTGACTAGTCCAGTGGTGAAAGAAGAGATGGTCCTTATTGAGCTAAGAAAGAATGAAGAAAAATTCGAAACAAAAGGGGCCAAAAGGAAGCATGACATATACGAGGTGAAGGCTAAAAAGGAAAACTCGAAGAAGGCATACATTAGACGAGTCCAAGCATACAAGAGGCGATGGAAGGAGCAGAAAATCCAGATGGTAATGGACGCATCTAAAGATTCAACGTAGGAGGTACGGAGTCCAGCTGATGACTCCAGGAAAAAAAGTGCTTCTCGGGAGGCAACCCGAGCTCGGTTTGAATTTTCTTTTCCTTTATGTCTTTAGTTTAGTTTTTGCATATTTAGTCTTTTTTAGATATTCAATCATCTGATCATCCAAATTAAGTGGTAAATAAGAATAATTGTTAATTATGCTTGTATTTTTTCGATCAGACATAACTCACGAGGTAAGTTCGAGAATATTCACCTCGTGAGCCAATAATACATACGGGGAGGGACATTTTAACCCAATAGTTATATTTACCCATTATTGTTTAATTAAATGGCCCAACCATGTTAGCCCACAAAAACTCACGAGGCGAGTTCGAAAAAACTCACGGCATGAATTTTGAAAAAACACAGGGCCATAAGATTAAAAAAACAGAACCCACTTTGACCAAGAACCACTTTCATAATCACGAAGTGAAGAGAGTCCCATGCCCCCCCCCATCCGATTTTGGCTTTAATCAAACACAATCTACTCTTGTGCTTACGTAATCTCACCTTTAAGGTAAACAATTTTTATTTTTAAGGTTTTATTTTAACTAAATTGCTTTGATTTGGAGGTTAGGGTTTGTTATGTGTTGAGTATCGGAATTATGGCCCTTAATTTATGATTCCTTGGTTGCATGTTGTTTAAACATGTTTAGAAGTGACCTAATAGTAAACCCTAACAAGGCTTAGTCCCGATTTCATTATGATTCTGTGATACGAACTCACGAAGTGAGTTTGAAAAACCCACGACGTGAGTCATAAGTTTCATGCACGATTTTCTGTTGAATGGCCTCATAAGTTACTTCATTTTGTTTGGAATTGATATTGAATTAAAATTGCATGGCTTGATTTTGAAAAAGAACACTCCGATGCCTTCAGCCCGATTCACCCCGTGAGTTCGAAAAAACTCACGAGGTGAATCCTGATTTCCAGAAATAACCCTCGATTCTGTTTATTATTTAATAGCTTTTGTTGTTGGTTTTTTTTCTTGTTTATTCTTTTGTAGAAAGGAATGGCACCTAGACGCGGGGTTAGTGACGACCAAGGCAGGATTGCTAATTTGCAACCGTTTTATGTATTCCCGACAAATATATCTAGGGACGTTCTCGTCCGATACAACACCAGATTGGGATGGTTACACGACAGAGAGTTTGCTATTGCCCCAACAGTTAATTGGCAAAGGCTTCGGGATATTGGACTCGTTGAAAGACTAAACCCATTTCTTACCAAAACTTTTATGGGAAATGGGTATTCGTTTACATGCAAGGGGTGGAGTAACTTGTTCGCCATCCAAGAAAGAGTCTACAAGGAATTGTGTGTTGAGCTCTTTTCCACCGTGGCGTTTCACGAGAATGTCCAAGACCCTAACTACCCACAAGCATTGGTCTTTCGTTTGGGTGGGGAATATAGGGAGTGCAGTTTGGTAGAATTTTCATGGAGGATGGATTTATACGAGGCCCAAGAGACCATGACCCCCGAGTTTTCTATGTTCTTATGGGAGGCTGCCCGTACTTATTCCAGGGGAATGTCGGGATATGAATTTTGGAGCCATATCGCTTTTGGTGTTTTCAACTCCGGCATGTCATCAAAAAGTAGCATCAAATCACCCATTCACCGTTTGATTCACAAGCTGATCACATTTTCCATCCACCATAAAAAAATGGAGATAAGGTCACCAAGATTAATTTATTTTTCTTATGGTCTATTTTACAATCGGGGTTTTGTTGCAATCTTCCCTACTTCTTGGCTCATTACTTGGCAGAATATGCAATGAGTTCCCGACCCGGGAGCCCAATCTGTGGTGGCCATTTTGTCACCCGCTTAGCCAAGTCTTATGGCGTGCTCATTCTCACGATTACACGGACACTTACGTGTAAACAAGGGAACGGATTTTCTATGGGATTCCTTGAGACCATACGGGTTGTGGTCAATTATTGGACGCATTGGGGGATACTGGACAACGATAACGAGGGTGACGGCAAACCGACCGAAGAGCCCGAGCAACAACCAAGGCCTTGAAGAAGGAACGTGAGAGCCCGGGGGAAAGGGGAAGATCCCAACCATACGAGGGTGGAATACCCACCGACCCGTTCCAAAGTCGAGTTGGTTCTTATTTGGATAATTTATGCGGTGGGGTGACTTATAACACCCAAATTCTTGAATCCATGTTCTCTCATATGAATGTGGTAAGACCACCCACCGTGCCACCTCAGTACCCTTATATTCCTACGTGGGAAGAGTTATGGATGCCGAGAGGAGACGAAGTCGGTACTAGCGGAGCGAACAAGGATGATGAGGATGATTGATCGTTTATTTTTAGTTTTATTTAGTTTAATTTAGTTTTTTTGGTTTGGTTTTATTTTGTTTTTAAATTTGTTTGGATTGTAAAACTATTAAGATATTATGTTACTTTTCTCTTCTTTGGTTGTTATTACTTTTCAAATTTGCTAGGAGCCGCATAAAAAGGATGTCGAGATATGAGTGCGTATATGTTTAGCTGGGAGTGTTTAAAGTCGAGAGTTGAGACCCATAATTTAAAATAAGTGTGGGGTGAGTCAAGAGCGAAGATAGAGTTAGAGAGAATGGTCCGAAATAATAGGGTTAGAAGAATCTTAATCCATTAAGACATGGGGTTGAATACAAGAATTGAAAGAAGAGTTGGGGGCACATTATTTCTGGGATTCTAGTTTTCACCTCGTGAATATTTAAATATTCACCTCGTGAGTCAGCATATGATGCATTCCCAGAACCCGCTTCACATCAACTTCACCTTGTGAATTCTGTAACTTCACGACGTGAATTTATATTTTTCACAAAAATGAATATTATTGTTCCATATTCATTATGTGGTTCACCACTATTCTTCTTGACATTATTATGAGGATAATAATGACTCATTTTCTCTACCATGCAATGTGTTTTATGCTTTCCCACATTGTTCGTTACATTTTGGAGTTTTAGACCACATTTTTTGAAGATTGAAGTTTCGATTCCATACTTTGCCGGTACATCACATATCCCACATGTTCAAGATCCAAGGTCTTATTTCACGAAGTCCGTATTTAGGATGCATACTTTATCCACACTTTTGAAGTTCGTTCATGCCACTGCTATCCTAGGGGATTCTGTTCCTTTTTCTCCCTTTTCTTGCTTTTAATTTATTTTATGCATACAATGAGGGCATTGTATGTAATAAGTGTGGGGTAGGGGTAGAAAAGTAAATTGCTAGAAAAGTAGTAAATTTAAAAATTTTAATAGGTTTGAAATAATAATCTAATAATTTAGTCTAGTAATAATAATTTGAACTTAAGTTGCTACTATTGTGTGGGATGATCCGATGAGAGCTCAAATGTTTAACCGAGCCAATATATATTATAGTATATTTGTGGCTTCCCATTTCTAGTGAAAAGTCATGAGATATGAAAAGGTAGTCTGGTAGTTTATATGACATAATATGTTTTGCAGCCTAAACCTGAAATCTATCCAGGAAAACTAACACTTGAACCACTAAAGGTTGAAGTTAAGCACCCTTGCTTAAGCATGTAGGATTTGAGTGAAAAATAAAAAAAAAGTGAGTTACATGTGAAAAAGAGAGAGAGAGAGAAATTACCAAAGAGTTGAAGAATTCTTGGAGCTATCAAAATATGAAGATCAAGGATCAAAAATTCCAAAGAAACAAAAGTTGAAGATACCAAAAATCAAACATAAAGGTGGTGAATTCAAAGAAATTAAAGATCAATTATTCAAGAAGTAAAGAATTCCAAAGAGCTCCATTATGGTATCTAAGGTTGTAATTTCTAGATTATGTATGCTTGGGTTGTTTAACCAAAAATACCTTGAGGTTAAGAAAGATTTTTGAGGATTGATTCGGAGGGTTGCAGAAATGAATGTCATATAAGCTAAAGGGTGAAAGTTCATAAGGATTGTGAGTAGCTACGGTTGGGAGGTTGTTAGGATTTTAGACACAAATATACGCATTGAGGTCTTGGTGTAATGGCCGGGCTTGAATTGGATCGTTTTATCTATGAAATATCCTTCTCCAACGCTCCTTTTGCAACATTCTCCATAACCAGATCGACCTCTAGTTCTTCCATCCGATTGCTTAGACCGACATTCTCCAAACTCAGGGCTCCCATGAAATCATTCATGCCGGCTGAGCCCATCGAAGATGCTTTCAGCAGCTACAACCAGGTAAGATGACACTTGGGTGGCGACATAGCACATGTCGTCGGCCATGTGCTCATCTGCTAGGACAGTTAAAGCCTCAGTTGTAGTAGGTGGAAAAGCGTGCCGACACCAATCAAGAGCAGTGTCGTGATCAGAGACAAGGTCTTGGGGAGTTAGCCTCCAAGCTGGCTTGTAGGCATCCGGATGAGACCCTACAAAAAGGGGGACGATTCCTATTTTACCAGAAGCAGTTGATGCGAGACCTTGGGAAGGCGAAGACCCAATCTTCGCCTTCGCTCGTCCAGTAGTGGGATCAGAGCTGGTATTGTTGGTGCTTTCTTCCTCTGTATAACTAGACAGTTCAGTCACCCTAATTTGTGCCCCCTCCAATAGTTTTGGAGGAATTTCATCGGGGGCATGAGTGGAACTCTTGGTACCCCCTAGTAAGAAACTCAGATTACATTTCTTACGAAGAGGGGGCTCAGTGCTAGCCATCTCAGTTCGACCACTGGAAGAGGCCTTCAAGAAAGGAAAATGCCTCTTGACACGGAGGAGGCTTCTTGGGGACCCGGAGGGGGTAGGATCCTTCTGAGAAGTGCCAGTGACAACAATGTCCTGCAGATCCGAATCCTCGCTGATGCCAATAGCACTTTCCGAACCAACAGTAGCCTCGATTCCTCGACCAGAAAAGGGGGGCGAAAGATTCTCTACAAGGTCAACATCGCGACATTGAAGATCGTCGTAAAACAAACCTTGTAGAGATCTCTCCAAGGAGATAACCTCCTCCACACCTGGAAACAAAACAAAGACAACATCAGTTAACAAAAATGCCAATTTAAACGTACTTTTCCGTTTAAAAAAGGGGGAAGGGGCAAGAGAAAACACTCTGAGAAACTCAACACCCTCTTTCTTGATGAAAAACTCGGGCATCTTCCTACGAGCCCTCCAAGCGGGACTCATTCCGCCAGCGGCCAAGAAGCAGTCAAGCCATCCTCACCATTGATGCTGATCTTCTCTAGGACATCATCCAGTTCTTTGTCAGCACCAAAGAGTGTTGGAGCACGGTCGATGTACACCTTAGCCCTTGGGTAGCTGAGCACCACGAGGTCGCTGTTTACCCATAAAAACTTCTCCTGCCATTTCTTCTTGGACTTTTTATCGTGGATAAGGGTAGGCACTCCCCGCCGACGAGAAAGGGTCCGAGTCCCCGACTGAGTAGAAGCATTGAAGAAGTAGTTGAAGGCCGGAACAGTTGGCAGGCAACCTAGGGCACGACAAAGGAGTTCAAAACCCACTATCTTGTTTATAGAAATCGGGGCCAACTCCCTCACGGAAAACCCATACTCACGGATAATTAGATTGAAGAAGTCGGTAGTAAGGAAATGCAGACCCGCTTCGAATAAGGCGATCAAAATGCTGACCTTGCCTTCGGGAGGACTGTAAAGCGACACATTTGGAAGAAGAAGTTGAATCCCCGTGGTCGGGAATAAACCCAAATCGAAACTGAAAAGATTCCCATTCTTCGGTAGTAAGATCCCTTCCCAAGGAACGAGGGGAAGCCATGGAAGAATATGAAGAAAGGGTCAAAAAGGTTTCTTTGGGGCAAGAAGTCAAAGAGAGAAAAGTAGAAAGTAAAGAGGAAATGCCAGGAGGAACAGAGGTTTAAATGCCACTAAAGGGGCAGCGAACCGTTTTCATGATGAAACCGCCAAAAAACGGTGATTTCGCTCTGCCAACTGCATAAGCTATTAGTAGCAGCTCGCCACGTGTCTGTGAGTAGACCAAAACAGCTCTGCTACGTCATTAACGCAAAAAGCCTACTGGTCTAAGGGACTTGTTAACGTTACCATGAACGGCCATGTTAAATGTAATGAAAAGCATAAACGAGACGTTATCTCACCAGAACCTTGGCCAAGGCCCGGTTTTGTCCTAAGTAATCCCGCACCAGGGTGGCAGTTCTTTTCCCTTCACGAGGAAAGAATATTCCCTGTGATCTTCTCATTCACTCATGACCAATCAGGACGTGACAAAAAACTTAGGTGACGCCCAGAACTAACGTCACCAGGCAGTTAGTTAACGTGGGCATAATTCTCCTAGTTAGAGGAGGCCACGTCTCACACTCATTGGGCAAGGTCCCCATGATTCGTTAGTAACAGGTATAAAAGGATCTCTTACGTCTCTAGGAAGGGATCCATCTTCTCCCTTACTGAATTTACCATAAATTCTCTCTCTCTCTCTCTCTCAGAAAGCTAACTTGATCGTCAGAGTGACGTCCCAGGAGAACACCCGGTCGTCCTTTAACGATTATTCTATGTCGTGTTCTCAGGAAAACTTCAAGGTTTGATTCATCAACCAACATCCCATCCCCTGAAGATCAAGTCACAACAGCCGACCTTACCTAGATAAATTCGTGATAGTGTTCATCGATGACATACTAATCTATTCGCGAAGTAAGGAAGAGCATAGTCAACATCTGCAACAAGTCTTGGAGACACTAAGGGCAGAAAAGCTATATGCAAAGTTTTCAAAATGTGAATTTTGGATTTGAAAGGTGTACTTTTTGGGGCACGTGGTTAACGAAAACGTGATACATGTGGATCCTTCCAAAATCGAAGCAATTGAAAACTGGGGAGCACCATGGACACCGACATAAATCCGCCAGTTTTTGGGCCTCCCTAGCAACTATCGAAGTTTCATACAGAACTTTTCCAACATCACAAAGCCACTTACTACACTGACCCAAAAGGGGCGACCTTCAACTTGGGAGATAAACAAGAAACTGCCTTCCAGACGCTAAAGCAAGCTTTTTGCTGTAACACCGTAAAAATTTAAACAATTTTTCACATTTTAGAAACCATATAATTTCATTCACATCCACATTTAAAAACATTGTATCATAATTATCTTACTACAAAATACCAAGATCAAAACATATGAACTCCAGTGTGCGTGTGTACGAGTCATGCCGACGCCTTCCCGCGATCATCGCTGGTACCTGAAACACCACAGATAACACTGTAAGCATAATTGCTTAGTGAGTTCCCCAAAAATACCACACAAACACATATCAGCCACTCAAGGCTGTAACTCTGTTGACCCTCTGGTCGAATACCTCTGTGGGACCCTCTTAGTCCCATAACTTTGTAGACCCACTGGTCCTAACTCTGTAAACTCTGAATCATACATATCACATATGACAATAAATCACATCACATAATAACATGCAAGTACACTGGCATATAACTCTAAAATACTCTGTCACATAAATCTTTTACCACACTACGTAAAGTATAGTGAGAAGACTCACCTCAGATGTCTCGGTAAATCTCTGACTTGGTAGAAATATGATCTAGCCTCCGCCTAATCACATAAAGTAAATACTCTCATAAATATAACTATACTCAACCCTCTCTTAGCACCCTCAGAAGGGTAAAAGACCATTTTACCCCCTCTTGGCTTAATGGCCTCATTGTTGACCAAACCCTAAAAGTCAACAAAAGTCAACGGTCAAACTTTGACCCAACTCGTCGAGTGCACTTGGGCGACTCGGCGAGTCTACACGTGTCTGCTAAGTCTTTAGTCCCGCGTGGCACGTCGATTTCCTCCCCTTGCTCGACGAGTCACACCTGGCATGGATCGCCGGGCCACCCCGACTCAACTCGCCGAGTCTCAAGAACAACTTGGCGAGTTCCACCTTGAACTCCAGTCCTCTAATCCCCCTCTGACTCACTGATTTATTTCACCAACTCGGCAAGTCTACTCACTGAGTGATTTTCGAGAAACCCTAACCCTACTCGCCGAGTCTGATCTTTGGACTCGGCGAGTTCATGCCATGCACAAACTCCATTGACCTCCTGAGGTCAGATCTGTTCCTTTAATCCATAGATCTGACCTTCCCAAGCAAGATAATCACGTAAAGTTCAGACCTTGACACTCATATAACATCTAGATGGTCTTACTTGGTGATTTAGCCCCAAAAATAACATCCTAAGTTCATGGCTCCTAAAATAACTCAAAAATCTCCGAGGGTTAAGGTCTCTAGACCTCTTTGAGTCCAGATTCAAAGCATAAACTCGAGAATGGACCAATTGCTCCTCATATCTATCCTCTAAAGGGGGTTAGAAAACCCTAACTCTAAGAATCAACACCAAATTTGAAGAAGGTCCGAATAAATACCTCAAGAGGAAGTCTATGAGCTCTGAAATCACCAGAATCGCACCTCCTTCAGCATCCTCTTGCCTTGGTCACCTCCTTCTTGCAATTACACCAACAAAATGATCAAAAGTGGCCTCTCCTTCCTCACAAACGCTCTAGATCTCTTAGGGTTTCTCTCTGGGGTTTGGTTGCCGCAAATGACGGCCCTAAGGGCCTTTAAATAGGTCCCAAACCCAGGAAATTAGGGTTTCATTAAACAGCATGGACTCGCCGAGTCCACTCACGAACTCGCCGAGCCCAACTGTGAAATCGGATAGGAATCCGCGACCATACTCGGCGAGTCTAAACACCAACTCGCTGAGTCCCCTTTCAAATTCCAAAAATAAAGGAATAAAATATTATACCTAGGAATCCGGATGTTACAATTCCCCCCACTAGAATTAGACTTTGCCCTCGAAGTCTTACTCTACAAACAACTCTGGATGCTGCTCCCGCATCTCACGCTCCGGCTCCCAAGTCAACTCTGACCGTTTCCGATGCTGCCACTGGACCTGCACCTGAGGCACCTCCTTGTTCCTCAAAACCTAGATCTTCCGATCCCTAATCGCCATCGGTTTCTCAATATAATGCAGGCTCGCATCCACCTGAATATCTTCTAATGGCACCACTGCCGACTCGTCAGCTATACACTTTCTCAGCTGCGACATGTGGAAAGTGTCATGAATCTGACCCAACTCTGCAGGTAACTCTAAACGGTAGGCTACCCTGCCCACCCTTGCGATCACCCTGAAAGGACCAATATATCGGGCCCCCAACTTGCCCCTCTTCCTGAATCGAATCACTCCTTTCCAAGGAGAGACCTTCAGGAGCATGAAGTCGCCGACCTGAAACTCGAGCTCGGACTTGCGTCTGTCCGTATAACTCTTCTGATGACTCTGATCGGTCAACATCCTCTATCTGACCTGCTAAATCTGCTCTGTCGTCTGAAGCACGATCTCAGTACTACCCATCACACGCTGCCCTACCTCTCCCCAGCAAATGGGGGTCTGACACCTCCTCCCATACAACAGCTCAAAAAGGTGGCATACCAATGCTAGAATGATGGCGGTTGTTGTAGGAAAACTCTGTCAAGGGCAAGTATGTGTCTCAAATCCCGCCAAAATCCAACACACATGCTCCAAGCATGTCCTCGAGCGTCTGAATTGTCCGCCTCACTTTGCCCGTCAGTCTGTGGGTGGTATGCGGTACTAAAATGCAGTCTCGTACCCAATTACTCATGAAACTTCTTCCAGAATCTGGAAGTGAAACGTACATCTTGATCTAAGACAATCGAGATCGGCACTCCATGCCGTGATACCACCTCTCTCACGTACATCTCTGCCAACCTCTCCGCGGAAGAGCTCTCATTGATAGCAAGGAAATGAGCGCTCTTTGTCAACCTGTCCATAATCACCCAAATTGCATCGACAACTCTCACAGTCCTTGACAATTTGGTGATGAAATCCAAGGTAATCTGTTCCCATTTCCACTCGGGAATCTCTAACGGCTGCAGCTTACCATGTGGATGCTGGTGCTCGGCCTTAACTCTGCGACATGTCAAGCATCTCTCTACAAACCATGCGACATCCCTCTTCATACAGGGCCACCAATACTCCCTCTTCAGGTCCAAATACATCTTAGTGGCCCCGGGATGGATCGAGAACTTCGATCGATGAGCCCCTTCCATCAAAATGGTACGTGTCCCACCCACGGACGGTACCCATATCCGACCCTGAAATGTCATAAGCCCCCGACTATCGGTAACGAATTTCGATATCAGCCTGACAACTTGCTCTTTCTTTTGGCTTTCTGGCCTCACGGCCTTAGCCTGGGCCCCACGAATAGTGTCCAACACTGGAGTCATCACTGTCAATCTCAAACAAACATCTCGCATTGGAGCGCCCTCCGCCCTACGGCTCAGTGCATCGGTACAACATTAGCCTTGCCCAGGTGGTACAAGATCTCACAATCATAATCCTTCACCACATCCAACGATCTCCTCTGGCGCATATTCAGGTTAGGCTGATCCATTAGATACTTCAGGCTCTTGTGGTCTGTGTATATGGTACACCGAACCCCATACAGATAGTGACGCCAGATCTTGAGGGCGGACACCACCGCCCCCAACTCCAAATCGTGGGTGGGATACCTCATCTCATGAGGCTTCAGCTGCCTCGATGCGTATGCTATCACATGACCCCTCTGCATAAACACCGTTCCCAACCCAGATATCGACGCGTCACAATACACTTCGAAGTCCTCCACCCCTTCCTGAAGGGCTAACACCGGAGCTTCGCATAATCTCTGGCGAAGTGTCTCGAAGGAGGCCTGCTGCTCTGGACCCCATGAAAAAGCAACACCCTTCCGGGTCAATTTGGTGAGTGGCACGGCGATCTTGGAGAAATCCCTGATAAATATCCGATAATAATCAGCCAACCCTAGAAAACTCCTGATCTCGGTAGGTGACCTCGGCACCTCCCAACTCATCATTGCCTTAATCTTGGCCGAGTTGACCAATATCCCTTTCTGGTTAACGAGGTGCCCTAGGAACTGGACCTCTCGCAACCAAAAATCACACTTGGAGAATTTGGTATAAAGCCTCTCTGATATCAGAACTCCGAGGATCTCCCTCAAATGCTCCTCATGTTGCTCTCTGGTTCTCGAATACACCAATATGTCGTCGATGAACACGATCACCGAGCAATCCAACATCGGTCTGCACACTCTGTTCATGAGATCCATGAACACCGCCGGTGCATTGGTGAGTCCGAAAGGCATCACCACGAACTCGTAATGCCCATAACGATTCCTGAATGCTGTCTTCTGGATGTCCTCATCTCGCACCCTCACCTGATTATATCCAAACCTCAAATCGATCTTGGAGAACCAAGATGGTCCCTGCAACTGATCACACAGATCGTCGATCCACAGCAACGGGTAACGGTTCTTGACCGTTAGCTTGTTCAACTCCCGGTAGTCAATGCACATCCGGTGTGAACCATCCTTCTTCTTGACAAAGAGGATAGGTGCTCCCGAAGGTGAGCTGCCCGGCCGAATAAACCCTTTCCCCAGCAGCTCCTGAAGCTGCGAGGACAACTCCTGCATCTCTGGGGGCGCAAGGCGATAGGGTGCCTTGGCGATAGCGCAGCCCCCGGAACCAAATCGATACTGAACTCGACCGGCCTCTCGGGAGGCACAACTGGCAACTCTTTTGGAAATACATTCGGAAACTCACGCATTATCGAAACCTCATCAACTAACCCCAGTCTCTCTGAATCAACCCTCACATCCATCACATATGCTACAAATCCCCTAAAGCCCTGCTGTAGACTCTGTCTCGCTCTAGCAGCCGAACAAAATGCTGACCCATCACGTGTACCCTCGCCGTACACCGTAAGAACTCCCCCACTAGGGTCTCGTATAGTCCCCAACTATCTCTCGTAGTCGATGACCGCTCCAACTTCGCTCAACCAGTCCATGCCCACGATGATACAGACATCTCCCATCACAATGGGAACCAAATCAATCGGGAACTGAATGCCGAAAATCTCGAGTACACATCCTCGGATCACCTCGGTGGCATACACCGTCCTCTCGTCAGCTATGGAAACTCTCAGAGGTCGACTCAACGCCTCTCGGCTAATACTGATGTGATGACTGAAAGCCAAAGATACAAAAGACCGACTCGCACCCGGGTCAAATAACACCAAGGCAGGTACATAATTCACAAGAAAAGTACCTACGCATAACACAAAATAAACACAACATCCCAACATCAAAAGAAATACAAGAAAGGATACATACCAGCCACAACGTCAGGCACAGCGTGGACCTCCTCCGCAATCAACTGAAAGGCTGTCCCTCGTGCCTTTGGTACCTCGGCCTTCACTGGCCGGCTCTCAGTAGCTCTAATAGCAACAGGGGAAAATCCCTGAGGTGCTCCCTGGGCTGTCCGTCGCAACTATGGACACTCTACCTTGCGGTGTCCGGTCTGGTTGCAGTGAAAACATACTGCAAACCCCTTGGGGCAATCCTTGGCCATATGCCCCTCTTTGCCACATTTGTAGCAAGACCTTGCTCTGCACACCCCATCGTGGCTCTTGCCGCACTTGCCACAAGTGCGGCCCTTTTGACTCCCCGATCTCGAATCAGCGGGCTTGGCCCGCTTGGCTGCCGGCTGAGACTGTGCCGGTCGCCGATCCCTCCCCGGAGACTCAGCCTCCTCCCTAGCCTGGGTCTCCAACTCTATCTCCCTCTTCCGGGCATTTGCTTGAAGCTCAGCAAATGTCTGATACGTTGAGTTTGCCACGAACTCCCGTGTATCCCTCCTCAAAATGCTTAGATATCAGCTCATACTTGCCTGCTCGGAGGACACATGCTCTGGGCAGAACATCGCCCTCTCATGGAACATCCGAGTAATCGCTATAACAGACTCAGTACCCTGCCTGAGGGTCAGAAACTCCTGCGCCAATCGCTCCCTCTGCACCTGGGGAATGTACTCATCTCGAAACATAGCAGTGAACCTCTCCCAGGTCACTACAGCAAGCTCAACAGGCATGTAGTGCGCCGTCACAAACTTCCACCAGTCCTTCGCTCCCAAGCGAAGCTAGTTCAGCGCGAACCAGACTCTCAAATGCTTAGGAGATGAGCAAGTAAAGAAACACACCTCAATGTCTGAAATCCACCTCATCGCTGCAATCGGGTCCTGGGTCCCATCAAACTACGGTGGTTTTGTGTTGCTGAACTCCCGGAACAGCAACACATCACCACCCTGCGGTCTAGCCGCAACTACAGCTGTAGTGGCCGCAACAACAACAGCATCAGAAAGAGCAGTGTATCTCTCGTCAAATGTCTCTATCTGGGTGGTGTTGATAGACCCGAACATATCTGGAATCTCAGCGCGGATGGCAGCAGCCACCTCATCATGAATCATCTGGCGGAGCTCCTCGTCGCTCACGCCCCCTCCACTGGTCCCTGGTCTGTAGCGCGTCCCCACCATGATACCTCTCTGAAATACAACACAAGATATCATAGAATCGCTTGAGCGTACACACACTCGATACCCCCAATCCTACTTGGTTTCTGGTACCCCAAGGTTTCTTACTTAGGTTGCGCACTGACCCGGTGCCTTCGGTAGTATGGGCCCAATACTACCGACCACACCGACTCAGCACGTATTCCAAGCCCTCCTCCCAAAGTCCCAAATTTCCAAGCACTCTGCTCTCTTAATTCATGTGCTACTCACTAGCAGATATCTCATGAGCACCTCGCTGCTATCTAAACACTCTCAAACATTTCTAGCAGCAAAACCCCTAGACTAAGGCATCATATATTAGGCCACTCTAGTCCTAATAAGAATACCTAGTCTACTCTAGCATGCATATCATAATTCATCATATAGCATAACATAACATATCTGATAGCACTTATTGTAAGGGTATTTTGGGAAATCACCGTTCGGGCGCTGGCTGATCGTACACACAGCTCTGCTCTGTTTGTCTCAAAACTCTTTTTACTCTTTTCAAAAATTTTACTTTATCATCAAAATTTTCCTCAAATCCTCAGTTTGAGTTCAGATACGCCCGAAGATGTATCCGAATCCCTCAAACCAAGGCTCTGATACCAACTTGTAACACCGTAAAAATTTAAACAATTTTTCACATTTTAGAAACCATATAATTTCATTCACATCCACATTTAAAAACATTGTATCATCATTATCTTAATACAAAATCCCAATATACAAACATATGAACTCCAGTGTGCGTGTGTACGAGTCATGCCGGCGCCTTCCCGCGATCATCGCTGGTACCTGAAACAACACAAATAACACTGTAAGCATAATTTATTAGTGAGTTCCCCAAAAATACCACACAAACAAATATCAGCCACTCAAGGCTATAACTCTGTTGACCCCCTGGTCGAATACCTCTGTGGGACCCTCTTGGTCCCATAACTCTGTAGACCCACCGGTCCTAACTCTGTAAACTCTGAATCATACATATCACATATCACAATAAATCACATCACATAATAACATGCAAATACACTGGCATATAACTCTAAAATACTCTGTCACATAACTCTGTTACCACACTAGGTAAAGTATAGTGAGAAGACTCACCTCAGATGTATCGGTAAATCTCTGACTCGGTAGAAATATGATCTAGCCTCCGCCTAATCACATAAAGTAAATACTCTCAGAAATATAACTATACTCAACCCTCTCTTAGCACCCTCAGAAGGGTAAAAGACCATTTTACCCCTCTATTGGCTTAAAGGCCTCATTGTTGACCAAACCCTAAAAGTCAACAAAAGTCAACGGTCAAACTTTGACCCAACTCGTCGAGTGCACTTGGGCGACTCGGTGAGTCTACACGTGTCTGCTAAGTCTTTAGTCCCGCGTGGCACGTCGAGTTCCTCCCCTTGCTCGATGAGTCACACCTGGCATGGATCGCGGGGCCACCCCGACTCAACTCGCCGAGTCTCAGGAACAACTCGGCGAGTTCCACCGTGAACTCCAGTCCTCTAATCCCCCTCTAAATCACTGAGTTATTTCACCAACTCGGCAAGTCTACTCACTGAGTGATTTTCGAGAAACCCTAACCCTACTCGCCGAGTCTGATCTTTGGACTCGGCGAGTTCATGCCATGCACAAACTCCATTGACCTCCTGAGGTCAGATCTGTTCCTTTAATCCATAGATCTGACCTTCCCAAGCAAGATAATCACGTAAAGTTCAGACCATGACACTCATATAACATCTAGATGGTCTTACTTGGTGATTTAGCCCCAAAAATGACATCCTAAGTTCATGGCTCCCAAAATACCTCAAAAAGCTCCAAGGGTTAAGGTCTCTAGACCTCTTTGAGTCCAGATCCAAAGCATAAACTCAAGAACGGACCAATTGCTCCTCATATCTATCCTCTAAAGGGGGTTAGAAAACCCTCACTCTAAGAATCAACACCAAATTTGAAGAAGGTCCGAATAAATACCTCAAGAGGAAGTCTATGAGCTCTGAAATCACCAGAATCGCACCTCCTTCAGCCTCCTCTTGCCTTGGTCACCTCCTTCTTACTATTACACCAACAAAATGATCAAAACTGGCCTCTCCTTCCTCACAAACGCTCTAGATATCTTAGGGTTTCTCTCTGGGGTTTGGTAGCCGCAAATGACGGCCCTAAGGGCCTTTAAATAGGTCCCAAACCCAGGAAATTAGGGTTTCATTAAACAGCGTGGACTCGACGAGTCCACTCATGAACTCGCCGAGCCCAGCTGTGAACTCGGATAAGAATCCGCGACCATACTCAGCGAGTCTAAACACCAACTCGTCGAGTCCCCTTTCAACTTCCAAAAATAAAGGAATAAAATATTATACCTAGGAATCCGGATGTTACATTTGTAATGCTCCGATCATGTCTCTTACAGAAGGAACATAATACTTTGTGGTCTACTGTGATGCATCCAAGCAGGGTCTAGGTTGCATACTCATGCAACGGGGAAAGGTCATTGCCTATGCCTCAAGACAAATTAAGACTCACGAGGTCAACTACACCACACACAATATTGAATTAGGGGCGATAGTGTTTGCTTTAAAGATCTGGATACACTACCTTTATGGTACAAAGTATACGATCTTCACTATCCATAAGAGTCTCCAACACATCCTCAATAAAAAAGAGCTCAATATGAGGAAACGACGATGGATAGAGTTACTAAATGATTACGAATGCGAAATTCGTTACCATCTAGGCAAGGCCAACGTCGTAGCAGATGCCATAAGTCGAAAGGAGTAGTCGGGCCGTCGAGAAAAATCATTTACAATGACTATCCATTCACATCTGTCCACCCAGATCAAGGAGGCGCAACTCGAAGCTTTGAAACCTGAGAATGTCGCAAGTGAAGCCTTGTAAGAAATGGATAAAAACCTTGAGGTCAAGGATGACGGAGCTCGTTACCTCATGAATTGAATCTGGACACTAAGATTTGGCAGGTACAAAGACATTATCATGAACAAAACTCACAAGACCAGGTACTCCGTTCATCCCAGGTCAGACAAAATGTATCTAGACCTCTAGAAACTATATTGGTGGCCTAACATGAATGCGGAAATCGCTACTAATGTGGGTAAGTGTTTGACTTGCGCCAAGGTCAATGTAATGCCTCGATTCTCAGGTATTGATTAAATAAGATTTATTGGGTTAAGCTCTACTCGACGAGTTTGTTGAACTACTCGTCGAGCAGCAGCAGGATGGGATCGCGTGTTAAGTGACCTACTCGACGAGTCCATATTGGGACTCGGCGAGTAGGATCTGGCAGAGGAAACACTAAATCCCGGGGTTTGCACCCCTATTTAAAGGGACCTCAACCTCCCTTGGGTCTCTTTACAGATATAGAGAGTCCTGAGATTCCTTATACGTGTGTGAGTGCCTTTGTGTGGTGTTTGAAGCTTAGAAAGAGAATCTTGGAGGAAGAAAGCTAGGAGTGCAAAGGAATTGAAGCAAGGAAGGAGTGGGAAGCAGGATTTACCTCAGCTAGCATCCTTTGGAGGTATCAAAGTGCCATCCTTACTTCACCTTTTCCCTTTTGTTGAGTTTCTAGGGCTTTTTATGGATTTTCAAGTTGCTATGATGAGCTATGGGCTAGATCTGAAGTTGTAACTTCAGATCTGGACCCTCCTTGTATTTTAGAAGCATAAAGTTACAGTTTTGGTCGTGATTAAGGTCCCCCTTGGGCATGAAGCCCCATTAAGAGCTTAGATTTGACAATTAGCGCCTTTAAAGTCGTGCATGCACGTAAAGTTTGCGACTTTACGTGAGAAGCATGCCCTAGAAGCTTGGATCTGTGATTTGGAGCTGCTGCATGGCTCAAAACAAGTCTGTATGGAAAGAGGAGTGAATGGACTCGGTGAGTCGCAAGGTTGACTAGGCGAGTCACATGAAGATGGCCGTGAACTCGACGAGTTGGATGAACAACTCAACGAGTCCGATGAAGATTACCATAAGACTCGACGAGTTGAAGAACAACTCGGCGAGTCGGATGAGTTTTCTCTTGGATATGTATGCGTGGGTATCCATCGAGCTGCAAGGAGGGAACTCGATGGGTGGCCTTAAATTTTGAACGAGAATCGAAGGAACTCGATGAGTCACCACGATGACTCGGCGAGTTGGATCGTACTTCAAGGAACTCGGCGAGTAGCCGAGGGTACTCGGTGAGTTGGGGTCAATATGGACTGTTGACCTTGACTGAGGATTTTGACTTTGACCAGGGGTTGACTGGTGGGTTATGGAGTACCTTATAAGGCTAAGGACTTATGAGTATATTGTACTATGATCATAGGTGGTGGAGCTTGTGTCGGGTGATCCGAGAGTTGGAGTGTATCTTCCGAGTCGACATTTGCAAGGTGAGTTATCCTCACTATATCGATAGGGTCTACGGCACCAAGGCCGACCCTTTTAGTTGTTAATGTTATGATATGCTACATGTGGTTATGATCTGTTAGATCAGATTTAGGGTAGACAGTATGTTATGCTCTTATGATCCAAAAGGATTAGCATGTTAGTGACCTGCTAGGTCGGTACTCTAGTTACGAGAGAATTCTAAGATTGATGATCAGTATGATAGATATGTTTGATGTTTGTATATGACAATATATGATAGTTATGCGCACATGGTTATTTGTTGTTGGTTGGGTTGAGGCGGTCCTGCTTTGTGCTGAAGGCCAACATACCCTATGAGCGGTCCAGGGAGACTGCAGGCCCTCGAGGCGGACCAGTCATGCCGAAGGCTCGGGATAGATCCAAACAGACTGTAGGCCCAGTAGGGCGGTACAGTCAGGCCGATGGCCCAGTATGCATGATTGATTGATTGATTATTACTGATATGGTATTGTCAGTGTGGTATTGGTGTTTTGGGGGTAGCTCACTAAGCCCTTGGGCTTATAGTTTTCAGTTTATTGTTTCACGTACTTCAGGAGATCATGGCAAGGCAAAGGTGTTACCGTACCGGTTGCTACCAATAAAGGAGATAGATAGAATGGAGAAACTAACAAGGACGTACATCAAGGAGATTGTACAGTTACATGGTGTGCCAATATCCATTATCTATGATAGAGATAGCAAGTTTACCTCACGGTTTTGGAAATCACTACAAAAGTCCTTGGGAACCAAACTCGATATGAGTACAACCTATCACCCACAAACCGACGGGCAAAGCGAGAGAACTATTCAAACGATGGAAGACATGTTGAGAGCTTGTGTGATAGACTTCAGTAAAGCTTGGGATATCCACTTACCACTCATCGAGTTCTCATACAACAATAATTATCACTCTAGCATTAAAGTTGCTCCATTTTAAGCCCTCTATGGGTGCAAGTATAGATCACCTCTGTGCTGGGCTGTAGTGGGTGACACTTAGCTAGCTAAAGGACAAGTGCCTAATATCACTCTTACGGTCCCTGAGATTATACGGGAAATGACAAATAAGATCGTTCAGATACGTGAACGACTAAAGGCATCTCGGGACCGACAAAAGAGTTATGTGGATAAACGACACAAACCTTTGGAATTCCAGGTTGGTGACCGCGTATTGTTGAAGGTCTCACCGTGGAAGGGAATGATACATTTTGGAAAAAGTGGGAAACAAAATCCAAGGTATATAGGGCCATTTGAGATCTTTGCCAGGATTGGCCCGGTAGCTTACAAACTTCGGCTACCGCAGGAACTCAGCAATGTGCACCCCACTTTCCATGTGTCCAATTTAAAGAAGTGTCTATCTGATGAGACTCTTGTCATTCCACTTAACGAGATCAAGGTAAACGAGAGTCTCCACTTCATCGAGGAACCTGTGGAAATCATGGACAGGGAAGTTAAGACAACAAAGCAAAGCCGCATACCAATAGTAAAGGTCCGTTGGAACGCCAAGAGAGGACCTAAATTTACATGAGAACGTGACGATCAAATGAAACAGAAATACCCACGTCTTTTCCCTAACTCCTGAGAACCCACTCGGAGTGCTAATTTTGGGACAAAATTTCTTCTATCAGAAGGATGATGTGACAACAGTCAATTTTGGTCAAACAAAGTCAACAAAAATCAACCAGGTCAACTCAACTCGTAATAGAATTTTAGAAGAAATGTGATATTCCCTAATGTTTCAAATGTACTATTGACAAGTTATAATACAAAGTATCTCTCTGGTTGCCAAATATCGAATATAAACCCTAATTAGGGTTAGTAACGTAATAATTCGATAATTCAATTATATATATTATTTGGGTATAAATAATATTCATAACACAATGTAGTGGAGTTCATAAACCTATACTACATGACAAATTCATAGCAAAGGTTACATATATAAATTTTTGGTGAATTCGTCACCAAATGCGACAGATTCTATACCCAGATTAAACACTCAAACGTTAACGAAAAGAATTAGGAATTATCCTAACTCTCGTGTAATGTGTTATTATTTTTGATGATAGTGATTTTTATAATAATTTGAATTTAAATGATTCAAATCAAGTAAATACACATCATTTTTACTATACTTTTTTTTTTATAAAAATCACCAACTTTTATAAAATTACCCATTCTTTTATAAAAAAAATAAAAGAAACAACTTTTGTTTTATATGATTATGACACCTTTTATAAAGAATTAATATTTTAATCAAAGTCAACCCCTACACCCTACCTCCCTTACCCATCCCACCCCCTCACCGTCCCCCTCCCATCTTCTTCATTTCCTCTCAAGAACAAGTTCTTCTTTTCAAGATTTGTCTCCATAAGTTGGTTCTTGATCTTTTGGTAAGTTTTTCCTTACTCATCTAGTGATTCTACACACATATATACTAGTTTTGTTACAATTACACACATTAACATGTATTAATATCCATTGGATAATTTGATCTTCAAGTGTCTTCAAGTGTTCTAAGCTTGAAAACCTTCATCTACATCTCTTTATCCACCAAGAAACACACTCAAGGTGAGTTCATACCCCTCATTTTCGTTTTTATGCAAGTTTTAAGGGGGGGGGGGGGTGGGGAATACAAGTAAACTTGTATAATAAGACAAGTTGTTATACATGCTTAGTCTTCAAGTTGTGTAAAAGTATTATTTACAAGCAACAATGTTATTACCTAGCATTATGAACATTTTATGTGTGTTATCGTTTTTTTAAAATTCAAATCTATGAAAAATGAGTATAAACATGCTTTATGTTCTTAAGAAAAGTCATGAAATCAAAACTACAAAAAAACTAGGTTTTTATAAACATAATATGACTTTTCTAGCAAAAATGGTTTTGACCAAGTTATTACATCATTTTGGTGGGATACAAATCAAAATATGTTATTTTGGACATGTGTTATGAAGCTAGTTAAAAATACAAAGGATTTGGTTTTACAAAAAGAAAACCTAAAAACCCACCATTTTTATGTAAAAGTAGGATTTTCTAGCAAAAATGGTCATGAATAGGTTATAGTACCATTTTTGTGAGATTTGACCTAAAATATGTTGATTTAAACATGTAAGGTTAGTTTGTCTTGATATCCAAAAAAAAGGAAAAATAAACTTTACCAAGTTTTTAACTCAATTTTTACCGTTTTGTTACGTAAAAATGGTCAAAACTAGCAAATTGGCTTCACCATACTAAATGTTCATATACTTGTGTTAGATATAAATTATATGTTATTTAGGGACATCTAAACATGTTAAATTATATGTATATATGTGAGTATATATGGGCACAACAAAACATTTATAACAAACTATAATAGGTATAGTTTATGGGTCATTGACACTAATTTACCGTTTTGATACAATACAAATAATTATATAAAAGTATAATTATTTTTACACTATGAAAATACTATGGAAATGTGATATTCACACTTACAAGGGTTTTCATTACACTATACGTAAACTTGTTGAAACAATTATGTAAGACATAATCTTCACCGTACCTACCAGAGCACACACTAAAGTCTTGAATTATAACTAGAGTTTCGGTTAGAGAGAGCGTGGCACTTATGTATAGATCTATACGGGACTGACAATCACTCACCTAAGCTACTAGCTACAGCTAGACCGGCAGGTCTAGGGTGACAAATGTCTAACATTCCGACGCTTGAAGAACGTCGTAGCAGGCCAACTTCGGTTTTAACATGGTTGTAATAACTCACATGGGGAATCAACAATACATTTGGATTACGGAGTAACATGCGTTCAAATGGTTTTATATAAGAATAAAACTACATAATACTATTTTAAGTATAGAAATACTTATACATTTTTGGTCTTAGGGCTTTTAAGACAACAACTCATTTTTAAGAAAATATTGGATTTTCTGGGAATTTACACTATAATTTTACAAGGAAAAAGTTATAGATTTTTCACATACAAAACTCTTAAGAACTCACCAACTTAATTGTTGACACTTTTCAAAACTACTTGTATTCTCAGGGAATCGTTAAACAAGTAACCACAAAGCTTTTGAGGATGGGACGTTACGGCGTCGTACCATTTATTTTTTTGTCATCATAATGTAATTGGTTTTGAAACATATAATACATGGTAACAATGTATCATTCTCAATTATATTTATGATGGTTGTGTTTGTTTTGATCACTATTGTACATTATGTTGTGATACTGTTCATGAAAGTCATCCACCCCCAGACATTTCCGCCATCCTAGTTTGGGGATGTGACATCCCTCTCCCGAAACTTGGCGGTGATCTCCGCCACAGTCTCTGTAGTCTGCTACAGATCCTGAAACTCTCTCACCAAACGCTGCATCTCAATGGTCGGTGCAAACTCCTGATCAAACCTCCTCACAAACTTCTCCCAAGTCATCTCAGCCACACCCGCTTATCCTACCTCGCGGGTAACCTCCTCCCACCAGTCTCGTGCCCGGTCCCTCAACATACAAGATGCGAACCCCACCTTTGCCGTCTCGGGGTAAAAGCTCATCCGTTAGGCATTCTCCATGCCTGGCACCCAACATCGACTAGTAATAGGGTCCCTGACCCCAAAGAACTTAGGCGCACCACACGCCTTGAACTCCCGAAATGAGGGAGCTCGGGCCCCAATCTGACCTGCAACAATCTCAACTCTAAAAGACCTGAGCCGCTCCTCCATGATCTTCATGATCCCCCCAACCCCCAGCATGACAAGTGTCCAACCCTTATTGACTGGTGGATTTTTTTTCCACCCACTTAGTTTTCTGGTCATAACCTTTTTTTTTCTTTGAAAAAGAAATCTGAAAAAACCAAAGTTCTTAAAATTTATTTCTCTACAAAATAAGCAAAATCATGAAAATTTGAAAAAAAACTATTTTTTTATTTTTTATATTTATAAAAAAAACCCAAAAAAAAATTCTCCAAAAATTATAAAAGTTTAAGGAATACTTCTACTCACTATTCTAATGACTTTGTAAAAATAATTTTTAAACAAAAGGTGTTTTAGATACTAAATTTGATTTTAAAAGGTAACTTTTTTTAAAAAAAAAAGTTGAACCTAATATGATTGAAATATAGAAGATTCAAAATATGTATGATTCAATATGTTTATGATCCTTAACTTGTTAAGATCTAAAAATATTTTGATTCAAATATTTAATGATTCTTAATTGTTATATTTTTTATGATTTAAAATTAAATGATTCAAAAATTATAATGATCCAAATGTATATTGAACAAAAACTTTATTTAATTCAATAAATTATGATCCAAATTAATATGATCCAAAAATGTATGATGCATAATATTTTTCTTATTTAAAATTTTGTAATTATTAAACATTAAAAAAAAACTCAAACCGATATTTAGTTTAAACATTCAAAAAAATCAAAAAATAAATCAAAAAAAAAAAACAAAAAGGGATAATTACTTAAAAGGGTAATATATTTTTCGATTTGAACACATTTGGTCACTGAGTTTTTTTTCGTCCACATTTATCCCTTCAACTTGTTAAACTGTACACATTCAGTTCATATGACTGGCTACTTTAGGTTAGCCGGTAAAAATTACTTAATCGGATAATATATTTCTCACTTTGTACACATTTAATCTTTAATAATTTTGTACACATTTAGTCTTTAATATTTTTTTGTAGTCATTTTTGTTTGTGTACTCATTTAGTACTTAAAAATGATTTTTTTTAGGTTTTTCTCACAATATCTTATGTGGGACAATCATAATGAGGTGTTTGAGGCTTTTGATGCTTATGTCCATCACGATTTCGACTAATTGGTTGCTTAGGTCGTGTATTCTCAACGTCATAACGTCTTCATATGATCTAATATTTTAACGATCTTTATATCCATGCGTTTGTATTTTAGTCTACTACAACATTTGTTTAGATTACTCCCGGTAAAAGATAATATATTTTTACTTAAAATCTTTATATTCATATGGTTTTTATGAATTCTTGTATGTATGTTTTTTTTATAAAATCATAAGTAAAAATATATTGCATTTTAATGAGAGTATATTAACGAAAGTTGTAGCAGACTCAAAAAACGAACATGTGGATATAATGTAACGCCTGGTTCATGGTATGTATTTTAACTCCTAAATTGTTAAATTTTGTAGAGCAACTTGGCGAGTTGGTAGCCCCAACTCGTCGTGTAGAAATGTTATGGACCACATATTTTTAAGTGACCAACTCGATGAGTTGGGAGGCCTCAACTCGACGAGTTGTCTGGAAGAAATGAAACCCTAATTTCAGGGTTTTGCACCCTATTTAAACAACTTTAGCCCCATAATTTGGCCTCATTTCCAGCCTCCACTATCCTAAACCCTAAAGTTGAAACCCTAAGGCATCTTTGAGTGATTGTGAGCCATTCTTGAGTGTGTTGTGTGTGTTTGAAGCAATTGGAAGAAATGGGATCTTGGGGGTATAAGAAGGAGTTGCTAGATCGATAATGCTTGCTTCATTTTCGACATCTTTCTGGTAGAAAGTCTCAACCTTGGCTTGTGGTCACTTAGATCTTCATCTTAATGTCCTTTTGCTTGTTTTTGTCCAAAAGAAGCGGTCATTGGGAGTTGGACGTCCCATATGGACAAACCCTTTCAGATCTAGGGTCTTAAGGAGCTTTCATGGCATAAAGGTGCCAACTTTATGGACCTAAGAGCTCCATGCACCTTCTAAGCCTTTGTTTTGGCCTCTTAAGCTTCTTTTTGCCATGCATGTGACTAAAGTTGAAGGCTTTACGTGACCTTTTGTCGTTTAAGGCCCAAATTTTTGTTCATGAGCTCTATCTTGAAGATCTGGTGGTTTTTGGATTAAGACATAAGCCTTTTTGGATTAGGGATTGAGCTTAATGCCTTTGGGGTTGTTCTTCATGGGTAAAGTTGGAAACTTTTTCTTACTAATCTAGTTATTCTACACACATATATACTAGTTTTGTTACAATTACACACACTAACATGTGTAAATATCCATAGGATAATTTCATCTTCAAGTGTTCTAAGCTTGAAAACCTTCATTTGCATCTCTTTATCCACCAAGAAACAAACTCAAGGTGAGTTCATACCCCTCATTTTCGTTTTTATCCAAGTTTTAGGGGGGGGGGGGGTGGGGGGAGAATACAAGTAAACTTGTATAATAACACAATGTTGGGTATATAAATTTGGTTTATACTTTGCTTTTCTAAGAAAATATATTTTTCTGTAATTTAGTAGCTATGTACGGCCGTACTTGTGTATACATCCGCAGACCTGTGTACAGCTGTACATGGGTGTACAGCTAGTAATACTATATATAGGGTGAGGGGTGTGAGGAGTGTACAGACAAGGAGCTTAAGTGTGTGAAATCAAAGGTGTTCTAGAGAGAGAGAGAGAGAGAGAGAGAGAGAGAAAGAGAGAGAGAGAGAGAGAGAGAAAAGAGTGTGTGTTCTGTGTGAATCTTGTATTTGGATCTACATTCTAATCATCAAATAATACAAGATTCATCATCTTCTTCTCCACATTCTCTTTTTATTGTGACATGGCATCATCTGTTTGATTGAGATTCTGCACCATCAAACGGATCTGATTGATACTCAAGCATTTTGGGGACTAACAACTGGTATCAGAGCTTGGATTGTATCAGTCAATATTTCAGATCTAGAGCTTATTTGATCTTATTTCGAATGGATTTCTGCTTTTTTGGATATATCAGGGCAAAATAAGGGGGGTTTGTTCTTCGCGTTTTTCCTAAAAACGAGTTTTTGATCGAGTTTTGGAGCAAAAATGGTGAAAAATGTCGTTTTTTTCGCGATCTGATTGAAGGTGTGCGGCCAGTTGAAGGTGTATGGCCGCGAAAGTGTGCGGTCCTCGGTGTAAGGCTCTGTAACACTCTAAAAATTTCAACCAATTTAAACTTTTCAAAAACAACCCAGTTTCATTAAGTTATTACAAAAAGGTTTTCAATACAATTATTTATCAGAGTCTTCCTAGAACCATATCATAAAACATAATCATGAGGAGCGGTACGATCACGCCTGTGCCTTGCCCCGGTCTCCTAAAGTACCTGAAACATTTAAACCACAACTGTAAGCCCGAAAGCTTAGTGAGATACCCCCAAAATACCAACCACATATACCACGCATAACATATCATAACCAACAGAACACAGAACAACCATGCACTTCGGGTCTACTGTGTGACTGGTCTGCCCTACCTGGCCTTCAGTCCACATGGTCCACCCTCCGAGTCTAGCCATATACATTGAGTTTACAGTGTGATTGGTCCGCCCGCACCGGGCCTTCAATCCACCCGGTCCACTCTCTGAGTCTACACTATGACTGGTCCGCCCGCACCGGCCCTTCAGTCGGCCTGGTCCACTCTCCGAGCCTCGGCACGTCTGGTCCGCCCTCGTGGGCCTACAACCTATCCGGACGGCTCGCTGGGCCTTCGGGATAACTGGTCCGCCCTGGGTATGTTGGCCTATAGCACAAAGCAGGACCCGCCTCAACCCAACCCCAGTCCAACAACCATATGCACATAAACATTCAATCATATAACAATTCACATCCAATCAACCGATCACATAACATAACATCATCCTACCCAGGATACCGACCTAACCGGTCACTAGCATAACATCTTCCTATATACCAGGATACCGACCTTAACCAGGTCTCTAACATATACCATCCTAACTACCAGGATGCAAACATAGCAAAGCAACAACATAACAATGATACCCGGATTACAATCCGATAAAGGGCCAACCTTGGTGCCGTAGACCCTGTCGATATAGTGAGGATAACTCACCTCGCAACTGCCGGCTGAAGAGATAAGATCACGTTGCTCGAACCTCTAACGCGGACTTCACCACTGATCAATAACCAAAACACTGAACTCAATAATTACTAAAATACCCTTGGAAGACAACTAGTCAACACAAGAATATCTCTACTCGCCGAGTCACCCCGCTGACTCGTCGAGTCCCTTATGCTCTGAAACTCCCATAACACGACTCAACTCGCCGAGTCGCTCCAAGACTCGCCGAGTCCCACAACTCTGAGTCTAAACGTACTCAACTCACTGAGTCATCCCTTGAATCACCGATTCACAGCTCAACCAGGAAAAGGTTAGGATCTCACGAACATACTCGCCGAGTCCAAGGCTATCTTCAACCAACTCGCCGAGTTGTTCTTCCAACTTGTCGAGTTGCTTCCTATCTTCATGCAACTCGCCGAGTATGCCCGTGTGACTCGCCGAGTACCACTAGCTCTTAAACCATATAGAGGCTTTCCAAGCCATGCAGGGTCTCCAATCCATAGATATACTCTTATACAAGCCATCCATCATGTAAAGTGGCAAACTTTACGTGAATCCAAGGAGATATAAGCATAATACACTCTAGGGCTAGGGTTTGGGACAAGAAGGATTCATCAACAACTCTTGAACAGGGACTTTATGCTCTTTTGGATCATCATAACACTAGATCTGAGGTAGCAACCTCAGATCCAACCTCCAAACTCAAGATGGCACTAGATATACCACCAAAAATCTCACAAATGATAGATCTAGAGGGATAACAGCTCAAATAACGAGTCATTACCTCAAGAGAAGACTCCAACAGAAGAATAAGCCAAAACCTTGTAAAGCCCCTAGCTCCAAGCCTCTTAATCTTCAAAGATCTCTTGAACCAACTCTCGTTCAAGATCTAAATGCTCTTTAATTCTCTCACAACAAATATTAGGGTTTCTGGACTTCAAGGGAGAGTAAAGAGGCTGGGGAGAGGGTATTATGTTCTTTATATAGGGCTCAACCCCCAGAATTAGGGTTTTCTCCACACAGCACCAACTCACCGAGTCCAGCCGCCGACTCGCCGAGTTGGCCACTTAACACGCGACCAAAATCGCGACCCTACTCGCTGAGTCTACCCATGGACTCGCCGAGTTGACCATCCACATTTTCACATTGAACCCTGAACTTGCACTCCTGAACTCAGGATTTTTCAATTCTCCCCCACTTAAATTATGCTTCATCCTCGAAGCTTGTGGCAACACAACTCTAGAAACTACTCTTGCAATGCACCACCTGGCATAAACCAAGCCAGGTTCCTCAAAACACTACCATCGAAACCCAAAACCCAACTCTTCCCTCGCGGTGTCCTGACCACCGCCTCAAGCCGGACACCGACCTCATCCTATGATAACCACACTTATCAACCAAGTACCACTCCATGATACTTTACTCGTTCCAGATCACAACAATCACTTGACTCTTACGAGCTAGATATAACCCTGAACCACCGGGATCCCGACCCGGTACCACGGTGCCATCACTTTCCTCAACATACATATCTTTCACCAAATTCAATGTTGAGACTTATCCTACTCCCTTTGAGTCCAACTCTATCCCTTCCATGCTGACAGGATGACACATCCTTCAGCTATAGAACAACTCCCATGAGTTCTCCTCCGCAATCACATACACATGCTGAACTGGCTCTAGCATCCTCGGGTTGGGAAAACCCGACATACTGACGACACCTCCATACATCCTCCAGGATGAATTTGTTGGATTAATGTCCAAGTCCATAACTATATTTGGTATGTACTTGACCCGACCCGACATGGTCCATTTGGGTTGCACTTCACCGACACAATTTATATGGATAATCTTTTGAGAATAGTATGTTTATGATTAATATTAATATATTATAAGTTCTAATATATTAATATGGAATCATATTATTTAATTAGTATTGTTCAAGAATTAATTTATAATTAATTAAGTGATAAAAAGGAACTAATTAAATATGGACTCTTATATATATGGAATGGGCCAAGTTCATTTAGGTTGGGCTAAGCTTTCATGGATAGTCCATGGAGTGTTTAACCCATGGATCCTAGGAAATGAAAGGTCATGGGTATTAGGGTTTAACCCTAATCCTCCATACTATATAAAGATGTCTTTGGTTGGTGAAATTGGCACTAGTGGTGATACACTAAGAGGGCTAGCCGATTTCACTAAGAGAGAACCAAGTATTCATATTCTCTAAAGTCTGCCAAGGTGTCTTGGTGATTTGTGATTCCACTTGAGGCTTCCACACTATTGGGGCTAAGCTCTTAAAGCTTGAAGACATCAAGCTACATCAAAAGGTATGTCTTCTAACTAGTACTTTGTAGATTAAGAACATCATAATATGCTAGTTAGGATTAAAGCCTTGGAAAGTTCTTATTTGCATGTATAATAGAGAAAACATAGATCCAAGGTTTATAGGGTTGCATGTACACCATAGGAGTGTTAGAATGCTCAAAACCCAACAGTGGTATCAGAGCCAGGTTGTTTTCTGTTATATTGATGCAAATATTTTATTTTCAAAGTTGAAAAAAAAAAGAAAAAAAAACATGAAGTTCGTCAAATTTTAAGATAATTACTTGTTCTTGTGAAAAACTAATTATTTGTAAAATTTGAATAATTTGCTTTATGAGTTGAATTAGGTCAAATTTAATAAAAGATAAAATGATATGATTATTTTATTAGTTTTAAAAGTTTGATCTAAAGAGTTTTATTTTTTTTTGAAACCTCCATAAGTTATGGATATGAAAAGGTTTTAAAAAAAAAAAATTGATTCAAAGTTTTTATGGAGTTACAAAATTTGGTGTTAATGTTTTAAAGGATTCCATAACTTAAGAATAAGTTATGGATCACCAAAAGTTTTTTGTGTTACCTTGTTTTATGAGTGAATTTAGATTAATGAATATATTATGTGATAGTTGGTTTTAATCCAAATTAATCTAAGAATTGATTCTAAAATGTGTTTTTGTAACTTGTCCTCAAGTTATATGAAAAGTCACATTTAAGAATCATAAAACTCATAAAAAATTGGCAAAGGTTACAAAAATGAAGAGTCTAGTTCTAATTAAATGGTTTTATGACTCCATAACTTGTCCTCAAGTTATGGAGGACCAAGAGTCTCTTCATTTAATAAACTAAAATAAAATAAAAAAAAGGTGTAACATTAATTAATTCCATAAGTTATAAAATAAAGAAAAGTTAATTCTTTTATTAGTTTAAAGTCTTCCATAACTTGTCCTCAAGTTATGGAACTTGAAGAGTTTTTGGATTAAAACTACTTTAAACACATAAGTTATGGAATTAATTAGTTTTGAATAGTTTCAAAACTTGCCCTCAAGTTTTGGAATTTGTAAAGTTTTCTCTTATGAATACTTTAATTCCAAGTTAGCCCTTAGAATTTTAAGAGTTAAAATTCAACCCTTATACTTTATAATATTATAAGTTAATAATATATATATATATATATATATATATATATATATATATATATATATATATATATATATATATATATATATATATATATGTATAAGAGTAAAGTCAGTCTTACCGCTAGTACGCCTCATTCACGAAGCCGGTCTATAAGGTGGGTATAAGGTTGTTGCCTATAAAATGGCAACTTAATGGGTGTCCACTCTCACCCACCGCTTGCTTGACTGGTGGAGGGTCGTTAGCCGAACGGGTTTGACAGGACTATAATTCTCCCTTCATTAAAAGTATTAATGATAAATACTAAGTAACTAAACTCTTAATAATACCCAATCTTAGTTACTTAGGAAAATGTGAATAACATGCTAATCCATGAAATTACACTTTGCACTTTGTTTAAGTCGGTTAGTGGAGCGTGTGTGGTTAACCGGCACACTAACTCGTATTTAACAAGGTAGGTAAAGGGTAACTTAATGTTTATCATAGTATCGATGGAGCGTGTGTGGTTAACCGGCACATCGATTGAGGGGTAAACACTTAAGGGTACCAAGTAATTTGCATGGTTACTTCACACCTTGTTTTGTGATCCTCGGCATCCCAGTCACAAAACCTGAAGGGCACACTCGAGATTGAAACATGCCTTTGAACAGTTCAATGAATCTCAAAGATGTAGGAGTTTCAAAACCAATTAAAACCTAATAATACATTTCGTTTATCTTGGTGGAAATTGGTGAATCGTCATTCACCTACCTTCAAATATTTTATAGCTTGGATTACGGCATCCCTCTTCTAAGTTATAAAATAGTTTGTTGGGTCCTAGCCTTAATATTTTATATTGGGTGTTATATTAAGGACTTAAGATCAACTATCTTGAATATCTCCCAAAAGATGTCTGGTTTAGACATTTATGATCTTCCTAAATCTCTTGAAACAAGCTTTCCTAAATGAAGATGATGTCCCATGGAAATCATACTTCTTTCACCTCCTCCAATTATTCTCCTAACCCACAAGTTCAAGGTCACTCAAGCCCTATTGGCAAGGCAAGGTCTAGGTGTGATCACATCTTGGAGATGTAGTCACATATTGACAAGCCGGGAGAGTTAGGTGTCAAAGTCTTGAGAAAGTTGGTGGTTCAATCACTTTCTAAGTCACATAGTGAGTTCCTTTGGAACACCTATGAAACAGACTATGACAAGACCCTTAATGATCTTATCTATTTGTTAAGATCAACTTCCTTAAAACTTGATGGACATTGACAATAGTGACACAGGAAATCCAGAAAAGCATTCTCTTCCCAATGGTAAAGGGATCGGCCATAGTCAACTCGGTTGACCAAATGGTAAAGAGAAAAGCTACGTCTGTGATAGTCCCTTGTACCATTATCAAAGGGTCCATATGTTTATATTGCCAAAGGAAGGGGCATTGGTTGCGAAGCTGCCAAATTTACCTTAGGTTGTTAAAGTCAATAAGTTTGACTCTACTTCAGGTAAAGTCCACTATCTAACTCTGTTAAGTTTCTATTATGAGATTCTTGATACATGATGTGACTAGGTCACATGGTGATGTTTTAAGAATCAAAGAAAAGTAAAGGAACTTAAAGAAAGAATATGCTGAATCTGATCGCGTAGATGGATTTCTATCGCATAGTTTGAAGATCGGATTCTTGAGCTACTTCTTAGGAGTTATGAGATATTTCTTAGGAATAGATAACAACAAGTTTTCATATGGATTGTAAGGATAAGTTTTTCCGCAAAGTTTTAAAATAAAAGAAAAATTTTTGATTTTATTTATTTTAAAATATCCTTACAATGCCATTTGAGGAAAAATTGTTGCTTATATGATTCCATTAATAGCAAGAGTGGAGATATGAAATTGATTCTTTCATTTGTGGTAATGTCTAAATTTACCAAATAAGGAAAGATTCTCATCACCCAAGTTTCAAGTGGACCGGAACTTGGAATCATGGAAGTTGTATAGCATGATGAATGAGAACTTTCAAGTATTGGAAAATTAAGACTAATTACTTATTCACATGGATGTGTGAGTCAAGTAATGGACTAAGGGATCGAGTACATAGTCTTGTGCACTGGTCAAGTCCACCACAAAAGATCGATAAGATTATTCGTGATAATTTACAAAAGCTCAGTAAATATGATTATACTTACAAGCTTAAGTGTAACTCTGAGACATTGGAAAAAGGTTCCAATGTATGACAGAGCGAATAAGAAGAATCAAATTAGGCAGAAGGATAAAAATTTCTCAAATCTGAAAAGATGGGAGAGTACTTTCGTATCAGTTTTGTGATCATCTTAATGATTTAGAGACCTTATCACAATTCATCCTCTAAGAGCCTTCTTATAGATAAGAAGAGGAACTTGAATTGTTGAAGTGGTTAAATCAAGAAGATGATTCATACTTTGTTCCAAAAACAATTCGTAGAGTTATACTCTAAGATTGTAACTTGAGTGATATGTCTTAAAGAAGGTTTAAAACTCTTGTACATTTGAAATTGGTAAGCTGTGATGTTTTGGATAAAACAAAGACCAACTAAGGCCAATTGTGTGAAGTGTTTGTCTTGATTAGAATCCGCACTATCTCTTGGATGTTTGACAAGGGAGTCTTATATGTCAAGAGGACAGTGGGAGTCTTAAAGGTCTTGAAAGTCTCAAGAACTAATCAAGAATAAACCTGAAGTTCTTCACTAGCACACGACTTGAGGTTTATAACCTATCGTGTTGACATATTCTGTGCCCATTCCAGTTAAAGTTGGCTTTGCATATGAGTTCTTAGAGTTCTCAATTTGTTGCACAACTTCTTGGAAGCAATGGCAGGCCCTTGAGCTGCCAGGTGGCAAGAAATTAAGATTGAGTTCAGTCCATATGAGTTTGTATTTGTCATTATCCTTGTCTTGTGTCTATGGTTTTGACAAGTCACATGGATAAGAACACATACACCATTAAATCTAAGTGTCATAAGGTTTCTCTCCGATTTATGAAATGATGGTGAGGAAACACTTTCACTAAGTAGATTTTAGCTAGATAGCAATTGTGATATTTGCATTCTCAAAGTCGTTAGTGGAGCGTGTGTGGTTTACCGGCACACTAACCTGGACTTGTGAGAAGTGGCAAAAGGTCTAACCATTATGATTATGGCATCCCTCTTCATAATTGTTTAGACACACAAGTGTGTTATCTAAGGGAAGGTGTATGATTTTGATAAAGTTTTATCAAAACAATCTAGTGTCAGAAATCTGAACTTTGGTAAGAATGTCAACTGATTTCTGAGTACATGTCAAAGCTAGTGGGAGCATAAGTGTTATGCTAATAATCATCATGTTAGTGGGAGCATGATAATTATGATAAGTATTGCAAGTTAGCAATGTTAATTATAGAAAACAAAAGTTTCAATTGGGAAAGAGTTGTTTTGCTATAATTAAGGAAGAGGAAATTATACTTAATCTCAAATCTATAAGCTTAGATCGTGAGGTTTTAATCATTTAGTCAAGGATATATATATATATATATATATATATATATATATATATATATATGAATTTCATGTTGGAATGGCTCAACATAAGGAAATTCTGTATATGGGTCCATTATTTGCGTTCTAAAATTCGATTATGATTACGGCATCCCTTTTCATAATCTGAGTTATGAGAACTTGGCAAATAGAAATGGAAATGTTATAGCAAAAGACTGGTTTAGTCTTTATGTGAGACATCATGAATCGTGTCCCATATGCTTCGGATATAGGATCGATTACATGTGCTATATTCATCCATTCTAAAATTTTCCAGATGCCTGGGGCATTAAGAAAGGAAAAGGTTTAGAACTGGATATGACTAAAAGGATTAAACAATTGTCGAGGACAATCTAAGGTTTACCAAAGATTGGTTGCTCAAGGACAGTTGGAAGTATAGTGATAATTCTGGAAGGACCATATTGAAATAATCTGTAAGGAGGCAACTCTTGTTCAGAAGTGATAGTCAAAATGGAATCTGGAAATGTTTCAAAGTTAGAATTTTCAATCTGTTTAAGATTAGGAAACTTAATGCAAGAAGGATGTTTCCAAGGAGCTGATCTCCTTTGGAATACTCTGTAATGGTTGTTGTCAAGTCTTTATGACTTTGTACATAATTATTACAAGAGGATCAATGCATATAAGTTTAGAATCTAACAGATTTCAGTAAATGGCATGAATTTGGAATTCTTGCATTTGTAGTAAGGATTTGGGAGTGTGAAAAGAGAATCATTGAAGTTATGTTCAATTGATCTAGTTCACAAAGTAAAGATCATAGACAAACATAGTATGCATACTTGGTGTATGGCATGACTAGTGTTTAGAAAACATAGTGTGCATGCTTGGAGCATGGGACAACTATTATTTTAAATTCAAGAATAAAGTTGATAGTTGAAACAGTATACAATGAATAATGTGTAATCATATGGTGATAAATAAAAGGTGTTTTATTTATGTTCAAAGGGTTGATACCATATTGGATTCAATTATTATTGTGTTTCATTTTGCATGTTTTGACTTCCCGAATAAACTAGGTTATTCTTCCGGAATGACTAAGTTATTCAAACCATCCACAGTCGGTCATATGTTGGAAGTAGATATGAATTAAGACTGTCATGGGTTGGCTTGTAGAGGTCTAAGGTGTTGGACAAAGGGCTACAACACTCATGAGTGCTCATAAGTTCTGAGTATTGGATTCAACCCGCGCTCATTGGAATCACTTCATGGATTTTATCACGAGTGATCATGAGATGATAATATCTTATATTCTTCAAACCTAGAGATATGAGTTGTTACTATGAGTTGATAGTACATTGATTGCACGAAAACGCATTTGGTAACTCGGTGCTATAAAACGTGCCTTTGTGTATGATTCAACAAGTAGTAGAACAAGCCATATGAGTCGAAGTTTATCCGTTCCTTTTACCTTCAGGATAAAAGCGATATCTGTGGGCCCCTCGATGATTTGATGAGGACAAATGGAAGTGCTCGGCCGGGCCAGGACTGATTTGATTTGTTCAATTAGTCAGTCGTCATAAATCGGAAATCGGGAAACAACAAATGGACAGAGAGAATGATTATAATCCATGTCTCAGTCCATATGATATCTAGAATGGAGGAATATATGATCCCTTATCTAATGGACAAGTTCGTTGACAAGATCAGAGTTCGCCAACGGCTTTAAGAGCTACGATTGCCAATTAGGTTTGAAGTCATACGCAATAATAGTTTTAGACTTATCCAAGTGGCAGACTGTTGGATTAATGTCTAAGTCCATAACTATATTTGGTATGTACTTGACCCGACCCGGCATGGTCCATTTGGGTTGCACTTCTCCGACACAATTTATATGGATAATCTTTTGAGAATAGTATGTTTATGATTAATATTAATATATTATAAGTTCTAATATATTAATATGGAATCATATTATTTAATTAGTATTGATCAAGAATTAATTTATAATTAATTAAGTGATAAAAAGGAACTAATTAAATATGGACTCTTATATATATGGAATGGGCCAAGTTCATTTAGGTTGGGCTAAGCTTTCATGGATAGTCCATGGAGTGTTTAACCCATGGATCCTAGGAAATGAAAGGTCATGGGTATTAGGGTTTAACCCTAATCCTCCATACTATATAAAGATGTCTTTGGTTGGTGAAATTAGCACTAGTGGTGATACACTAAGAGGGCTAGCCGATTTCACTAAGAGAGAACCAAGTATTCATATTCTCTAAAGTCTGCCAAGGTGTCTTGGTGATTTGTGATTCCACTTGAGGCTTCCACACTATTGGGGCTAAGCTCTTAAAGCTTGAAGACATCAAGCTACATCAAAAGGTATGTCTTCTAACTAGTACTTTGTAGATTAAGAACATCATAATATGCTAGTTAGGATTAAAGCCTTAGAAAGTTCTTATTTGCATGTATAATAGAGAAAACATAGATCCAAGGTTTATAGGGTTGCATGTACACCATAGGAGTGTTAGAATGCTCAAAACCCAACAGAATTACCACTACATGCATAATTTCTTGTTCACACCAAACTAGGAATCCAAGGCTCCATCCTTGCATCCTTTCTGAGCCTCTTTGTCTCTACTCCCTCGGAACTCCTTCCGAGACCTCAGCAGACATCCAACCCGGATGTGTTTCCATACCACCGGCGCAAGCACACTGCTCAATAACCATAATTGGAACACCTCCATCATACCTCCGCGCTACGACTTTCACTTCCGTGAACTTACACTCCCTCTCAGAGCTACATACCTTTCCATTTCCTTATCCAAGGAAATCTACTTGGCCGCCTTGTTACTACAACAAGTGTCACGGTGCTCACCCAATACTACACCATGCCCTTATAGCATAACCGCTATCCCATGCACCATACCTGCTCTGAATCTGCTCTCAAGGACTCTCGAGTCCATGCACTACCTTCCACTAATCATGATCAATACCCGGGGCCAGACCTTCTGATGCCATCACATCGCAACATACTCATTCCATCTTATCAACACATGCAAAGTCTTCAGCATGACTGGACCGCCTTACCAGGCCTTCAGCCAATCTGGACCACTCTCAGAACCTTCAGCATGTCTGGACCGCCCTCCAGGGCCTTCAGCCTGTCTGGACCGTCCTCCGAGCCTTCAGCCTGACTGGTACGCCCACCGACCTTCAGTCTGTCTGGACCGCTCTACTAGCATTCATCATCCCGAATTACCCCTCCTGGAAAACTCTCCCATGCATACTGTTCTAGCCCTCTAGGGGCTCCGAACTCTAATCCATCCTACATACTCAATCCCGGCCTGATCCTAGGCCTTCCACAATCAATCACCCTTTTTCTGAAACCCTTGGTCTGTATCCCACCCCATTTGCATGTTACTAACTCATACCAGCCTATGCTCTTGGCTGACAGAACCGCTGCTGAATGCCAAACAGCTAATCAACCTCTCATGCTTGTCGATCTTCTGGAGAATCTTCCGATTCTCCCCGCTTAGAGCATTGACTATCCACCACCGGTTGCCATAACTGACCTCCCTTAACAACCCTACACAAAATTACATATCGACACTGATCATCTCAGACTCGAAGGAAGCCCGACCTTCAGCTAACCACTCCTCAGACTGCAGATGCTACCCGACATTCAGACCAAAAGCCTGATTTCCCACTAATAATCCTCATGGATGATAACCAACGAAATTCCCAATACCAAAACCCTTAACCATACCATAACCCTCAAGGAACAAACGAATACAATACCAAAAATCACACAACAAGACTAGCAGATATACAATACTCCATAATAATCACAAGATAACAAAACATCAAGAAGGAAACATACCCGTAGCTGCATCCGGCTTTGCCCTGACCTCCTCTGCTGTAAGCTGAAAAGCACGACCCTGAGCCCTCGGGGGCTCCGCTCCACCCTGACCTCCACCCGTAATCCTCTATGTGGTCGGTGCTGGAGCCTGCACTGGTCCTGCAACAAGCTGTGGACAGTTGACCCTCAAGTGTCCAACCTGATGGCAGTGATAACAAATCCTCAAATCCTGAACCGGGGCAGTCTGCCGACAATCCCTCACATAATGCCCCTCCTTTCTGCACTTGTGGCATGCACCACCGGACCTACAAACTCCGGTGTGACCCTTCCCACACTTCCCACAAGTGCGGCTGCTCTGATCTCCCAATCTAGAATCAACGGTCTTAGACCGTTTCGGCGCTGGCTGCAACTGCACCGGAGCCTGCCTCTGCTCAAGCAACTGCATCTTAATCTCCAACTCACGCCGCCTGGCGGCCTCCTGCAACTATAACAAGGTCTCGCACCTCTGCGTAGACACAAACTGCCTGATATCCCTCTTGAGCATACTCAGATATCGGGACATCTGAGCCTCCTCCGAAGCAAACTTAGTGCAAAACATCGCTAAACATCTCCCGGAACTGATCCCATGAAACTGCAGCCCTCTGCGCATCCGAATATGACCCCATGGTCAATTTCCACCAATCCTTCGCCCCGAGCCTCAACAGGTTCAGAGCACACCTCACTCTCTGATCGGCAGGGCATGGACACGAGAAGAAACACCCCTCCACGTCTGACAACCATCTCATAGCAACAATCGGGTCCTAAACTCCATCGAAGGTAGGGGGCTTCGTATTATCGAAGTCCCGATACTGAAAACCTCTACCGGCTCCTCCCCCTGCCGCTGCTACAGCCGCTGTAGCTATCGCGGCAACCGTCTCTGTTAGAGCTGCATAGCGCTCATCAAAATACTCAACCATAGCGGGCTTGATCGACACAAACAGTTCCGGCAACTCAGCCCGGAACATCGCAGCAACCTCATCATCCAGGATCTCACGAATCCTAGCATCCAACTCGTCTGTGCTCATTTGTCCAATAACCTCAGGGAGTACTGACCCACCCTGACCGGCCTCTCCTGCTCCCGATCTTGATCCGGATCCGCTCCCAGCATGCCTCGTAACCACCATACTGAAAATACCTCAAAACATCAGATGCCTCCCACTAACCCGGGAACCGACTCCTAACCCCACCCTAGAGGTTGTTGCTTCCTTGATATGCGTATGGGTCCTGTGCTTTCAGTAGTACGGGCCCATACTACCTTCCACACCTACCCATATTTATACCAAGTATCACCACAACACCCTAGTGATGATCACACCTAACAAGCACTCAACCCTCAGTCCTAGAGAAACACTGGAAATCTCATACAGAAAGAAACCCTAGGCTAGCAGGCATCATAAATCAGGCAACTCTATCATGAAATTCCTGAAGATCCCTAGCCTAGTCCCTATATGTACCACAGGCTCAGATGCTACCGGCACCTCCAACCCTCCGTGTCCCGACCTTGATCCTGATCCGGATCTAGAAGCAACACGTCTTGTCACCACCATACTAACATATATATACAAGTCATCAGATAAATAACATAATGTCGGGAGACCCAAACCCACAAACCCCAGGGGTTGTGATTTCCTTGATACACATATGGGTCCTGTGCTTTGAGTAGTACAGGCCCATACTACCTTCCACACCTACCCATATTTGTCTCAAGTATCACCACAACGCCCTAACAATATCATCAACATAGAAATGCGCCCAACCCTCACTTCTAGAGGAATACCAACTATCCCGCATCTAGTCTCACCACTTCTCACGACTCACACATCCATGAAACTTCCATCATCCCCTGAAGCACTAGTGCATGCTAGCTGCACATAATGCTGGACCCAATAGACTTTCGAATATCCAATCCCACCCGAAGTCCGAATCAACATTCTCAGGCTATAAGGTCTTTATTATGCACACCCTTGATGCATACACTAAACATCTATAGTTATGATGTCAATTCCACATACAAGAAACCCTAGGCTAATAGGCATCATATAATCAGGCAAATCTATCATGTGATTCCTGAAGATCCCTAGCCTAGCACTAGCATGTTGTTCTAGTATATCAAAATATCAAATAACAGTATGGTATTTTGGAGTTAACTTACATGCACCGGCTGATCGTACCCTCTGCATCCTCCATCCTTTATTTTGAGAACCATTTTAAAACTTACTTTCCAAAATCTCCTTGATTTGAGACTGGATTCACATGGGTGCTCCTCCAATTCACTCAAACCAAGGTTCTGATACCAACTTGTAGCACCCATAAATTTTACGCCAAATTTAAACTTTTTCAAACATACATAAGAATCAGATAACATTTGTTTACAAAAATGTTTTCAAATCATTATCCATCAGAGTGTCCCAAAATCATATCGTAAGGATGAGGAGCGGTACGGTCACGCCTTCGCCTTACCATGATCTCCTGAAGTACCTGAAACAATAAACTGAATACTGTAAGCCCGAGGGCTTAGTGAGCTACCCCCAAAATACCAATACCACACCGACAATACCATATCAGTAGCAATCAATCAATCAACATGCATACTAGGCCATCGGCCTGCTGGACCGCCCTATAGGGCCTACAGTCTATTTGGATCTATCCCGAGCCTTCGACATGACTGGTCTGCCACGTAGGCCTACAGTCTTCCCGGACCGCTCATAGGGTATGTTGGCCTTCAGCACAAAGCAGGACCTCCTTAACCTAACCAATAAAGCAAATAACCATGTGCGCATAACTATCATATACTGACATATAAAAACATCAAACATATGTATCTTACTAATCATCAATCATAGAATTCTCCTGTAACTAGAGTATCGACCTAGCAGGTCACTAACATACCAATCCCTATAGATTAGAAGAGCATAACATACTGTCTACCCTGATTCCGATCTAACAGATCATAACCACATGTAGCATACCATAACAATAACAACCAAAGGGCCGACCTTGGTCCGTAGACCCTATCGATATAGTGAGGATAACTCACCTCACAGATGTCGACTCGGAAGATAAACTCCAACTCTCGGATCACTTTACACAGGCTCCACCACCTATTATCATAGTACAATATACTCGTAAGTCCTTAACCTTATAAGGTACTCCATAACCCACTAGTCAACCCCTGATCAAGGTCAAAGTCCTCAGTCAAGGTCAACAGTCCATGTTGACTTCGACTCGCCGAGTGCCCTCGACTACTCGCCGAGTTCCTTGAAGCACATTCCAACTCGCCGAGTCATCAGGGTGACTCGTCGAGTTCCTTCGATTCTCGATCAAACTTTAAGGCCACCTGTCAAGTTTCCTCCTTGCAACTCGAAGAATAACACGCATACATATCCTGGAGAAAACTCATCCGGCTCGCCGAGTTGTTCTTTAACTCGTCGAGTCTATGGAAATCATCATTAGACTCACCGAGTTGTTCCTGCAACTCGTCGAGTTCGCAGTCATCTTCATGTGACTTGTCGAGTCAACCTTGCGACTCTCCGGGTCCATTCAGTCCTTTTTCCATACATACCTATTTTGAGCCACGCAGCGGCTCCAAATCATAGATCCAAGCTTCTAGGGCATGCTTTTCACATAAAGTTGCAAACTTTACGTGCATGTATAGCTCCAAAGGTTCTAAATACCAAATCTAAGCTCTTAATGGGGTCTCATGCCCAAGGAGGGCCTCATTCACGACCAATACAACAACTTTATGATTCTAAAACTTAAGGAGGGTCCAAATCTGAAGTTACAACTTCAGAATTAGCCCATAGCCCACCTTATCAACCTAAAAATCCATAGAAACCCCCAAAACTCAACCAATGGAAAAGGGAAGTAAGGATGGCAACTTGATACTTCCAAGGGATGCTAGCTGAGGTAAATTCTGCTTCGCACACCTTCCTTGCATGAATTCCTTTGCACTTCTAGCTTTTCTCTTCTAGCCAACCTTCTTTTCAAGCTTAAGACACACCAAAATGGAATACCACATGAATTAGGGTTTTAAGGAGCTCTCAAAGACTGCAAAGAGGCTGAGGCTCCTTTAAATATAGGTGCAAACCCCGAGATTTAGGGTTTCATCTGCCAGCTCCTACTCACCGAGTCCCAATTTGGACTCGTCGAGTAGGTCACTTAACATGCGATCCCGCCCCGCTGCTACTAGACGAGTATGGCAAACAACTCGTCGAGTAGAGCTTAACCCAATAAATCTTATTTAAACAATACCTAAGAATCGGGGCATTAAACAAAGTACCAGCAAGATGTGAAGGATGGGAAAGTTAAACCCAACCATACAAGTATTTACGCTATTCTATCTAATAACTCACCCTATTATAACTCTTGGGTCCTTGATACCGGTTATGGTATTCATATATGTTCCGACTTGCAGGGACTAAGAAGAAGTGAGAATGTGGAGCATGGAAAGATAAACTTGATCATGGGAATAGGAAAGCTTCACCTATCACCAAGATCGGAGTTTATTCTTAGTTGCTAAGTAGTGGGTTTGCTTTAGATTTGAATAAATGTTGTTATTCGCCAGAAATGGAAAGAAATATTATTTCCTTTCATGCTTTGTATATACAAGGGTTTACCTTTTCTTTTGATAATGAAATTGGTGGAATAAATGCTTTCTTTAATAATGCTCTTTATTTTAAAGCATTACCTTGTGATGGTGTGTATGAAGTTGTATCTGTTGTAGATAATCTCGAAAATAATGTGTGGTGTATTGATTCTTCTGATGATAAGAACTTGGATAAAGCATCATTATGGCATTTTTGTCTTGGAAATGTGAGCAAGAAATGCATAGGCCAACTCTAAAAGCATGGAGTCTTGGAGTCATTTGACCTAAAGTCAGATGATAGTTATGAATCATGCTTGCTTGGAAAAATGACAAAGTCACCCTTCACTAGTTCTTGTGCTAGGGGTGAAGGTTTGTTGGATCTAGTGCAGACGGATGTGTGTGGACCCTTCAAATTTGCCACAGAGGATGCTAATCGTTATTATTTGACTTTTACTGATGATTATAGTAGATATGGATATGTCTATTTAATCAAGCATAAGTCAGAGACTTTTGAAAGGTTTAAAGAGTTTAAACAGGAAGTCGAGAATCAATTGGGAAGGAATATTAAGATGCTTCGATCCGATCTTGGTGGTGAGTATCTTATTACATAGTTCCTCGACTTTCTTAAGGAATGTGGGATTATCTCACAAATGACACCTCCTAGGACACCACAGCTTAATGGTGTGGCTGAGAGGTGAAATCAAACCTTGTTAGATATGGTTCGTGCCATGATGATTCGAGCTTCGCTACCAATCTCATTTTGGGGGTATGCCTTAGAGAATGCCGCCCATATCCTTAATTTGGTCCCTACAAAGAAAGTTGCCAAAACTCCTCATGAGATGTAGACTGGTAAAGTTCCCAAACTAGACCGCATCAAGATTTGGAGTTGCGAGGCTTTCATGAGACGCGAGACTCATGATAAGCTCGAACCTCAAAGTGAGAGGTATTTTCATCGGCTACCCACATAAATCCTTTGGTTACCTCTTCTATAGACCTAATGACAATGTGGTCTTTGTAGCAAGGAGGGGTTTCTTTCGAGAGACAGAGTTCATAAGCCAAGGAAACAGTGGGAGGCAAATAGACCTTGAAGAAATTCAAGAGTCAAGTGGTGAATGAACTTCAAATCCTAGCACTCAACCTAAGGAGGAAACTCCTGTTGAGCCAATTCACATGTCTGTACCTCTGAGGCGTTCCACAAGGGTTAGGAATGCACTTGAGCATTATTATGGTTTCCATATTACAGCGGAAGGTAAGACACTTATCAGTGATGAGACATTGGTAAGTCTGGATGAACCTAACAGTTACGGGGAAGCCATGGCAGGCCCCGAGTCTACCAAATGGAAAGAGGCAATGGACAACGAGATACAGTCCATGTATGACAATCAAGTTTGGAACTTGGTTGACAATGTACCAGGTTGTAAGACAGTTGGGTGCAAATGGATCTTTAGGAAGAAGATCAACATGGATGGTAATGTACACACATATAAGGCACTACTGGTTGCAAAGGGCTTTTCTCAAACTCTGGGAGTTGATTATGATGAGACCTTTTCACCTGTGGCAAAGATTAAATCTATTAGGGTTCTGTTAGCCATTGCTGCATTTCATGATTATGAAATATGGCAAATGGATGTCAAAACCGCCTTCCTTAATGGAAGTTTGGCTGAGGATGTTTACATGACTCAGCTAGAGGGTTTTTTCAGTACATAATACCCTAATAGAGTGTGTAAGCTTGAGAAATCCATCTATGGATTGAAACAGGCACCCCGGAGATGGAATCTTTGCTTTGATGAGAAAGCCAAAGAATTTGGCTTTTCAAGGAGTGAAGATGAATCTTGTGTCTATGTCAAGGCTAGTGGGAGTATATTTAGCTTTTTGGTACTGTATATAGATGACATACTACTCATAGGAAATAACATCGCAACCTTGCATGAAGTGAAGTCCTGGCTTGGGAAGTGTTTTTCTATGAAAGACCTAGGATAAGCTGCCTATATTCTGGGGATAAGAATTCTGAGAGACCAGAGTAAAAGACTAATTGGACTTAGTCAGAGTACCTACATGGATAAGGTGCTGAAGAGGTTCAGCATGCAGGACTCCATGAAAGGAGAGTTACCCATCCAGTGTAACACCAGGCTGAGTAAAACTCACCCGAGTACTGAGGCTGAAATAGCATAAATGAGTCGAGTACCTTATGCTTCTGCAGCAGGCTCGATCATGTATGTTATGACTTGTACTCGTCCTGATGTAGCCTTTGCTTTGAGCATGGTTAGCAGATATCAGGGGAACCCTGGCAAGGCTCACTGGACCACGGTAAAGAATATCCTCATGTACCTACGGAGGACTAAGGACTGGGTCCTTACCATCGATGGGAGTGATGAATTGAGAGTTGTAGGGTATAGTGATGCTAGCTTTTAGATTGATAGGGATAATTTCCACTCTCAGTCAGGCTAGGTATTTACCTTAAACGGAGGAGCAATTACTTGGAAGAGTTCCAAGCAAGAAACAGTGGCTGATTCAACTTGCGAATCAGAGTATATAGCAGCAAGCGAGGCAGCAAAGGAGGCGATATGGATGAAGAACTTCATTGGAGACCTTGGAGTTGTACCAGCTATAAAGGAGCCAATGGAAATTTTTTGTGATAGTGAAAGTGCAGTTGCCTTAGCTAAGGAACCAAGGGATCATGGGAGATCCAAACACATCGACAAAAAATACCATTTCATCAGACATCGAATAGAAGAAGGACTCCTCGTGGCAAAGAGGTTATCATCAGATGAGAACCCAGCAGATCCCCTCACGAAGGGACTGCCTCGGGTTAAGCATCTCCAGCATGCTTGGAGCATAGGGCTGAAGGATGATATTAGTTTTAGTAGTTAGATAATTTTGAAATGTGTAAAGTGTAATTGATATTTGATGATGAATAAAAGATGTGTTTATTTATGAGTAAAGTGTTGCTATCTCTTGTCAATCATTTACTATATTTCTTTTGCATGTTTTGACTTCCAGAATAATTATGCTTGGTGTATCATATTATTCAAACCTCCACAGTCGGTCATATGTTGGAAGTAGGTATGAATCAAGACTGTCGTGAGATGGTTGCAGAGGTCTAAGTTGTTACATATGGCTAGAACACTCATGAGTGCTCATAAGTTCTGAGCATTGGACTCAACCCACGCTCATTGGTATCACTTCATGGAATTTATCTCGAGTGATTGCGAGACGGTAATATCATATAAGTCTTCAAACCTAGAGATATGACTTGTTGCCTATGAGTTGGTTATGCATCGATCGTACGAAACCACATTGGTAACTCGATGTTATAAAACATACTTTTGTGTGTGATTCAACAAGTAGTAGAATAAGAATATAGTCGAAGTTTATCTGTTCCTTCTTGGATTAGAAGCGATATCTGGGCCCCTCGATGATTTTGTTTTGACCTATGTACCGGGCCCAGTCAGAACCGAATTGATGTGTTCAATTTAGTTTTGGCAAACAAATCGGAAATCGGGAAACAAACTGTTGGACAATAAGTAAGACATTGTTCCATGTATTTGTCTGGCTGATATCTAGAATAGAGGATTATATGATCACTTATCTTAAATGGCATATCATCATCTTCTCAGTTCCGAGAGACCTTGAAAGAGCTACGATTGCTGATCGGTTCCTGAAGTCATACTTGCAGTTATAGTTATTAGACTTATCCAAGTGGGAGACTATTGGATAAGGTGTATAAGTCCATAACTATTTCTGGTATGTACTTAACCCGACCCGGCATGGTCCATTTAGGTTGAATGACATCATGCATTTGGATAGACTAAATGAGAGAAATAACACATGTGGTTTATTAATATATTATAAGTTCTAATATATTAATAGTATTATTTAACTAGTATTGATCAAGAATTGATTTAGAATTAATTAAGTGATCAAAAGATAACTAATTAAATATATGGGTTGATTATGTAAATCACCCATAACTTGTATAGTGGGCTAAAAGGCTCCATGTATTATCAAGTTGGGTTAAACCCATAGGATGCTCCATGGGTGTTACAAACCCATGGGTTATGGAAATGAAGAGTCATGACACATTAGGTTTTACATGGTGTAACCCTAGATGTATCACACTATATAAGTGACATATCCTCCACCAAAATCGGTTACACTAAGTACAAGAGAGGGCAAGCCGATTTTTAGAGTGTTATACATTCTCTCAATGTCATTCCAAAGCATTTGGTGTTGTGTGAAGCATTTGAGGCATCACACTTGGGGTGCTAGGATCTCAAGGTTTTCAAGGAATCAAATCAACTACAAGGTATGTAATTCTAGCCATCTTTTAGATTAAAAGATCCCCATGTATGCTAGATAGGATTTTGAACCTTGGAAATCATATTTTGCATGGAATTTAGACAAACATAGATCCAAGGTTTTCTAGGGTTGCATGTACACTTAGGGATGTTAGATTCCTCATAAGCCATCAATACAGGACAACAATTCCAATGAAACAGAGTGCCTATTGTAATTGTGCTTGTGGGAACAATTAGAGACAAGGCAATGATACGCCACCAGGGGTAGGAAGAAACAACTTCATAGTGAAGAAAAAGACTTGTTTTCACTGTGGAACACCTGGACACATTGCCAGAAATTGTCCTAATCGCGCATACGTTCCCTACTATGCACAAGGGTGGCATAATGCGCCAAGAGGGATATATTTCAAAATAAACCCTTCCAGGTCACAATCGCACAATGGTGACTGGAATGCCATGAAGACCAAGAATTCAACTCCCAAGGCCAAGAATCAAAATCCCAAGGTCTAGAAGGGAATGCCAGCCAAGAAGAACAATCTAAGAGATGCTCCCGTGAAGCCAAAATCAAAGTCATCTCGAAGATGGGCTTCGAGTTCAAAATCAAGTGCCAAGGCACCCATCAAATCGAAAAAGAAATGGGTCAAACCCAACTACAAACGGGTTCCGAAGTGTCAATCTCCCAAAACAACAAATGACTCTAATATTTCTTCATCTTCTGTTTGTGATAAACATGATATGTCATGGGAGAGAGTACCCTGCAATGATGACAAAGATCGACCCAATTTCAAAATGGATTGGGTTCCAAAGACCAACTGATCCCAGTCTGTGTCGGAGCAGCTATGGAGGCATATCATTAGCCTTTTGTTTGTTGATAGTGGCTGTTTTAGGCACATGATAGGAGGCATCTCTCAACTCTATAACACTTGGAATTTTGTTTGAGAGTATGTGTCCGTTGCGGGAAGGGAAGAAAGGAAGGGATCACACGGGGTTTTTTGCTTAACGACATGAAGAATTTTCGGATCTGTTCTGAGATTATGTGTGTTGTTCTCATACCTTCTGGATGCAAATTCAATCGGTGAATTACGGTTTGAGTTTTATTCTCTATACTCCTGTGTTTATCTTAATCTAATTCATTTCGAAGACAAACTTTATTTTCTAATAGTTTTTCATTAGTTGGTATTGTTTGGGAAGTGATATCAAGAAAGTGATAACGGGCAGTCTAAAGCATGTGTGAGGGACTGAATCTAAATTGTCTAGACTCTGTGTTCAATGTGCTGGTAGGCACGAAGGATTTGATAGTCTGGATTTAGATATGATTGTTTGGACTGACCATACGACGCTTGGGTAGATTGAGAAGTGAGATAAACACGGGAACCCACAAGATACAGTAAATTAATGCGCATCTAGAACTGTGGCTTAACTTTTCCTTGATGTACGGACTTATGTCCTTAATTCTGGTTCTGATAGGGCGACTGGGGGGGTTCTAATAAAGTAGGTCTATAGGAAATTATTTCTTGCTTTCTATCTGTTAGTCGTATGTTGCTTCCTCTGCGTGATTGGAAGAGATTCGACCTGGAATGCAGCATATGCAACTCTATTTCTACGCACCTCCCTATCTATGAAACTATTTCTATCTGGTAGCCATATGTTGTCTCCTCTGCGTGATTGAAACATATCCGACTTGGAACACATCATATGCAACATTCTATCTCTTAATCCTTCTATCTCTGTTAGTCATATGTTGTCCCCTCTACGTGATTGAAAGAGATCTGACCTTGGGACACAACTTATGCATCTATCTCTAAATCTGTCTTCCTCATTAATAATTGTTTACTCACCTAAAGTAAGGAGTCCTTAGGAAGTTCTAGATAACTAGGGTATATCGGGAAGTGGGGAACACGTTCTAGTGCAATTAAAACTGAACCATTTAGAGGTTGTCAGTAGATCTTGCTGCTTAATTTAAGTGGAAAACAATACCCGTGGTCGTCGTCAGCTAAATGGTTTATTTAGAAAAGTTTGTCAATATCCTTCGTGTTTAAGTGGACCACAATACTGACAATTGACCAGATCTATTCATGAAGGAGAATGTACTAATACACAAGTTCAGGCTGTCTCACAACTTTGATCCCAAATATTTTTTTTATAGTTAAATTTGTTCATAGTTTTCCTTTATGCACAAATTTAGGGGGACAATTAAAAAAAAAATTCAAAAATCAAACAAAAATCAGAAAAATTCAAAAATCAAACAAAAATCAGAAAATTAAAAATAAAAAATAGTGTTATTTCTGTTTTATTTCTTGTTCAAGAAAATCAAAAATCCAAAAATGTTTTTGTTTCTATTTTATTTTTTTAGAAAATATGAAAAACCCAAACAAATATTGTGTGCCAAAGTTTTCTTTTAGTTTTGTTTTGTCTTGAAAAATGATTTCAGGTATAGATAAGACTCATGGAGACTATATTGAAGATTTTCTGAGCAAAGCCTTCATCCGTGATCATCAAAGAACTCGCATTCGAAGGAACAAGAAATGAAGACTATTCTTCCAACATTCAGTCTTTCAACCCCAGAAGCAAGGTGAAGCTGTTCTTTAAGATTATTTGACAGATTGCATTGAAGCCTCCACAATCAATTTGCTGCTATCTTTATACCTGCTGAAGTGATCCAGAAGATTAGTTCTCTCTAATGTTCTCTCTAAAGATTCTCAAGCTGAAAGCGCTATCTTTCAAGAATCAATACATCAAGCCACCTCACCCATTGTGCGTTCATAGTCAAATCTTGAAGAAATGCCCAACCGCTCAGGATGAAGTCATTCATTGAAGATTCATATGTTCATATTGAAGCTGTGAAGTAATTGAAGATTAAGGCTAAAGCCAAGCTCCCAATGAAGATTGACAAGAAGAGCCAGCTACTTTTTAGGGGGAGCTTGTTGGGTCAATTAGAAAAGAAAGCTATAAACCAAGGGGGAGATTGTTGGGTCTATAAATTTGGTTTATACTTTGCTTTTCTAAGAAAATATATTTTTCTGTAATTTAGTAGCTGCGTACGGCCGTACTCGTGTGTACAGCCACACGCCTGTGTACAGCCGTACATGGGTGTACGGCTGGTAATACTATATATAGGGTGAGGGGTGTGAGAAGTGTACGGACAAGGAGCTTAAGTGTGTGAAATCAAAGGTGTTCTAGAGAGAGAGAAAAGAGTGTGTGTTGTGTGTGAATCTTGTATTTGGATCGACATTCTAATCATCAAATAATACAAGATTCATCATCTTCTTCTCATCCTTCTCTTTATATTTTGATCTGGCACCATCCGTTTGATTGGGATTCCACACCATTAAACGGATTCGATTGATACTCAAGCATTTTGGGGACTAACACACAAGTTGTTATACATGCAGAGTCTTCAAGTTGTGTAAAAGTATTATCTACAAGAAACAATGTTATTACCTAGCATTATGAACATTTTATGTGTGGTATGTTGTTTAAAATTAAAATCTATGAAAAATGAGTATAAACATGCTTTATGTTCTTAAGAAAAGTCATGAAAACAAAACTTTAAAAAAAAAAACTAGGGTTTTTATAAACATAATATGACTTTTCTAGCAAAAATGGTTTTAACCAAATTATTACATCATTTTTGTGGGATACAAATCAAAATATGTTATTTTGGACATGTGTTATGAAACTAGTTAAAAATACCAAGGATTTGGCTTTACAAAAAGAAAACCTAAAAACCCACCATTTTTTTATGTAAAAGTAGGGTTTTCTAGCAAACATGGTCATGATTAGGTTATGGTACCATTTTTGTGAGATATGAACTAAAATATGTTGTTTTAAACATGTAAGGTTAGTTTGACTTGATCTCCAAAAAAAAGGAAAACTAAATTTTACCAAGTTTTTAACTCAATTTTTACTGTTTAGTGACGTAAAAAGGGCCAAAACTAGCAAATTGGCTTCACCATACTAAATGTTCATATACTCGTGTTAGATGTAAATCATATATTATTTAGGGACATCTAAACTTGTTAACTTATATATACGTGTGAGTATATATGGGCATAACAAAATATTTATACTAAACTGTAATAGGTATAGTTTATGGGTCATTGACACTAATTTTACTATTGATTTGGTCCTGATTCCTTTGAGAGGATTGAAAGTAATCATCGGGATGGATTGGTTGGGGCCTAATGGGGCCATGATAGATTGCGAGCGTCAGTTGGTGAGAATTCAAAGCCCAAGTGGGGGAGAACTAGTTATCCATGGAGAGAGAGCCTCGCATGGGCCAAGCCCCTGTTCGGCTGTGAGGGCTAGGAGACTCTTTCACTAGGGTTGTTCTGGGTTTTTGTCTTATGTCTTGGATACGAGGGTGGAGGTGATGTCAGAGATGAGCAGGGTACCTATTGTGCGAGATTTTCCAGATGTATTTTCAGAGGAGTTGTATGGGGTGCCTCCCTACAAGTAGGTGGATTTCCGTATTGATTTGATGCATGGTGTTGCTTCGATCGCTAAGGCATCATATCGTCTAGCTCTACCTGAAATGCAGGAGTTGTCTATGTAGCTCCAGGAGCTGCTAGACAGGGGATTTATTCATCCCAACAGTTCTCTGTGGGGAGCATCGATCCTATTTGTGAAAAAGAAGGATGGGTCACACAGGATGTGTATTGCTTATCGGGAGCCGAACAAGCTAACAGTGAAGAACTGTTATTCGCTTTCGAGGATTGATGACTTATTTGATCAACTTTAGGGTGCATCTTGGTTTTCCAAGATTGATGTTTGGTCAGGTACCATCAGATGTGGATCAGGGATAAGGATATACCGAAGACGGCGTTCAGAACTCTTTATGGTCATTACGAGTTTATGTTGATGCCATTTGGGCTCACCAATGCTCCAACAGTGTTCATGGATCTCATGAACCGGGTATGCAGACCGATGCTGGATCGTTCTATGATCGTTTTCAATGATGATATCTTGGTCTATTCTAAGACCAAGGAACAGCACGAGCATCATTTGAGGGAGGTGCTGGAGACCTTGAGGAAGGAGAGGCTATATGCCAAATTCTCCAAATACGCGTTTTGGTTGCGTGAGGTGCAGTTTTTAGGGCACATCATCAACCAAGAGGATATGTTGGTAGATATGGTTAAGATTGAGGTAGTAATGCGTTGGGAGATTCCGAAGAACGCATCTGAGATCTAGAATTTCTTGGGTCTAGCGGTGTACTATCAGAGATTTCTCCAAGATTGTCGTACCTTTGACCCATTTGAACAAGAAGAGTGTGACCTTTCGGTGGGGTCTAGATCAACAATTGGCATTCGAGACCTTCACACATAAACTATGCGAGGCCCCGATTCTGGCGCTACCTGAGGGATTGGATGATTTTGTAGTGTATTGTGACGCTTCTATTTCGGGTTTGGGAGCTGTTATGATGCAGAGGGGATGTGATTGCATACGCCTCGAGGCAGCTGAAGCCTCATGAGGCGAATTACCCCACTCATTATGTGGAATTGGGAATGGTGGTGTTTGACTTCAAGATGTGGAGGCATTATTTATATGGAGTTCAATGCACCATCTTTACAGATCACAAGAGTTTGAAGTATTTGATGGATCAGCAGAATCTGAATATGCGGTAGAGAAGATGGTTAGATTTGGTGAAAGATTATGACTGCGAGATTTTGTATCATCCCAGGAAGGACAATATGGTGGCCGATGCTTTGAGCCGTAAAATGATAAATGCTCAGATTCGAGATGTTTGCTTGAGGATGACAGTCACCTCACCTTTGATGGATATGATCAAGAGGGCACAGGTGGAGGGAATGAAAAAGGAGAATTGGAAAACTAAGCGAATTCGGGGGGCAGATCCCATTGTTTGTTCGAGACGACCGAGGATTATTGACTAAGTGTAGCAGGTTTTAGGTTCCGGAATTTGGGGGTGTGAGAAAAAATATCTTGGAGGAGGCGCATAAGTCCAAGTTTTCTATCCATCCGGGGGCCACAAAGATGTACCAAGACCGGAGATCGAGCTACTGGTAGCCTTGCATGAAGGGGGAAGTTGCTTGGATTTTTTAGCGGTGTTTGACTCGCGGGAAGGTCAAATCTGAGCATCAGAGGCCTCACGTCAAGGTTCAGCCGTTACCCATCCCCATGTGGAAATGGGAGGAGATCACCATGGACTTTATCATGAAGCTACCTAGGATGACACGAGGTGCTGATTCCATTAGGGTTATTGTGCACAGGTTGACCAAGAGTGCTCAGTTTATACGTACTTGATTTGATAGTAGCATGGTCCTTTTGGGTTGCCTACACACTGGCAACTAGACATGATGACTGTTGGAGAGAGCGGCTGATTTTATTATTTGGAATAACAAACTGGTGCATAAAAATAATTTATTAATATATTATAACAAAAATATATTAATTAGAAATCATATTATTAATTAGTATTTAATCATAAATTAATTTGGAATTAATTTCAGGATTAAAGGAACGGATTAAAAGTGTAGGGACTGCTTTGGAATTATTTGGTAGTTGTGGTTTTGGGCCATTAGATCACCCTTATTAGGGAGGGAAAAAATTCCTAGAAGGTTCTAGAGATTTTCGTCCAAGCCCTAAGGTAAGGGAGTCTATGGACTTGCTTAGGCCCTAAGCTAAAGAATTATGGTTTCTGCCTTAAAACCCTAGCTAGTCTCAAGTATAAATAGACCCCTTGGGCTCTTTAATTCGTGCACCTCATTGAAACCCTAGAAGAGCAGATTTTTTGAGTAAGTGACTCCTCTCTCCTCTCTCTCTCTCTCTCATAATCATCCTCTTTCCTTAGTGTGTTTGTGAGCCAATAGAGGTACTACGCTTGTGGTACTTGTTCTCAAAAGTAAGGATCTTCAAGAATTGGTTGTTATTACTATATATCAACAAAGGTATGTGTTCTAATGTTTCTTATGTAGATTTCGAAATATTAGATGCATATTAGGGTTTTCTATTTTGTGTTCAATGCTTGTATGTCTAATAGAGAAAACATAGATCCAATTTAGGGTTGCATGCACACATAGGATTGTTTGTATAAAACCCAATAGTGGTGTCAGAGCAGTTGATTTTGTTTTGAATAAGATTTGATACAACAGATTGAACTTGATAAAATTAGGGTTTATGGCATTTAAACCATATGGCTTGGATTTTTCAAAATTAGGGTTTCTAAACCCTAATTTCAAATCTTGGTTAGGGTTTTTTTGAACCCTTTCCTTTGACCCTCATGATTTCGATTTTTAGGGTTTGCTAACCTTAGAGTTTTCGAAAAATGCCTTCCCCAAGATTAGATTTCAAAATCAAGGGGATAAAGGGATTAGGTTCATTTATTTAATTTAATGGATAATCCTTATGAGATTTAATAAGTTAAATTCATGGTTTAATTTTGGATAATTATTAAATCAAGGTTTTTTAATATTTTAAGTTTTAAATTAAAAGGTATTAATTTCGATAATTTTAAATAAGATTAAAACCCTAGTATATTAAAAGTTGAAAATACACCCTTATACTATTATATATATATATATATATATATATATATATATATATATATATATATATATATGTATGTATAAGATGAGTCAGCCTTACCGTTAGTAGGCCTCATTCACGAAGCCGATCTATAAGGGGTATAAGGAAACTGCCTATAAAATGGCGGTTGAATGAGAGTCCACTCTCACCCACTGCTTCCTTGACTGGTGGAGGGTCGTTATCCGAATAGGTAGGATAGGACATTAATTCTCTCATTAATAAGTATAATGATAAATATAAAGTAACTAAATATTTTATAAATTCCATTTCTTAGTTACTTTAGGAAAATATGAATTTGATGCTAATCCATGAAATTGCACATTGCGCTTTGCCAAGTCATTAGTGGAGCGTGTGTGGTTAACTGGCACACTAAATTGTACTAACAAAGAGTGTCAAAGGTAGATCATAAATTATCATTGATCAATGGAGTGTGTGTGGTTAACCGACACATTGATTAGGTTTTAAATAACATCGCGAGTACCAAGCTAATTTGCATGGTTATTCACACCTTGTTGGTGATCCTCGGTTTCCTAGTCATAAACTTGAAGGGCATAATCAAGATTAAACATGCCATTGAAGAGTTCAATGAATCTCAAAGATTTAGAAATTTCATCTAAAACCTAATTGATTTTAAAATTTCATTTTCGTGGTGAAATTGGTAAATCATCATTTACCTACCTTCAAATAATTTACAATTGGATTACGACATCCCTTTTCTAAGTTGTAAATTATTGTGTTGGGTCCTAGCCTTAATATTTCATTTCGCTGTTGTATTAAGGATTTCCCATCTAATCAAAAACTTGTCTTTCTTCTTTTTTCAGATGTCTGGCCCAAACAATGTTTCTGGCTTAAACTCCTCCTCCAACAACTCCTGGAACCCACTCTCGCTCCTGAACATTTGTGGGAGAGTCACATTTGATGGATCCAATTTCAATGATTGGATCAGAAACATTAGAATAACCCTATGTTACAAGGATAAGGAACATATTATCGACAAGGAACTCGTCGAGATAGATGAAGCCACTGCTACTCCCGAAGAAATGGCGGAGTATAGGGCCAAATGCAAGGAAGCGACAAAAGTGTCGTTTATTATGGTGCCCATTATGAATCCAAAGTTTCAGCGGTTCTATGATGACTTTTGGCCTTACTAGATGTGCCAAGACTTGATGGAACAATACCATCAAAGAGCATGTCAGGAGAGGTATGAAATTGTTACTTCATTCATAACAACCAAGATGAAGAATGGAGAGTCCATCACGACCCACCTGCAAAGGATGCAGAGGTATGTGGATCGATTGTTCAAGTTGAATGTCAACTTCGATAAAGAGCTGGATATAGACATAGTCTTGCACTCTTTTCCTCCCTGATATGATCAGTTCAAGATGACTTATCATCTAAGCACAGAGGAAGTCACCCTGAGCAAACATCAAGGTTTGCTAAAATTGGTGAAAGTAGATTAAAAGGAAAAAGTATTGAGTCCACTCCTACTTCTACCCCAGTCCTGGCTATTGGACATGGAAGGGGGAAAAAGAGGAAAGCTCCCTCTAAGAACGGGAAGGGAAAGTCTCATGATGGATCTTCTTCTAGTGGATCCAAAGGTAAAACCAGTTCTACCCCTCCCTCATCTGATCCAAAAGAGGCAACGTGCTTCTACTGCCTTGAAAAGGGACTTTGGAAATAAAGCTGCCCGAAGTAGTTGCAGGACATCAAGGATGGGAATATAAAGCCCACCTTTGTAGGTATTTATACTATTCTATCTAAAAACTCATCATATGCTAGTTCTTGGGTCCTTGTTACAGGATGTGGTTTTCACATTTGTTCTGACTTGCAGGGATTATGAAGAAGTAGGGATGTGGAGCATGTGAAGATGAACTTGATAATAGGCAATAGGAAATCGTCGCCTGTTACCAATATCGTAGTTTACTCTTTAGTTCTTAGTAGTGATTTAGCTTTAGATTTGAATGATTGTTGCTACTTGTCAGAAATGACGAGGAATATTATTTCTTTTCATGGTTTGTACAGACAAAGATTTAGATATTCATTTAATAATGAAAATGGTTCTTTAAATTCTTATTATAATGGTACTTTTTATTTTGAAGTAGTTCCTTGTAATGGCATATATGAAACTATGATGGTTGTAGATAACTTAGGAAATAATGTATTGCATATTTATTCATCTAATGATTTAGACAAGGCATGCTTGTGGCATTGTCGTCTTGGACATGTTAACAAGAAGCGCATTTCCCAATTCCAAAAGGATGGAGTGTTGGCGTCATTTGACCTAAGGACAGATGACACGTGCTAGTCTTGTTTGCTTGGAAAGATGACTAAATCACTGTTAGAACAATGTTCTATCAGGATCGTATGATTCTAAGCAAAATATAAATAAGAACATAATGAAGAACACAAGAATTGCACTGAATGTGTCGAATGATTAATGGAAAGATACCCCAGAAGAGCTCGATAAAGAACTTCAATCTGTAGAGGTATATTAGGGTTACAAGAATCAACGTAATCGACTATTCTCCTTTTATACGCATACATGCATGCATATATTTATAATAAAACCCTAAAAACTTATCTAGATAAAAGGAAACTATTCTAGATAACTACGGAAGGGCAAGTCCAATCCGATTACTAAACCAAAAGGCCCAAGACGCACCACTAAAATACTCAACAATCTCCCCCTTTGCGTCTTTGGAGCAGAAACTTCATCCCCTTTTCACTACAGAGGACTTTTTCACGGTTTCAAATATCCTCGGTATAATGGCCAGAATATGATGTCTAAACGTTATATACCACCGAAGCATATATGTGAAGTTCTTTTTATCCGCTGTCGAGTTCTCCTTGCATCAATGAATGATATTGATTATATGCTCCAGACATTCTGTTGAAAACAGATGCTTGTCAACCAATGCAAACATAAACTTGAGTCTCTCACCCTTCGTGAACATGACAGTCAAATTTGTTGAATCAATCTGTCCTAACTACATCTAATTCACATCACCGAGCTTAGACGTCGGCTTGACAGATAGTTTCTTGTTCATCACCTTTGCTATCTCCTGATCCATAGTGGCAAGCTCATGGACATAGGAGGCCAACATTCTTTTTAGATGTTTTAGAATCGGTTCATACTCCCTTTGATTTGAGAGAAGAATGTTGTATAGCATAATCCAATCATGAGGATTCAGGTTGGGAAGATCGGCCAGAGAAATGAAGTATTTTGTGTTCGCTGTTCCTCTGTTGATCTTGAAGTTTACATTAACAAACTTCCCAGCTGGTCTCGGTTTCAGTACTTTGACTTTTACGATTTTCTGTGCACTCCATGTCAAGTACTGTGGTTGACCATACTTCAAATAAAAATCAATTAACTCTCTGTCAACCTTCAAGTCAGGATGAGGAACCTCAACAGTGACATCAAAACAATGAAACGTAAAAGCCTTTCTTGTGATTGGCATGTCAAACTGTGAGTCCTTTGAATTTTCACACTCGAATGATGCAATCGGTTCCAGCCAGTACATGGAAGGAAACTCAATCGCCTGATTAATGAGTGTGTCTCTGTCCCATTCTGGAAACAGAGTCTTCTTACATTCAAGAACATCCTTTTCTTCCTTATTCTTTCTTTCTTTTGCCTCTGCCTCTTGAGCTATCTTCATGGTCTCATCAAGCTCTTTATCCCTCTTCTTTCTCTGAAGGGCTTCAACGATGGTTTCATCATTATCGGTATCACTGTCAGCTTGAATTTTCTTCCCAAAACCCGAAGCTAAATTATCCTTCGGTTCTGTTTTATCTTTCAGATCTGCACTCTCTTCTCCCCCTTGTTTCGGAAGAAAGACCTTCTCCGAGACACCCTTCATCTCACTGAGAATTGTAATTGCAGGAAGGAGTTTGGACTGAAGATGCTTCCGGATGGTTAAGGTCAATAAAGGATCATGAGCTTCAAAAAGAGTAGTCAAGATATTCTTCACATCACCAGCACAACTTTGATAAACAGCCCTTTGAGTCTTTAATAGAGAGATCTCTTTTTCTGCCTGGTCTAGTTGAACCTTTTAAAGATCAATAGTTGCCTGGTGTTTGATTAGATCCTCCTTCAGGGTACTCTCTGCTGCAAGAGAAGCAACACGAGAATCCAAGGATTGAAGAAAAGAAGTGGATTCTGTTTTGAGATCAGCACGGAGAGCTTCAAACTTAGTCGTTTCATTCTGAAGAGTGTGAGAAAAGGAGTCCATTGATGCTTGATATTTGGCCGCATTGACATCAGCATGTGCCTTAAGAGAATCAAGAAAGATCTGAGTTGTGTGAACAACCTCAGAAACCTCTTTTGTGGCATGTGAACACGAAGCGGCTGATTTATCAATGGCTTCTGTTGATTGATCTATAGCATCTGTGTATTGCTTGATGGCGGTTTCTATGAAAGCTTTCAACACAACACTGCCATAAGCTTTGTTATCTGCAAGCAGACTATCCAATTTCTCATTGATGTCCTGGATCTGTTGACTGGTGACAGGAGCATCAACATCATTGTCTGTTGGAATTCGATAAGGACTGTAATACAACGAATCATAGTCCTCACCATCTCCACCAGAGTAGCACCAGAGGTAGAGGATGGGGTTGGTGATGGTGGTATGTTTATAACTGGTGTATCAATCACAGTAGTAGCCCCTGTATCAGATACATTGACTTCTACCGGATTTTGGAAAATGGTGGTAGTGATGGATTCGGTTATAAGTGGAGTTGGTATTGGGGTAGTTGAGATAGGGACAGAAAAAATGATGGTTGAAGTAGGTAGAGAAGTTGGTTCAGTTGTAATGGGTGGTATATCGGTAGGAACAGAAAGTGGAGCTTTCTGTTTCGGTGATGGAGGTGGGGTTGGAATTTTAGGAGACGGTGGAGGAGTGGGAAGTTTTGTAATTTTGGGAAAGGCTGGTGGAGTTGGAACGTGAGTATTTTTAGGTGATGGTGGTGGAGTTGGAGATTTTGGAGGGGTTGGCACTCTAGTGGAAACATGAGGAACTTCTGTTTCTTCTTCCTGTTCTTCAACATTATCAGGTCCAGGAGAAGAGTCTCCCTTGGGCCTGTTAGCCATCTTCTTGAACTTTTTCGGTTTTGATCGAGGAGTTTCTTTTTCACCATACTTTCTTTTCGAAGATTTTGGCTTACTCTCCTTCTTTTCTTCTTTTTCCTTCTTCACAACCCTTTTTCCTCTGTTAGCAGGTTGATCCAAGGCATCCAGTGCAGCTTGTTGTTCTTCAGACAGAACCCTTGGACCAAGAGGAGAGCGTTTACGGTATTCGGCCATCACATTGCTTTGGGCCGAAACACACCTGTACATGGATTCCGGAACCAATCCATAGTGATGAAACTTACTTGGATCGGATATGATGATCTTCTTTGTATGGAATGAGGCAATAGGGGCAAGAAGAACATCCTTCATGACAGGTTTCTCTAAAGAATCCATGGCCTTCTTTGTAATTAGCGTCCAGAAACGACCACAAGAAATTTCCGAGTAACGGGTCGTCGTGTTTAGACTCTGAACAACTTGGGACCAGATTATAGTGCCATAATCTAGGTTGATCCCGTTGTATAAACCATAAAGAATAGTACGAAAGCCTTTGCTTGTTGTGTCTGAACCACCACATCTTTCTGCCAAACCCTTGATTAGCAATGTCAGCAACCCATTCCATTGCGATGGTAAACACGATTTCTTGACCTTTGCAATCAATGTAAGCACATCTGTGTATCCCATCTCATACATCATCGTGAAAAGCTGCGCTGTAGAGATGAAATCAGGCGAGATGATTGAAGAATCAAGTGCAAGCCCTAAAAGTGAACAAAACTTCACTTTTGAAATGGAGGATTTCTTGTCATGTATAGTAAAGTAGATACGATCTTTGTTCTTGTCATAGGTTGCAGATGAATAAACTTGTGAGAGCAATGACATCGGAACTGCTTCCACCTGTGTTAGGGCCAACAACAGGGGTGAATACTTCAAACACTCCACAACATGTATCATGTATGAGTCATACAAGAATGGAGTCATTTCTATGATCATATTTTGATTGGGTTTGATTGTAAGTAGGGATGATGTTGCAGTTTGATCGTGTGCAGAGGATGAAGTCGCCATTGTAGAACGAAGAAGAAGATGAACAGTATGGACGTGGAGGAGGGGATAATTCGTGATTGGTAAATGACAAATGAAACGATCTCCCCTATTTATACCATTGCCTGGAGAGAGAAAAACGTGATGATGAGGTTGCTAAAGCGTCGCCTTAAAAAGCACGATTTGACAGTTTGATAATCCCAGGAAAACGTCAGCACGCGTGGGTTTTGAAATGGAGCAAATGTACGCGCTGAAATCTTATCTTCAAATCGTTTGAAATTCCATATATCCCCTTGTTTGGTCGCAACCGATGACCAAAACTTATACCAAACAGCAATAAGAATGTTGGAAAATATTAATTTTCGTGCATAAGAGTGTGAAAGATAAAGAAATAAAGCAAGTGTGTATTGGACGTGAGTGATGTCTTTGTAGAAGACAGAAAGTAGAGGATTCCGGGCAAGAATCACTTCCTTCAAAGTCAAGAGAGACTTCAAGTGCTTGTGTGGTTTCCCGAAAAATACGATCAACTGTTTGTTAATAAACAATGAAAGGCTTGTTTTTGATCATAGGCTATGGGTGGCTGTCCTCTAACCGAACATCAAGTTTCGACATAAAACCGATTGTTGGTAGAGGTACCTGTGAGACCGATGTGATCTATTGAACAGGTAGGTAGGATTTATTTTGTTAATGACTTGTAAGAAGCAGAAATCTCAAAAAAAATAAACTGGACCTCTTTGGGTAGAAATGTCTTGGCTGTAGACGATTTCATAAAAGATCACGCAAAATAAAAAGGAGATTTCCTTAGGTAACCAGTTACTGCTTGAGTATATCACTCACCATCAATTCATTTTAGGTGTCAGATTTTGGGTTTCACTTAGAACATGGTAAACGTATCCAAGATCATAAACACAGATGTTGTGTAACCATAAACCTCAGTGGTAAGGACCGAGAGTCTCAAGGGTTACGTTAGTGAACCGACGGTGGATGGAGAATATGAGAAGGAGGTTTAGGAACCGAATGTACCTTCTGCTATATAAGCGTGACAGAGCAGAGAAACTCTTATCTCATATGAGAAGAGTAAGGTAGCTCTACACCGAGAGAGGTAAAATAGCCTGATTTGGAAGAAACGACAGGTATCGATTGAATCATTAAGGCTTACTCAAGATCATAGAGACTTAAGACAACATACAACAGCATGCTTCTAGGGACACTTAACTAGGTTGTGTGAAAGTGGAAACATACCTGCTTTAGAGCTATCGATGATGATTGTACTTGTGTTTACCTATTAATGACAGACACCAAACAAAACAAACAAGCAATTGAAACAAATAAAAAAGATAAAATATTTTTGAATTTTTGCAATTTTTCTGAAGAGAAATAAAAACAGAAAGATAAAATATTTTTGGATTTTTGAAATTTTTCTGAAAAAGAATAAAAACAGAAAGATTTACAAAATATACAATCGAAACCTTATCTTATTAATGAGAGAAGCAAAAGAGACCGATCACGTAATTTCCTTTGTTCCGGAGAATTACGGAGCCGAAATAGACAGAGCGGTCTGTGCATTTCGGTTCCTTAAAAATCTAGAGCAGAGATAGACCGAGCAGTCTGTCTATTTCGGTTGTCTAAATTTTAAAGAGAGATTTGAGGATTCGGTACCGACCCTCCTTCCATCATACCCAACCCTTGTAGGATTTTATTAAACGTTGTTTCTGTTAAGGCTTTAGTAAAGATATCAAACAGTTGATCAGCAGAACGAACAAAATGTACTTCTATGTTCCCGTCTTCTACGTGATCCTTGATGAAATGATACCTAAGTTCAATGTGCTTGGTTTTCGAATGTTGCACTGGATTATGACAAATCCTGATTGCACTTTTAGAATCACAGTAAAGAGGGATCTTTTTCATACTCAGCTCATAATCTCTTAACTGACTTTGAATCCAAACAACCTGAGAGGTACATGATGCGGCAACAATGTATTCAGCTTCTGCTGTGGATAAGGAAACACAGGTTTGTTTCTTTGATTGCCAACTGACAAGTTTTCCATCAAGGAATTGACATCCTCCGGTAGTGCTTTTCCTGTCCAGTCCACATCCTCCAAGATCAGCATCTGAAAAGGCTTGTATGAAGAATCCAGATCTTGCAGGATACCAGAGACCGAGAGATGAAGTCTTCTTCAGATATCGAAAAATATTCTTCACGGCAAGCATGTGAGGTTCTCTGGGATTAGCTTGAAACCTGGCACAATAACAAACAGAAAACATGATATCCGGTCTACTAGCTGTTAGATACATAAGAGATCCTATCATTTTTTGATAAAGAGTTATATTCACAGCCGATTTCTCTAATGATGGTGTTAGCTTGGTGCCGAATGCCATAGGAACCTTTACTTTTGAATCACCCTTCATTCCAAATTTAGTCAGCAGATTTTTGGTGTATGCTTCCTGGTTTATAAAGATACCTTCTGGTCCCTGTCTAATATTCAAACCGAGGAAAAAGTTAATTGGACCCATTGTGCTCATTTCAAATTTAGTCTCCATCAACGTTCTGAATTCAGCGGTTAAGCTTGGATTCGTGGAACCGAAGATGATATCATCGACATAAATATGAACAATCATCAAATGTTCGCCTTCCTTCTTTCGAAAGAAGGTTGGGTCAACCGAACCTTGTTTAAACTTTGACATTTTTAGAAAGCGAGTAAGCGTTTCATACCAGGCTCTTGGTTCTTGCTTTAGCCCATAGACAGCTTTATCCAGCACATAGCAATGATCCGAGTACTTTTCATTCACAAAACCAGGTGGTTGCTCAACATAGACAGTTTCTTCTAATTCTCCATTCAAGAATGCACATTTGACATCCATTTGGAAAACTTCGAAGTTCTTGTGAGCGGCATATGCTAGAAAAATTCGAACAGACTCTAACCTTGCTACAGGAGCAAAAGTTTCTTCATAATCAATCCCTTCTTCTTGACAATAGCTTTTTACAACTAACCGAGCCTTGTTACGAATGACATTCCCTTCTTTGTCCAGCTTATTCCTAAACACCCATTTCAAGCCGACAATAGAGGCATCTTTCGGTGTTGGAATCAATCTCCAAACTCTGTTTCGTTCGAATTCATTGAGCTCATCCTGCATTGCTTGAACCCAATCAGAATGATCAAGTGCAACATTTACGGTTTTCGGCTCTATTTTGGAGATAAAAGAGCTAAACATGCAAAATTCCACTTTAGAGAATAATGCTGTTTGTTTCGCCTTCACTTGAGATCTAGTAAGAACACTTTCGGACGATTCTCCAATAATTTGCTCTTTGGGATGGTCTTTTGTCCATTTTGCTAGTGGAGGATAGCTTGGATCATATTCTGGATTTAGTTCTGCTTCAACTTCAACTTCAATATCTGACTGATCTCCTTCACCTTTGTCAGTTGAACTATCACTTGTTTTCTCCCCCTCGACTGGCAAAGTGAAGCCTGTGTCTTCAGCAGAATCAGCAGTGGGTATCTCCCCCTCGATTGGACTATCACATGTTGATTTCAGTTCAGGTGTTTGAGTGGGAGTTGTACTAGTAGATATTGGGGCGAAATTGTGATTCATCCCCTAGAATGTTGAATCGGTGTTTGAAGGACTAGATGATGATTTGGGAGTAGGTGTTTCGGTGTCCATTGATTTGGTAGCTTCATCTATTACTTTCTTTAAATTATCTACCTTGTTATCTGTTGTTGTTGCCTCTGAATGTATTGCCTTTTCTGGTTCATCAAATAACCGAATGTATTCATCAAACAAGTTGGATATCGGAACTGAGACCTGTCCAGATTCTGGAAAGATGTCTCCTGAAGCGTCTTCTGTTCTTTGAACTTTCTTCATGTAATTGTCATCAAAGGTGACATAATAAGTTTCTTCTATTCTTTTAGAATGCTTGTTCAACACCCGATATGCTTTTGATGACAGAGAGTAACCCAAAAAGATCCCTTCATCGGCTTTAACATCAAACTTATTTCGGTTTTCTTTAGAATTGAAGATGAAGCATCTGGAATCGAAAATGTGGAAAAACTTGACGTTTGGCTTCCGATTGTTTAAGATCTCATAAGGAGTTATCGAGAATCTCTTGTTGAGCAGGGACCGATTCTGAGTATAACAGGCAGCAGCAATGGCGTCCGCCCAAAAGTATAGAGGCAGAGAGGCATAACTGAGCATGGTTCTAGCTGCTTCACACAGCGATCAGTTTCGTCTTTCAACAATCCCGTTTTGCTGTGGTGTATAAGGAGCCGAAAAATTGTGTGTTATTCCCTTATCAGCCAGAAAGTCTTCGAAATCCTTGTTTTTGAATTCCAGCCCATTGTCACTTCTGATGTTTCTCACTGTCTTCTTTAATTGAACTTCTAATTTCTTGATGAACATCTTCAGCTTGGGAGTTGCATCTGATTTCTGTTTAAGAAAGAAAACCCACGTGAAGCGTGAAAAATCATCGACAGTAACCAGAATGTACTTACTTCCACCGATACTCTCTATAGCAGAAGGTCCACACAGATCGATATGCAACAGTTCTAGTGCTTCCACTATCTTGGTATTTATGCGTGTAGGGTGGCTCTTTCTGCTCTGTTTACCCATTTCACATGCTGCACATAAATGCTCCTTGTCAAACTTGAGAAGAGGAAGACCTCGAACGTGATCACCAATCACCAATTTGTTGATATCTTTGAAGTTCAGGTGAGATAAACGTCGATGCCAGAGCCAAATTTCATCAAAGTTTGCCTTTGATAGCAGACAGATAGCTGGTGTCCCTCGAATAGGATTAAGATTCAGAGGATACATTTCTCCTTTTCGTGCAGATTACAACAGAACTTTCTTGGTTTGTTTTTCTATTATCTCTGAGCCTGCCTCATCAAATGATACTTTCAAACCTGTACCCACAACTAATTGCGAGACACTGATGAGGTTGTGCTGCAATCCCTCTACATAAGCCACCTTTCTGATAGAGAAGTCTCCATTAGTTATCATCCCATATCCTTTGATTGTGCCATAAGAGTTGTTTCCAAACTTTACTGATCCACCATCCTTTAGAGACCGAAACTCCCTTAATTCCTCCTTTCTTCCTGTCATGTGACGCGAGCAGTCACTGTCTATATACCATTCGTCGTCAAACTGGTCGTCACTTATTACCTGCAAATTCAAGCAGATTTAGGAACCCAAAGTTTCTTGGATCCTGGTAAGTTTTTCACAGAGAAGGGAATAACAATAGAAGCATCAACTAAATAAGTTCGTTTAACAAGAGTTGTTTGATCTTTTCTTTTGATGGTAAACACTTTGATTTTAGTTTTATCTTCTTTGAATTTTAATTTATCGTCATTAGATAGTTTCGTGTTTTTCATTTGATTCTTAGGTTGAGGGGGGAATCTCTTCTTTTCATTCTTAGATAACAATTTTCCTTTTCCTTTGATGTCCTTAGAGGAATTTGTTTCATTTTGGGAACTGGAGGATCCATTTCTAGAATTGGAACCGAAACTGGTTTGAGGACCGAATCTGGATTTATGACCGAACTTGGATCGAGGACCGAAACTGGGTTGAGGACCGAACTTGGGTCCAGAACCGAGACTTGACTTTCGGTTTTGGGATTTGGAATAATAGGAATTAGGACTGAAATTTTCCTTTGACTTTTCCTTTCCTTTATCCATGGGTTATTTCCTAGGAGGCTTATAGTTAGGATTTTGAGAATTCCAATGCCTTTTACATTCATTCAGATTCGAGACATATCTTTGATTTCTAAGTCTTTTCTGTTCAGCTAGCTCCTTCTGAGACTTGTGAACATTGAAGCTGACCTTTGGTTTCTCTGTCTGAGTTACAGTTGTCTTATCTTCCATTCTAGTTTCGGTGCTTTCCTTAGTTTGAGCTTCCTGTTCTTCCTGTTTCTTGAGTGGACTTTTCGATTCTTTCCTCTTGATTGGAACATCAGGTTGCATCAATGGTTCTTCAGGAACATCTTTAGTTCCGCTTGTGTTGGGAATATCAAAACTGGATGGTTTATTGATGGGTTCTGGTATGTATCGTCCTTTGACTCTCCATGTGGTTTTCTCAGACAATCCCACTGTTTCATCTGCATTATCAATGGGAGCAGACCAGAAATAGTCTTCACATCCCTCAGCGTTATCCTCGTCAACTATTATCTTTAACTCTACTGTTTGTCTTTGAGTGACTCCAGTCACAGCATAAACTTGATTTGGCATGGTTTGTACCTTTTGATAGACCAAGGTTTTTTCTTTGAGTTTCGGTTTCTGTTCCTTTGACAGACGAGCAAACTCAACCGAATTTTCTGAAATAAGAGGTTTTTCGCTCTGGGTTTCATTTTTCACAAACTTAGAACAATCAACAACGTCCTCTACTGAGATTTCACTCATTTCACTCTCCGCATCAAATTCAGATGAATTATCTAAGTTTATTTTGTTATCTTTAACAATTTTGGCATTTGACTCATCGAATGTTCGTATAGTTTCGGTTTTAATTTTTAACTTTTCGTTTTCATCTAAGATATCTTTTAACATACTTTTATGTTCCCTAGAATCGATGAAAGTTTCTATTTTATCTAAACGTAGCCTATACGACATGGATGTTTCTTCAGAGGATACTTCTGATTCACACTCTGCTATAACCTCATCTTCCTTAAATTCAAGGAAGGGCAAAATCATTTTATGTATTTTCCTTTCAATTTCACAATTTAGATGCAATTGGGCAATATTAGTATAAAGACGCTTAGCAATTAAACAAAAAACATTTCTTTGTTTTAACAATTTTAAATTGTCTCTTTGCAAATAAATACTCTCATCCTTAGCCCTAACTAACTCTGCTTCCTTTTGCTCAATCCAGATCCTCCTTTCCTCACTTTTTGAAGACACCCTGCCGAGTTGGTCAGTCAGGTTAGAGTTTGCTAAGCGGGTTTGCATGAGGCTACTACTTAGGTTGGAAAATTTTGGAGTTTAGTTCATTTAATTCTTCTAGATATTCAGTTTTGGGAATTTTAAGAGATTCAAGGATAGAATGTACCTTTTTGATCAATCGATCGTAGTCGTTGATCTTCTCACTTACCGGCTTGGCTGAAAAACACTTGTTTTCTGTCATGTTCGGTTCTCTGTCTGCACTTTCGGTTGATGGACCATTAGTGACGATAAAGCATTTTCCACCAGAACCTTCATTCTTTGCCACAAGCGCCTTTCCATGAGTGGGTCTGCTAACCATTTCGTCTTCAGAGTCTGTTGACCAGACTTCTATTCCACCGAACTCATCTTCCCCTACATTTTCTTGTACAATTAGTGCATTCATCGAGCTGTTGGAAGCCTTTTTCTTCTTGACTTCTTCTAATTTACGCATGTAATACGCTTCATCATCTTCACCCTCTCTCTTTTCAGCCATCTTTCTTAACATGCAATCTTTGGCAAAGTGGTTCTTGCCGTGACAATAGTTGTAGTCGTATCCAGAGTCTCCTGCAAGCTTGTTTTCCTTTTTCTCTTCCACCTTTTGAGAAGAGACTTTCGGTTCATCTTTTGTTTTCTCAGAACTATAACTTCCCTGCCAATTTCGGTTCTTATTGGTGGGGAATTTTCTTCTTGCGAATTTCTTTGGATTTGTTATCATTAAAGCATACTCCTCACTTGTAAGATCACATTCTGACATGTCTGACTCTTCTTCTTCCTCAACAGCGTTTTTTCCTTTAGAGACAAGAGCCAGCGATCCCATGACAGAGACCACTTTCACCTCCTTAGTTACAATACTTTCATGTGACTTTAGTATCCCAACTAGTTTCGCCAGTGAGTAGGATTTGAACTGTTCATGCGCTTTCACAGTGGAAACCACAGCCATCCATTCTGGTCTAAGCCCGTTCATGAATGTAACTTTCTGCTCGATCAGCTTTCTCTCAATTCCATGCTTGATCATCTGACTTAAAAGATGATTGAACCGATCAAAGGTCTGAATGAGCTTCTCTTCAGGTTTCTGTTCAAAAACTCCAAATTCTGACAGCAACAAAGTTTGAATGGAGTGTTCCAGATCTTCATCAGTTGAGTAAAGTTCCTTCAACCTATCCCAGATCTCTTTAGCAGTTGTGCATGATCCTACAAGCCGAAAAGTTTCAGATTGTGAGGCGAATCTTATCATTCGCATGGCCTTAACATTACACAGGATCTTGTCCTTCTCATCTTGTGGCATCTTCTGAACATCTGTCACCAACTTATTGTAATCCTTCTGAGTCTTAACGATCGTGTTTGTTTCTGAATGCACAAACGGTCCAAGAATGATAGCTTCCTAGATGAGATAGCCATTTTCTTCAGATCCAACCACGTAATCTTCAAAGTGATGAGCCCACACTTCGTAGTCTTGAGTGTAGAGTATGGGAACTCTAGTTGTAGATCCGATGCTGTTTGAGATGTTAATTGGGTTTGTATGCGTATCGTCGTGAGACATGGTGAGCTGCTAGAATCTTACCTGTAAACTTGAGATTAGGGTTTTATCAAAAACTGAGTAGTCGTCGTTAAGAAGATGACGACTTCGATAAAAGCGGAAACCCTAAAGATTTGAGAATACAGAAGTAAATTATATTGAATACACAATCTCCCGCTCTTATACCAATTGTTAGAACAATGTTCTATCAGGATCGTATGATTCTAAGCAAAATATAAATAAGAACGTAATGAAGAACACAAGAATTGCACTGAATGTGTCGAATGATTAATGCAAAGATACCCCAGAAGAGCTCGATAAAGAACTTCAATCTGTAGAGGTATATTAGGGTTACAAGAATCAACGTAATTGACTATTCTCCTTTTTATACGCATACATGCATGCATATATTTATAATAAAACCCTAAAAACTTATCTAGATAAAAGGAAACTATTCTAGATAACTACGGATGGACAAGTCCTATCCGATTGCAAAACCAAAAGGCCCAAGACGCAACACTAAAATACTTAAACAATCACCTTTCATTGGTACATGTGAAAGAAGTGAGGGATTGTTGGATCTCATACACACAGATGTGTGTGGGTCCTTGAGATCCACCACAAGGGATGCAAATGCTTCTATGTGACTTTTACTAAGGATTATAGCATACATGGCTATATATACTTAATCAAGCATAATTTAGAGACCTTTAAAAGTTCAAAGAGTTTAAGCAAGAAGTGGAGAATCAATTGGGCAGGAAGATTAAGATGCTCAGATCTGATAGAGGTGGGCAGTATCTTAGTATCGAGTTCCACACCTATCTTAAGGAATGTGAATTTTTTTCACAATTAACACCTCCAAGGACACCATAATTAATGGTGTGGCTGAGAGGCATAATCAAACCTTGTTGGACTTGTTCATTCCATGATGAATTGAGTTTCGTCACCAATCTCATTCCGGGGGTATTGTCACGGACCAAGTTTCTGGAAAATTCCACGATCGTCTAGAGAACTCCGGAGCGATCAAGTATATTCGAGAAGTCTCCGGAGAGATCATGAATGCTCTACAAGACCCTGGAAGATGCTAGAATATTGTAGATGTCCGTGGAACAGAGGAGAATGATCTGGAATAATCAAGAGGACGCTAGACGAAGCTAGAACGACCTGGAAGACTTTGGAATGATCTAGAATACGCTAGATCATACAAGAGCAATCTGGATAATGTCGGAACAACCTAGAACCTTCTAGAGCATCGTATACAAGTATACCATTTTCTAGAGTCATGTAAAGGCCATGTAAATAATAAGAAGAATCTAGATTAGTCAAGAAAGATCGGGACCTAGAAACTTGCATTTGAGGAGGTGTAAGGTGCCTATAAATAGGAAGGATGTATCATTTGTAGGAATCATTGAAAAGTTGCCTTGTAAAGTAGTCGAGTCTTATATATAAGCTTTGTTTATTACTTCGTAGCATTCCTTATCGCATCTCATGCTATCCTAGTTGTTAGTACATCGTAAGGAAGCTTTCCAAGCCTGACTTAGTCGAAGAAGCACTAAGTGGCACACAGTATTGACTAGTCTAAAAGAGTCATCCCGTGACAAGTGGTATCAGAGCCAGGTTCGAGCAAGAAAGAGACCATTACGATGGAAGGAGCAAGTGAAGTATTCAACATTCTCCCTGTCGTCGAGGAGAAAGGAAGGAAGTCCAAGAAGAGGGATCAATCGGTAGATGCCTTGGCAAGCTTAGAAAACAAGCTTACAAGGACAGAGATTAACGTCGGTGAGATCCTTGAATGGAAGGATACCGTCGATCAATTCGTTGCTGAGATAAGTGGCACGAGCTATGGATTGAAGGAGACCATCGGTGTCATCAAGGAAGAAGTCCTTCGACTTATCAACACCCTGCGGAGTGAGTTCCGCGAGAAGGTAGACGCATTACATGCCGAAGTAAACCTGTGCAAGTCAGCAATCACTGGAGGGACCATTGCAAGAACGTTTCCGCACACAGAATCACCCAAACCATTGAAGTATGGAGGTAAACGTGACCCCAAAGAACTTGACGAATTCTTTTTGGTCGATGGAATGCTACTTCAATGCTAGTCAAGTGAAGGACGACAAGACGAAGGTAGATACAGCCGTACTTTATCTATGTGAGAGTGCAGCTCTATAGTGGCGAAGGAAGCACGGTGATATTGAAAAAGGATTATATACCATAGATACATGGGAATAATTCAAGATGCAAATCAAGAGACAATTCTGCCCACATAATGCTGAAGACATAGCGATGAAGAAACTTCATGGGCTAAAGCATACGAGATCTATCTGAGACTATATAGTCGAGTTCACGAGCTTGATGCTAGAGTTACCTGACATGCAGGAGAAGTACAAACTTTTCTATTTCATGGATGGACTACAATCTTGGGCCTACAATGACCTCAAGAGGAGAAATGACAAAGACATTGACGAAGCTATTGCCGTGGCAGAAGATCTAATGGAATTTCGAAAAGAAAGCACGGTTAAGAAGAATAGTGGGGGAGAACAAACTATGACGGAACCGGAACCAAAACAAAACACACCCCAACCTTTAAATACGAAAGGAAAAGAAATCGAAGGAAGAAACCGAAGAGAAGAGCGAAAGGAGATCAAGTGGTACTTGTATGATGGTCCTCACTTGATCCGAGACTGTCCGAAGAAAAAGACTTTCTATGGGATGGTTTTGCAAGAAGAAGAAGATGAAGCACAAATAAGCTCAATGCGTTTTCTGAACTCAATATAGAAATATGAGATAAAATCTTCTAAGAAGGAAGAAAATAAAGGAGGGAGTCTTATGTTCGTCGAAGTTAAAGTGAATGCTAGAAACACTAAGGCGCTAGTAGATTCTGGAACAACACATAGTTTCATCGCAGAGGAAGAAGCAAGGAAGTTGGGTATTAATTATACAAAGGAGTTAGGTCGGTTGAAGGTTGTCAACTCTCCATCTAATCCGATCCTCGGAGTTTCTCGTGGAATACCCATGAAGATTGCAGAATGGGAAGGGGCCATCGACTTAATAGTGGTTCCGATGGACGACTATCACATGGTACTAGGAATGGATTTCCTGGATATGGTATGTCCTTGGTTGTTCGAAAGAGACAACACCCTGTGTATAACCAAGGGATCAACTCTCCATATAATTCCCTTAGAAAGAAGAAAGACAAAAGCTCGATCTCTTTCAACTATGAAGATGTGTTATGACCAGAGCAATATAATCAAGAAGAATATGAAGCCAAAATGGGAAGTTCGAATAAGCGAGGCATGTTTGAAGGAACAGGGATCCATATCCCACATGAAGAGTTACTCAAGGTTTCACGAGGCTAAGAGAAGAAATAGGATTCAAAGTACATTGAGAAATAAAATCACGCCTTACTCGAAGAGATACTTTGGAGAAAACGAAAAGACACGAAGTAGCCCCGTGACAACATCGAGACATATGTATAGAAGACTTTACGAGGACATCAAGGGTTTAAGTGGGGGAGGGTGTCACTGACCAAGTTTCTAGAAAACTCCACAATCGTCTAGAGAACTCCAGAGCGATCGAGTATATTCGAGAAGTCTCCGGAGAGATCATGAATGCTGTACGAGACCCTGGAAGATGCTAGAATATTGTAGATGTCCGTGGAACAAAGGAGAATGATCTGGAATAATCTAGAGGACGCTAGATGAAGCTAGAACGACCTGGAAGACTTTGGAATGATCTAGAATATGCTAGATCATACAAGAGCAATCTGGATAATGTAGGAACAACCTAGAACCTTCTAGAGCATCGTAGACAAGTATAGGATTTTCTAGAGTCATGTAAAGGCCATGTAAATTATAAGAAGAATCTAGATTAGTCAAGAAAGATCGGGACCTAGAAACTTCCATTTGAGGAGGTGTAAGGTGCCTATAAATAGGAAGGATGTCTCATTTGTAGGAATCATTGAAAAGTTGCCTTGTAAAGTAGTCGAGTCTTATATACAAGCTTTGTTTCTTACTTCGTAGCATTCCTTATCGCATCTCTTGCTATCCTAGTCATTAGTACATCGTAAAGAAGCTTTCCAAGCCTAACTTAGTCGAAGAAGCACTAAGTGGCACACGGTATTGACTAGTCTAAAAGAGTCATCCCGTGACAGTATGCCTAAGAGACTGCCACCCATATCCTTAATCTAGTCCCAACTAAGAAGGTTGCCAAAACACCTCACGAGATGTGGACAGGGAAGGTTCCCTTGTTGGCACGTATCAAGGTTAGGGGTTGTGAAGCTTTCGTAAGACGAGAGACTTACGACAAGCTCGAACCTCGAAGTGAGCGGTGTATTTTCATCGCCTACCCACAGAAATCCTTTGGATTTCTATTCTACAGACCTAGTGATAACGTGGTCTTCGTAGCAAGGAGAGGAGTTTTTCGCAAGAGGGAACTCATATGCCAAGAGGTCAGTCGGAGGACAAATGATCTTGAAGAGATTCAAGAGTCAAGTGGTGAAGGAACCTCTAACACTAGCACTCAACCAGAGGAAGAGATTCATGTTGAACCAGTTGACGATTCGTTACCTCTTAGACATTCCATTAGAGTTAGCGTTCCACCTGTATTATATGGTTTCCATATAATTGCAGAAGGTGATACGTTTATCAGTGATAGTACACAGATAAATTTGGATGAACCTAATAACTACAAGGAAGCCATGGCGAGCACCGAGTCTGCCAAATGGAAAGAGGCAATGGACAACGAGATCCAATCCATGTATGACAATCAAGTTTGGAACTTGTTTGACAATGTACCAGGTTGAAAGATAGTTGGGTGCAAGTGGATCTTCAAGAAGAAGATCGACATGGATAGAAAGGTGCACACGTTCAAGGTATGGCTGGCTGCGAAGGGCTTTACTCAAACCCTGAGGGTTTACTATGATGATACCTTCTCACCAGTGGCCATGATCAAGACTATTAAGGTTATGTTAGCCATCGATGTGTTTCATGATTATGAAATCTGACAGATGGATCACTTTCGTTAATGGGAAGCTGGCTGAAGATGTTTACATGTGCCAGCCAGAAGGTTTTGTGGATGCTAAATACCGCAATAGAGTGTGAAAGCTTGAGAAATCCATCTATGGATTGAAGCAAGTGTCTCGCAGATGGAATCTTTGCTTCGATGAGAAAGTCAAAGAATTTGGTTTCTCTAAGAGTGAGGATGAGTCCTATGTATATGTCAAAGCTAGTGGGAGTATAGTCTTTCTAGTATTGTATGTCGATGGCATACTGCTCATAGGAAACGACGTTCCAACCTTGCCAGAGGTTAAGTCCTGGCTTGGAAAGTGTTTTGCTATGAAGGATCTAGGAGAAGCTGCTTATAATCTAGGGATAAGGATTTTGAGAAATAGGAGTAGAAGACTAATTAGACTTAGTCAAAATACTTACTTGGACAAGGTGCTAAAACGTTTTAGCATGCAGACTTCCAAGAAAGGGGAGTTACCTATCCATAGCAATACCAAACTGAGTAAGACTCAGAGTCCGAGTACTGATGTAGAGATATTGGAAATCAGTCGAGTGCCATATGCTTGTACCGTTGGCTCGATCATGTACGCAATAACATGTACTCGCCCAGATGTGGCTTTTTCATTGAGCATGGTAAGTCGATATTGAGGGAACCCGAGTAAAGGTCAGTGGATAGTAGTTAAGAACATTCTTAAGTATCTGCGAAGGACTAAGGACTGGGTCCTTGTACTTGGTGGCAGTGAGGACTTGAGAGTGACAAGGTATAGTGACGCCAGCTTTTAGACCGACCGAAACAACTTTTGTTCTCATTTGGGCTGGGTATTTACCCTTAATGGAGGAGCAGTTACATGGAAAAGTTCCAAGTAGTAGACCGTGGCTGATTCAACATGTGAATTAGAGTACATAGCTACGAGCAAAGCTTCGAAGGAGGATATATGGTTGAAGAACTTCATTGAAGACCTTGGAGTTATACCAACCATAAAGGAGCCCATGGAGATTTTCTGCGATAATGAAGGAGCGGTTTCCTTCACCAAGGAACCAAGGGATCATGGCAGATCCAGAAATATTGACAGAAAATACCACTCCATCATATATCGTGTAGAAGAAGGACTCCTCATCGTCAAGAGGGTATCGTCAGAAGAGAATCCTGTTGATCACCTCACAAAGGGTCTGAGTAGGATTAAGCACTTTCAGCATGCGAGGAGCATTGGTCTGAAGGACAATATTAGTTTTAGTGATTAGATAAATATTTTAGAAACTTGTAATAAATAAATGTTATTGACATTTGATGATTAAGTAATGGAGATTTATTTATGAGTATTGTTTACTATCTTGTGTCAATTGCTTACTATTGTTTCCCTTTTGCATGTTTTACTTCCTGAATAATTGGATTGTTCAAATTATCCACAGTCAATCATAGTTTGGAAGTAAGTAGTGAATTAAGACTGTCATGAATTGGATTGTTGATTGTCTAAGTGCTTAGACATAGCAAAAGCTTGCTACAACATTCATGAGTACTCATGAAATACGATTTGAGTATTGGATTAGACCCACGCTCATTTGAATTACTTCATGGAATTTATCACTAGTAATTATGAGACGATAATATTGTATAATCAATAAACTGAGATATATGAGTTGTTGTTTACAAGTTGGTTATGCATTAATAATGCATAAAAGCAACAATAACTTGATGGTATAAAACGTATTGTTATGTACGATTTGATTAGTAAATAGTACAATCATATATGTCAAATTTTATTTGTTCCTTTTATCTCAAGGGGTAAAAAAGATATATTGGGCCCCTCATTGATTTTGTGTTTACTTATGTGTCGGGCCTGGTCAGGAATGAATTGATGTGTTCAATTAAGTTCGTTGTCAAACAAATCAGAAATTGGAAAACAAACTGTTGGACATTGAGAATGATTATGTTCCATGTCTTTTTCCACATGATTGATGGGATTGAGCCATAAGAACTTTCCTATGTGCATATGCAAACCCAAATGCTTGGATCTAGGTTTCTCTAATTGAACATGCATTGAATCCAAGACTTACAATACTAGATCTAAAGTAAACAACTGAATCTAATAATATGAATTTGGATCTAGAACAATACTTTGGATTACTTGCTTGATACTTCTTCTTCTTGGAGCTTAGAGTCACAATTGTCACTCCTCTAATGGCTTGCAAACACCAACTAGCAAGAGGATGATCTTGAGAGGGAGAGAGGAGGGTGAGAAATCATACCTAGGGTTTCTTGCCTTGCATGAGTGCCGATTTCCCTCACCCTAGGGTTCTATTTATATTATGAGTTACTAGGGTTTCACCTTTAACCCTAATTGAATAACTTAGGCCCTAAGCAATCCAAGATCCTCCTAGATATTAGGCTTTGACGATTTTATGGTCTCCAAACCCTAAAATCCATCCACCCTTATATCCATAAGGATACATAGCCATAAACACAACTATCACACATTTGACAGTTTATGCCCCTTTACTCAATTAACCTCTTTAAGTCACCAAATTCATTCTCAATTAATATATGACTTATATAACATTATTATTCCTTTAATATATTATTCTCATAATATATTAACAATAATATTCTCTCTTTACAAATCATCTTGTCAAGTTGCTATGGTGAAGGCAACCCAAAAGGACCATGCACAACTGGGTCAAGTACTTACCAAATATAGTTACAGCCTTAGACACTAATCCAACGGTCTCCCATTTGGATAAGTCTAGTAACTATACATACAAACACAATCTGATTAGCAATCGTAGCTCTCAAAGACGCTTTCAAACTTTGGTCTTATCAGCATCCTATCCTTTAGATAAGGGATCGTACATTTCTCTGTTTAGATATTGTCTGGACAATCTCATGGAACTTATTGTCTAGCAGTTGGTTTCTCGATCTCAGATTCATTTGAAATAGAACTTAATTGAACACATCAATTCAGTCTTGACCGGGCCCGACACATAAGTCAAATCAAATCACCAAGGGGCCCTGATATCTCTTTTATCTTCTTAGTATAAAAGTAACAGATAAACTTCGACTTATATGCCTTTACTATTTACTAATCAACTATACACAACAATGCGTGTTATGACATCAATTTATTGATGCGGTTTTGCATTGTCAATGTACAACCAATTAATAAACAATAAACCATATATCTTGGTTTTAAGACCATATGATATTATCGTCTTGCGATCACTTGCGTCACATTCCATAAAGTGATTCCAACAAGCACGGGTTTATTCCAATGCTCAAAACTTGTTCATAAGCACTCATGAATGTTGTAGCAAACCTTTGCTATGTCTAATACCTTTTAGACAATCTACACACAAATTCATGAAAATCTTCATTCATACCTACTTCCAATATATGAACGATTGTGGACCATTCATACCTTGATATGTGCCAACGAGGGAGCTTTCCCTGTCCACATCTCGTGAGGTGTTTTGGCAACCTTCTTAGTAGGGACTCGGTTAAGGATATGGGCGACAGTCTCTAAGGCATACCCCCAGAATGAGATAGGTAGTGAAGCACGACTCATCATAGAACGAACCATGTCTAACAGGGTTCGATTACGCCTTTCTGCCACACCATTCAACTGCGGTGTCCTAGGTGGCGTCAATTGCGAAACTATTCCGCATTCCTTAAGATAGTCGTGGAATTCAAGACATAGGTACTCTCCTCCTCGATCGGATCGAAGCATCTTGATTTTCCTGCCCAATTGATTCTCCACTTCATGTTTGAACTCTTTGAACTTTCCAAACGTTTCTGACTTGTGCTTGATTAAGTAAATATACCCATATCTACTATAATCATCGGTGAAAGTCACGTAGAAGTGGTTCCCATCCTTTGTGGTGGAGCTAAAGGGCCCACACACATCGGTGTGTATGAGATCCAATAAAACCTCACCCATATCACATGTGCCAGTGAAGGGTGACTTGGTCCTCTTTCCAAATAAACAAGATTCGCACGAGTCATCTTCTTTAAGCTCGAATGACTCCCACACTTCATCCTTTTGGAGTTGGGCTATGTGCTTCTTGTTGACATGTCCAAGACGACAATGCCACAAGGATGCTTTACACATACTATTGGAAGAATCCATACACAACGCATCATTTCCTAGTTTATCTACAACCATAACAGTTTCATAAATTCCATTACAAGGCATTGCTTCAAAATATAAAACACCATTTAGATAAGCATAAATCGTACCATTCTCATTATTAAATGAATATCTACATCCTTGTCTAAATAAACCATGAGAAGAAATGATGTTTCTTGCCGTTTCTGGCGAGTAGCAACAATTATTTAAATCTAAATTCAATCCATTACTAAGCACTAAAGAATACACTCCAATCTTGGTAACAGACGACGATCTTCTGTTCCCCATGATTAGATTTATTCTTCCAAGTGTGGTAACCACATCTTGTATCAAGAACCCAAGAAATAGCTTGAGATGAATCATTAGATTTAATTGTGTAAATACCTGTGAAAGATGGCTTGATCTTCCCATTCTTGATGGCTTGCAGATATTCCGGGAAGCTTCTCTTCCAGTGCCGTATCTTGTGGCAATGATGGCATGCTGCCTCCTTTGGGTTTGGGTTGGGCTTAGCAGGATCAACCTTGGTCCCACTAGAAGAGAAACCATCTTGGGACTTTCCCTTGCGGTGGTTCTTCGAAGAAGCCTTCCTCTTCTTGCCCCTTCCCTGCCCAATAGCCAAAATAGGAGCAACGGGTGGATTGGGAGTTGGTGCAACTGACTTGTCCTTGAGGTTTCTCTCAGCAGTCCTTAGGAGCCCTTGGAGTTTGCTTAGGGTGACCTCTTCCTTGTTCATATGGTAGGTCATCCTAGTAAAGAACAATATCCATAGCCAAATCTTCCCCAAAGTTGACATTCAACTTGCGAAGATGATCAACATACCTTTGCATATTTTGCAAGTGCACGGTTAGAGACTCTCCACTTCCCATTTTAGCAGTGAGCATATTTGTTATGATCTCATAGCGCTCTTGCCTCGCGCTTTGGTGGTATCTCTCCATCAAGTCTAGATGCATCTCATAAGGATACATGTCCTCATAGGACTTTTGGAATTCGGAGTTCATTGTGGCTATCATGATGCAATGGACTTTCGTTGCATCACGCTCATGGGTCTCAAAGACAGCCATTTCTTCGGGAGTAGCAGTTTCTAGATTGATCTTCTCGAGCTTCTCATCGAGAACATACTCTTTGTCCTCGTAACGCGCGATCATGCGAATGTATCTTATCCATTTGCTAAAGTTCGATACATCGAAAGTCACTTTTTGACAAAGGCTCATTAGCGTGAATGAGCTAGCAGTAGCGTTGTTTGCGTTAGACATCTACAAATAGAAAGGAACAAAGTTGATTAGAGTTAAGTCCCTAATTAACACCCAAACTGAAAATTTAGGGCTAGGACCCAACAACATTATCTACACATTAGAAAAGGGATACCGTAATCCAATATGCAAACAATTTGGAGGTAAGTGAATGACAATTCACTAATTCTTCACCATGAAAAACATAATCTTAAGTTTTAAATGTATTGAGAATTCCCAGATTTCTTTGAGATTCATTGAACTTTTCAATGACATGTTTAAATCTCAAAATGCCCCTCTAGTTTGTGACTGGGATACTGAGGATCACAAAGCGGGTGTGAATAACCATGCAAATCAACATGGTGCCTTCATTGTTACAATCACCTATTCGATGTGCTGGTAAACCACACACGCTCCACCGAACTATGACAAACAATGAATCACCCTTTTCCACCTTTGCTTAGAACTAATTAGTGTGCCGGTTAACCACACTCGCTCCACTAACATCTTAACAAGGGTGCAAAGTGCAACTTAATGGGATTGCATTAATTCACTTTTCCTAAAGTAACTAAGATTGGGAATTTTATGAAATATGTTTAGTTACTTTATATAGATTCATTATACTTATTAATGGGAAGAGGTTTGACCTATCCTACCCGTTCGGCTAACGACCCTCCACCAGTCAAGCAAGCGGTGGGTGTGAGTGTACACCAATTAAGCACCATTTTATAGGCAGCAACCTTATACCCACCTTATAGACTGGCTTCGTGAATGAGGCCTACTATCGGTAAGATTAGCATTTTTTAACTCACATATATATATATATATATATATATATATATATATATATATATATATATATATTCAGCTTTTAATCATATAATAGTATAGTGTTGAATTTTAAACTTGTAAAATTCTAGGGTTTGAAATTTAAATTATTCAAATTAAACTTTTAATCACATAACTTAAATTTAAAAACTTGAGGACAAGTTTTAAGCTTTTCAAAGCATAAGGATCAAATAGAAAATAATATAAATCAACTAATTAGATGATCTCAATTTGATCTTATTCAATATTACTTGCAAGACAATTCACCAATTCAATTCAAATAATCAATTATTTTCATATAAGGAAATTATTATTCAACTAATTGGTAATTATCTTTTGTTTGGTCAAGAATATACTCATATATATGTTTAAAATCGGATTTTAATGACCCAAAACAGTTAAGGCAAGTTTCGTCAAGTAAAACAGCAAGAAATCCCGAAACTAGCTCCTTCTAACGCTCGAACTCACCAAGTTCCTCTATGGACTCGCCGAGCTAGATCTACTCGCCGAGTCCACAGTGGAACTCGCCGAGTTCATCAAGCAGAAGCACAAATATCAAAATTTTCAAGCAACAAGCAATCAACCAATGCATCAATTCAATAGAAATCAATCTAAGCTCTGATACCACTGATGGGATTGAGCCATAAGAACTTTCCTATGTGCACATGAAAACCCTAATGCTTGGATCTAGGATTCTCTAATTGAACATGCATTGAATCTAATACTTACAATACTAGATCTAAAGTAAACAATTTAATCTAATCATATGAATTCGGATCTAGAACAATACCTTGGATTACTTGCTTGATACTTCTTCTTCTTGGAGCTTAGAGTCACAATTGTCACTCCTCTAATGGCTTACAAACACCAACTCATGCCTTTTTGGAAAATACTTAGAATAATTCCACGAGCAAGTAGAAGCCTTAAAACACCCTAGAACCCATCACCATGAGTTTACGGCCATAAAATAATGGTGAGTAGTCCTTGGTTCGTTAACATGGTGTTAGGTGTTTACTCTTGGAGAGTAAACTCCATTCCTAAGCCATACGCACCCTTAAACGCTACCCGGGAAACCCAAACATTTATCTAAAGTGTTTTCCGCTCCTGTGAGTGCGTATATTTGTTTAATTAGTATTAAATATACTAACTGTATGTGAACATATGTTATCATATGTTAATTAGGTCATTGTGTGTGTTCGAGTCCTTGCGTGACACCGAGCACCCAACCGGCGCCTTCGTCGGGCCTACTTACACCAGGTGAGTTCATACCCCTGAATGAACCTTTTAAATGTTTTAACATGTTTTATAGGGGGGGAATACAAGTTAAACATGCCAGTTATCATATCAATCACATGTGATTGATAACCCGCATGCACAAGATTTTATCATTGTACACTGTTTTACCGAGTAGGACACTATAAATGGCTTTCAAAAAGGGTTTTCACTTGTCCAAGTTCTTACTTTTATTGCTCTATCAAAGTTCCATTTTCAAAATGATTTATGAAAGATTCCCAAAGATTTCTAAAGGTTTTCACACTTATTTTACCAAAGAATACAATTGTGATTTTCTCCGAATATAAAGGTTTTTCATCAAAGTTTCTCTTTCACGACGTATACTTTTACTTATTAGATATTGTTGCTTCACTTATACTTATTTTATACTCTTACTTAGTAACGTTTTCACTTATAATTGTAGTCGCTTATACCGATAGACGCTCTTACTTCACTTATTGTTGTCTCTACTTCGTGATACGCTTATACTTGTTCGACACTCATACTTCACTTGCGACCGCTTCTACTTCACTTGTTCGACACTCATACTTCACTTGCGACCGCTTCTACTTCACTTGTTCGACACTCATACTTCACTTGCGACCGCTTCTACTTCACTTGTTCGACACTCCTACTTCACTTGCGACCGCTCCTACTTCACTTATTAGACACTCCTACTTCACAAGAATCACTTCTACTTGATACACACTCAGTCGTAGTTAGATGTATGTCTGTGCTTGTATAGATGCATATAAATAATAATTGAAGGCTTAGGAAGGCTTCTCCGCCCTATTTCCTTTTCTTCGTTGAGATGTGGTCTGGTGGGATCGGATGTCCATCCGAAGGTCGTTTGATTTATTACTTATATATTATGTACACAAGCATAGACATACGGGTTTACTTTAGTCAATTCAGTTAAGAGTCTCTACCTCTAGTTCAACACTTACATTAGAAACCCACTAGTTGGAAGTCTCTACCCACTATTTGGGATGCATCTTCAGGACACGGCCTTCTTCGTCGTCTAGTTGGTAACCAGAGTCTCCTGTAGGGAGAGCGAACATTATGTGTATAGATCTATACGGGATTAACAACCCCGCACCCAGACTGCTAGCTACAGTCCCGGCCTACCTAGCCAACGGGTGACAAATGTCACATTTTAGACGCTTTTAGGGCAGCTGGTACTCTAGTCAGTATGGTTACGAGTATCTCGGGTTACCTTATAATTCATTGGCTTTAGGGTAACGGTATTTCGCCAGCCATTTACACTGTATGCTGGTAATCCATTTTCAGAGTCAAACTGTTTTGACCTAACAAGACGTATCTTTCATTTGATAATGTCTGGGGTCTGTCTCCTCTGTTTTGACCTTACAAGACGTATCTCTCATTTGATGCTGTCTGGGGTCTGTATCCACTCTATTCACAGTATCCACTGTATTCACTGTTTTAGACCTTGCTAGACGTATCTTTCATTTGATATTGTTTGCGGTCTGTATTCACTGTTTTGGACCTTACCAGCTGTACCTTTCATTTGGTACCTTCTGGGGTCTGTGTCTCTATTTGTTAGACTGAACCAGGCGTGTCGTTCGTTCGATACTCTCCTGGAGTCTATGATTCCTTGCCTTAGTCAGCAGTCCTCACTGCTGAGGCCTATGTTATTCCCTGATGTCATTTGCTTTCCTCGATAATCAAATTCAGTATTTTGATAATGATAGCAATTTAGGGAAAATAACTTTTTACCACATAACACTGACCAGTCTTGGTAGAAGGCTGCTTTTATTAAAGAAAATATAGGATTTTCTGGAAAGGACTCTAATACACTGAAATCTCTTAAACTACTACTTTTATGAAAGTTGTTTGAATGAAAACGTCACTAAATGCTTATGAACTCACCAGCATTTGTAAAAATGCTGATACTCTCTTTTCAAATAACTTGTATTCTCAGGTTAGCATTAGACAGGTACATCCCCGGAGCTGTTGATGAAGATAGCTTAGTACCACGCTGTATTTATTCTATTACTTGTATTACTTTGATGTATTAATGTAACCATGTAAAACTATTACTATTAATGCAATGTTTGTTGTACTTTGATTACTATAATGCATGTGTTATGATACTTGACATGACGTCATCCACCCTAGAACGTTTCTGCCATTCCGGTTTTGGGGTGTGACAGATTGGTATCAGAGCCTTGTTTATAGTGAGCTAAGTATATCAATACATAAAAGATATACAACCTATAAACACAAAGGGATAAAACACTCTGACCAAGAATTATACTTTAAAATATAACCATATTTTACCAAAGTATAATAACATCCAAAATCTAAACACTTGAACAAAAGTATCACAAGAAGAACAATAATAAAAGTCTTTGGATGTTGAGCACTACAGTCAAACTTGGGAAGTTATGTAATCGTAAGCTGGGATAAATGTAACCTGATCAACTACATTTATCCGAGATGCGATGAACGTGTGCTTGGGAGTGATAGTGGTGTACAACAGGTCTGAAACTTACCAACTAGGAGTATTTTAGAACAGTAAAAGATCCACACTAATCCCGGAATGAAACTCAGAAGATAAGAAACAAACAAGAATTAAAATACCATAGGGGTATTTTAGAATCCATAAACAACCTTGCGTGAAGAACTAAAAAGATCCTTATTGATATACCTACAACTACAGAGGGTGTACTCCCAAGGTTATATATAATGAGGATCCCATAGGCTAAGAATGTGTGGTTTCGCTCTACTTCCTTTTCCTTGTTTGGATGTGGATTCCGAGTAGTATCACATATTCAAAGGCCTATCGGATCTAAGCTATATATGATTTGTATACCATGTAGGAAAACCATGCCACCGAAGAAGCATAACCAATCCACAAGCAAGAACTCTACTCTCTTATTCGATGAAGCTACGTTCCAAGCTGCAATCTCAGCAGCCGTAACAGCTGTCATGGCTCACCTGAATGCTAACACCGCCAATGTTAGCAAGGGCCCTGTCAGGATTTCCAATCCTGGCGATGGACAGCAGCAACCAACACTTCCATACTCAGCTACTCAAGAACCTCCACTGAACCCACTAAAGAGAAAACTCAAGATAGAGGAGGGAAGCACCTCGGCTCAAGGACCTTCCGAAGGGAAACGAGCTGAGGCAGTCTATACCCCTCTCATTCCTTCCCTCCCGACTCCAAGAAGACCGTACCTAGGAGACCTTCCCCACTGCACCAAGTGCAGCTATCATCATCATGGTGCCTGCCGGGAGCTCTATTGTGCTAGGTGCCACATGTTGGGGCATACTGCTCGCGTCTGTAGAACCCCGGTTGAGTTCATTACATCAACTACCAATGTGGTGACCTGTACAGTTTGCCACCTATGTGGTAAAATGGGACACTTCAAGAAGGACTGCCCAACCGAAGGGAAAGAAAAAGACATGGGAGGAGTCTAACTCTAATGCTTAGGGAGAAGCATCAAGGAACTTGTTAGATTTTGGTACGTCTCTCGATCTCAGATAACTAAACTAAAAACAATAAAAGACTAATTCAAATGTAAATTCTTCCCAGTAAGGCGAAAGTCGCAGCACTGTTATAAAATTTAAAATTCATTAGGTAAAACTACAATGGCTAAACATATACGTTACGGCCATGTATATTTAAGATGGACAGACCTAGAGTGAGCGAATGCCGCCTCATTTCCTGTTCCTCATTTGGTTGTGGATTTAGGGCGGGGTCGCTCAGTTAACAGTCCTCCCCACCTTAAATATACATGACTAGTATATGTTAGGCGATTATAGAAATGCCTCATGAGAATCCACTCATGAAAAGATACTCTATTCGGAAACACTTAGAACTGTCTATAGTTCCGCGTCGACTCTATCGGTCCAAGTATCCGCGGTAGTGATACATAGGATGAAGCCCAAGACGCCTAGAACTTGTGTGCCTGTTTGGCACATGACTCTATCGATCTTCACTTTATATCATGTCAGAGTGTGCCAACTTCGACGACTCTATTGATCACGGTTTGACTTCGTGCAACCGTGTGTACATCCTTAGTGTTGTGTAAAAAGAACTTTCTCCATAGCCATGTCGGCAAATAAAGGTTCTCCCGAACCTAAACCTAACACAAATAATCAAACCTAATGCGATCCGTCAATCGTCCGTCTTATCACAAACCTTCCGAAGTACCCAAGAGAGGGTACCGTGCGCCTTTGACCGACCCCTCGTAGCCAGATGAACACCGAAGTGAACGACACTGCAGATACTCCAGAAGACGACAACCAACCGAAGCATACTCCGTAGAATCCTCTGAAAGACCCTTCGCATCTCGCACGTCAGGTTCGTAAGCATAGAGATTAGAACTCATAAGGAATGACCACTATAACTAGGTATATGCATAAAGGTGGCATATAATTGAGATAAAAAAGATTTAAGGTGTGTGTTTCCTCCCTGTTCCATGTTCCTCGTTGGGTTGTGGGTTTGGGGTGGAGACGCACAACTGAACATCCTACCGACCTCAATTATATATTGCTTGCATACACCAAGTACTGGTGGTTAAGCCAAGCATGAGCTCTACCACGAACCTTTTCGCAAAACTCTTTCGCCCTATTCCATAACATAGGAGCCGGAGCCAAGAGAATCACTGCGGGTTAAACTAGTCAAGTTCCAAGTGATGAGACCCTATACTCACTAGAATTGACCTAGACCGAGGAAACTTAGAACCTTTGGAAGAGTAGTTGCAGTAGATGCTCTTACTACTCAGGCACCTTGCCCACCCTGTTATAGATAGGTAGTGCCTATCATCCTCTACCCTCTCGCATGGAGGAAATCGTCGTCGCCCTATAGACGATGAAATACACTTTCCGAAGTGAACACTAGAATACCGAGAACCACAGGATAACCTTCGCGGCCAAGAATACTTGATCAAAGAGCAAAAGCAGTTGCGTTAAGCCTCATGACCCTGATCCCGAAGAGGTTATAGACTTGACACCAGTCCTGGTGTTAGTCGAAGGGTTATGCAGGAACATACACTTTCCACGCTAGAATAAACCACAGTCTTAGAGATTCATTGGACTATTAGGTGTTCCACGAATACTATCTCACGCAGAGATAGTAGGACCACCTCCCAAGATAGACCAACACTCGTCTGGTGAAACCTTATATTCCCAACCTCCAGGTTTTCCGCATCTCAAGCTTCGTTAGTGCAGATTCCTTTTGCACAAGCTTGAGGTAGACATTCTACAACAAACTGATAACCATAGTCATGCAACCCACTCGACGATCTAGAAAGTCTCTATCAGCCAGTTGACAGATGTGACATCCCCAAAATCACGGTCAGAAAAGACCGATTTTGTTTATGCTTTATAAAAATCAGAGTACTTCATTTTATAAAAAGGTTGCAGAATTTGTTCCCAGAAAAACATGGTAAATACGTTATTAAAACATTTTCGAAGAAACGTATTTATTTCATTTTAAAATGTTTGGGATGTCATCGTTAATACCGAAACATAAGCATAAACAGAACTTACAATGATTTACACTAGTGATCTACATCTCTTTTAAATCTCTCAGTGTAATGTCACTTCACTTCGTCACCTGTGATATACATAAACTGAGTGGGTTAGGTTGGGAAACCTGGTGAGTACATAGGGTTTTCAACCCACAATAATATAATTATTATGTTCAATCAAACAATCAACCCAATTACCCATCCCCATTATCTTCTTTACTCTTTAAGGATTTAACCTAAGAGTCATCTATCCTGCATTCGTTTATTCCGAAGTCCCTTACTTCCAGGGTTATGGGACTGGCACTAAATCCATAGCTGCCAATGTTCGTTCATAAAGCACTAATTCCATAGCTGCTATAGTCTATTCATCGGGTACTAAATCCATAGCTACCAGTCTTTATCTAATAGGTACTAAGTCCATAGCTACCAATGTTCAACAGGTACTAAGTCCATAGCTACCAATTCCTATAGGTACTAAATCCATAGCTACCAACGTCTAAAAGGTACTAAGTCCATAGCTACCGGTGTTTGTCCCATAGGCACTAAGTCTGTAGCTGCCAATGTATACTCACGTTATCTTCTATCTCTCATCATTCATCTACCCATCTCATACCCAACATTTTCGTATATATAAAATACGTATACAGTTTAAGTCCTTTAAAACATGTATAAAACGTTCAACCAGCATAAACAACAAGTATTCAGATAATGTGCACACATAGCACGTAGTTTATATAAAATACTTCATATCTATGTGTAAGATGAAAGTAACTATGCACTCACAACACGTAATATATATTAAATACTTCATATCTATGTGTAAGATGAAAGTAACTATGCACTCACTTGAGAAGGTGGTGATTCCAAAATCGGGCAGCGCTTGCTTCTAACGATTCTATTTTCCTTCGACGAAACCTAGCATTATTATCGCTAAATTTTAGTCTAATATTTACCGTGACCAACTATTAGTCTTAGTATTATTATTATTATATAAGCGTTAAACAATATTTTCCAACCACTATGTACAGACAGGGGCCAGACATAAAACACCGGAGGGCAGGACCATTTTGGCATATAGCACTTCTGAAACCCAACAACCCTATGCGGCCCTTTAAACCAGATTCCCCGTACCGCGAGTAGTTAAAAAGATATTATAACGACACTTATATAAGTCATAATAATAGCTCAAATATTTATTATAAATTTATAATAACAATACTAATTTTAAATATAAACTATATTTAAAATAGGATAAGCATAACTTACTTACAAGGGGATTTTAGCTAGGAGTCGGGCTCTGCAGGGGCAGAACTTCGTCGCTGAATCTTTCTAAGAAAGATTCGTGCAACGCTTCAGCGCTCACCTTACTATACTAAAACTACAGAAAGAGAAGTCGAATCACGAGGGACCGAAATGCTCGGGGGATAAGGAGAGAAAGACTCTTGAATCAAGAGAATGGTGCAAGAAATATGAGAGCCCAAGCCTCTTATTTATAGTAATTGAATTTACAAAAACTACCCCCCATAATTACTTAATGACCTTATAGTTATATAAACAACTAAACACCCCTTTATAATACTATTTTAAATAGATTTAAAGATATTTGTACTAAACTAATGTCGAAAGAACTCAGAATTAGTCTTATAATGACCGCATCGTCGATACCTTTCTAATGATATATACATATGTATATATATGTGTACGTATATATGATTTATACTTTATTTTAATACGGAAATATGCTATTATAATTTGTAACTCGTTCATACGAACTCCGTTTTTGACGTTATTTATATCCACGCGTAGGTGGAGACGCACTCTACAACTTTCGTTTAGACTCCTTCGGCTAATTTTGAATTTATTTTTAAAGTTATATTTTTAACAGGCCGGGACAGGATTGGTCCGTTATAACCTCATAACTTCTTCATCCGATGTCCATTTTCGTCTGTCTTTTTATTGTTACGCTACTAATAATGAGATCTTCAATTCTCGTTTAGGTTGTGTCGGCTAAAAATCGCTCGATCTAATATTCGAATTTCGGACTGTACATTGCTAATCCGAAACTTCGAAAAATCGTAACTTCTTCATACGAAGTCAGATTTGGGCGTTCTTTTTATCGAAGTTCTTAGTTTAACATATTCTACGACTTTCGTTTAGAGCGCTAAATCTAGATCTCGCTCTATCATAAATTTACTATTTACGCTTCCCGGCGCCGTGCCGGTTCCGACGCGAAACTTCGACGGGTCATAACTTCTTCGTTATAACTCGGATTTCGGCGTTCTTTATATGTACGGAAACCCTATGACATATTCTACAACTTGGTTAAGATTATTTATTCTAAATAATCTTTTTGTCGAAAAGTCGTTTTCGACCCCTATTGCCTCTAAATTGACTAGCCCGGATCTGCAGGCGTTACAACAGAAAACACGAAACCAAAGACCACTCGAGATTCTTAAGAACCAACCTGAAGGACTACACGCACAGTACGAGTGAGAACTTTGGGTACATCGGAATGGCGATCACGCCAGTGATGATCTTGCCATAAAAGTACACTATGTTCTGAGTACTGAAAAGCTCTACCATTCCGAGAGCTAAGGACCATATGAGAATTCTCATGGAGATTTGGTCCAACCCTATTCAGACCGCTACTACCTTCGGATATACCACAAGATTCACACCCGGTCGATCCACTTCTTAGACTTGATATGTGAATTCCCGACAACACTCTTCGTGCCTCACTCATCTTGATAGGAACCATTGAGAACCTTGACTTCATAGATACACCAGTCGGAACCCACTAGCTACACTAGACGGAATCCGCATCCCGTATGTGAAGGACTGTTGGAATGGCAAACACAGACTAGAGTTCACTTGGGAATGCGAGGACAAACCATATAGGAAGTACTCGCTTACCTCTACTTGGCCATTCATACCTACTTCCTTGTCTAGACCTGAATTTCAGGACGAAATTCCCTTTAACGGGGGGATGATGTGACAACCCAAGTTGTCCCGTTACATTTCCCCGTTACCGTTAATGGAGTATTCCACTGTATAAAAGTTCCGTTAATTAGAGGGCGTCAATTTAATAAACATCCCATTGGTTTAAATTAATATGCCGTTAAGTCGTGATAAAAGGAAATAAAAACACATAACACACATTTCCATTTAATTGGAAAAAAGTTAGTTTTTATTATTACGACCACTAAATCGGGTGCGACCAAAAGCCCCGTTTAACGGCAGTATCGGGTAACATTCCACTGAGCCCTGACTCGGAACCCTATATAAAGGTGAGTGGAGTCCATTGGAGACTTTTTACACTCCCTAAACACTCTCTCTCTATACTCTCTCTAGACTCGTTTTCGCCCCGAATCCGCAACCAAACGCTTCCAAATTGTAAGTCCGCTTACCCTAGCTTACTCTAAACATATTGATTCATGTTTATAGCCCAAAAATCGGACTTAGAAGCAATGGAAAAGGAGTTTACGGCCCAAGCTCCTCCTTAGGCCGTAAACACCTAAAATGAGGTCAAAATGACTCAAACTTGTCCCTGGGCCGTAAACATGGTGTTAGGCGTTTACTCTTGGAGAGTAAACTCCATTCCTAAGCCATAGACACCCTTAAACGCTACCCGGGACACCCAAACACTTATCTAAACTATTTTCCGCTCTTGTGAGTGCGTATATTTGTTTAATTAGTATTAAATATACTAATTGTATGTGAACATATGTTATCATATGTTAATTAGGTCATTGTGTGTGTTCGAGTCCTTGCGTGACACCGAGCACCCAACCGGCACCTTCGTCGGGTCTACTTACACCAGGTGAGTTCATACCCTTGAATGAACCTTTTAAATGTTTTAACATGTTTTATAGGGGGGGAATACAAGTTAAACATGCCAGTTATCATATCAATCACATGTGATTGATAACCTGCATGCACAAGATTTTATCACTGTACACTGTTTTACCGAGTAGGACACTATAAATGGCTTTCAAAAAGGGTTTTCACTTGTCCAAGTTCTTACTTTTATTGCATTATCAAAGTTCCATTTTCAAACTGATTTATGAAAGATTCCCAAAGATTTCTAAAGGTTTTCACACTTATTTTACCAACGAATACAATTGTGATTTTCTCCGAATATAAAGGTTTTTCATCAAAGTTTCTCTTTCACGACGTATACTTTTACTTATTAGATACTGTTGCTTTGCTTATACTTATTTTATACTCCTACTTAGTAACGTTTTCACTTATACTTGTAGTCGCTTATACCGATAGACGCTCTTACTTCACTTATTGTCGTCTCTACTTCGTGATATGCTTATACTTGTTCGACACTCATACTTCACTTGCGACCGGTTCTACTTCACTTGTTCGACACTCATACTTCACTTGCGACCGCTTCTACTTCACTTGTTCGACACTCTTACTTCACTTGCGACCGCTCCTACTTCACTTATTAGACACTCCTACTTCACAAGAATCACTTCTACTTGATACACACTCAGTCGTAGGTAGATGTATGTCTGTGCTTGTATAGATGCATATAAATAATAATTGAAGGACTTAGGAAGGCTTGTCCGCCCTATTTCCTTTTCTTCGTTGAGATGTGGTCTGGTGGGATCGGATGTCCATCCGAAGGTCGTTTGATTTATTACTTATATATTATGTACACAAACATAGACATACGGGTTTACTTTAGTCAATTCAGTTAAGAGTCTTTACCTCTACTTCAGCACTTACATTAGAAACCCACTAGTTGGAAGTCTTTTCCCACTATTTGGGATGCATCTTTAGGACACGGCCTTCTCCGTCGTCTAGTTGGTAACCAGAGTCTCCTGTAGGGAGAGCGGACATTATGTGTATAGATCTATACGGGATTGATAACCCCGCACCCAGACTGGTAGCTACAGTCCCAGCCTACCAAGCCAACGGGTGACAAATGTCACATTTTAGACGCTTGTAGGGCGTCTGGTACTCTAGTCAGTATGGTTACGAGTATCCCATGTTACCTTATAATTCATTGGCTTTAGGGTAACGATATTTCGCCAGCCATTTACACTGTATGCTGGTAATCCATTTTCAGAGTCACACTGTTTTGACCTTACAAGACGTATCTTTCATTTGATACTGTCTGGGTCTGTCTCCTCTGTTTTGAGCTTACAAGACGTATCTCTCATTTGATGCAGTCTGGGGTCTGTATCCACTGTATTCACTGTTTTAGACCTTGCTAGACGTATCTTTCATTTGATATTGTCTGCGGTCTGTATTCACTGTTTTGGACCTTACCAGTTGTACCTTTCATTTGGTACCTTCTGGGGTCTGTATCTCTATTTGTTAGACTAAACCATGCGTGTCATTCGTTCGATACTCTCCTCGAGTCTATGATTCCTTGCCTTAGTCAGCAGTCCTCACTGCTGAGGCCTATGTTATTCCCTGATGTCATTTGCTTTCCTCGATAATCAAATTCAGTATTTTGATAATGATAGCAATTTAGGAAAAATAAATTTTTACCACGTATCTCTCATTTGATGTTGTCTGGGGTCTGGAAAGGACTCTAATACACTAAAATTTGTTAAACTACTACTTTTATTAAAGTTGTTTGAATGAAAACGTCACTAAATGCTTATGAACTCACCAGCATTTGTAAAAATGCTGATACTCGCTTTTCAAATAACTTGTATTCTCAGGTTAGCATTAGACAGGTACATCCCCGGAGCTGTTGATGAAGATAGCTTAGTACCACGCTGTATTTATTCTATTACTTGTATTACTTTGATGTATTAATGTAACCATGTAAAACTATTACTATTAATGCAATGTTTTGTTGTACTTTGATTACTATAATGCATGTGTTGTGATACTTGACATGACGTCATCCACCCCAGAACGTTTCCGCCGTTCCGGTTTTGGGGTGTGACATGACTCCTCTCTCCTCTCTCTCTCATAATCATCCCTTTGCCCTCAAAAGCAAGGATCTTCAAGAATTGGTGTTATTACTATATAGCAACAAAGGTATGTGTAATAATATTTCTTATGTAGATTTCAAAATATTAGATGCATATTAGGGTTTTTAATTTTGTGTTCAATGCTTGTATGTCTAATAGAGAAACCATAAATCCAATCTAAGGTTGCATGCACATATAGGATTGTTTGTATAAAACCTAACAATATCTCTGCCAAGAAATTAGTAGACATTGATGTGCGGGATGTGGTGGTCAGGCACATAGTGTGGGTATCTGTGGTCTCGGATCGCGATTTTCGATTCACCTCTAGATTTTGGAGGAAGTTTCATGAGGAGTTGGGTACTCAGTTGCATTTCAGCACTGCTTCCTACCCCACACTGATGGTCGGAGCAAGTGGATGATCTAGATGCTCGAGGATATGCTTTGGGCATGTGTATTAGACTTCACAGGGAGTTGGCATACTTATCTTCTACTAGCAGAGCTCTCATACAACAATAGTTATCATGCTAGTATTGAACCACCCCCGTTTGAGATGATGTATGGTCGGAGGTGTAGGACTCCAGTTTGTTGGGTGGGGAGGTGGGGGTGGAGGTCGGACATTGAGTCATGGGAGGCACCAAAGTGGTGCTTAAGACCACTGAATTGATTCAGAAGGTGTGGGATAGACTGTAGATTACACAGAACCATCGGAAAAGCTATGCTAACCAGGGCCGGTCAGATGTTGAGTTTCAGGTGGGAGATTTTGTGTTGTTGAAGGTGTCAGCATGGAAAGGTGTCATTCGGTTTCGGAAAGGGGGTCAGCTGGGGTCCCAATTCATTGGTCCATTCAGGATTTCTGCCCGAGTTGGAAGGGTTGCTTATCGGTTGAGTCTTTTAGATGAGCTTATTAAGATCCACAACACCTTCTACGTGTCTTAGCTTCGGAAGTGTGTATACTATCCGATGAGGCTACAGTTATTTAATTGATGATTTTTAGGTAGATGAGATCCTGAACTATGTTGAGAAGCCCATTGCAGTTTTGGATATTAAAACTAAAGCTCTACAGAATAATGTGGTGAAGCTAGGAAAGGTGCAATGGCAACACAGGAAGGGCTTCGAATGGATTTGGGAGCCGGAGAACGAGATGTGAGAGCATTACCTAGATCTATTTGCGACAGCAGACTTTTAGGACGAAGACTAATCTAAGTGGGGGAGATTTGTAACGATCGAAGTTGAGGTAATTACTTTTTCCCATTGAATCAATTTTTAGTTGTAAAAAGGCCCTACGTGTGTTGAGCGTACATAGGCGTACGCTTAGCGTACTGAGGGAAGGTTGGTTGCAGGCATGCATACACGAGGCGTACCAAGCAGCACACGGGGCATACGTGGCTCACGACTAAAACCCTAATTTTAGGGCAAGACCCCTATTTAAGCACTTTTATGTTGCTTGGACCTTACCCTAGTCAGCCTCCATAGTCTATTATCGTCCCAAAATCCCCAGATTCTAATGAGAGTGTAGTCATTGAGCTTGAAAGTGTTTTGGTAGCCATTTTTAGTGGGTTTCAAGAAGAACAAGGTGGTGACCAATCCATGGATGTTATTGAGCTTCTAGATCCTGCATCTAGTTCATCTTGAAGAACTTTTGGAGGTAAAAAGTCGTAACCTTGCCATCTCTTTCACTAGTTTGAGTTAGGGTTTTGTTATGAAGTCCATTTTTGGTTCTTGGACCCTCTCTTGTGAGTTGAGCAACTCCAAAGACTAGGATTGTTAGATCTAAGCTCTTGGAGCATGCTTGATGCATAAAAATGCCATCTTGAAGGTTGTATTGAGACCATGCATGAGTTTAAGGTCTCAAATGTGGTATTAATGGGAGAAATGAATTATTAGGGACCCATGTGGCATGAAAGGGCATAAACTTGCCAACTTTATGCCCTAGGACATCTTAACAGACTCAGATCTGAAGTTATACGTTGAGATAAAAAGCATTAAGCACTTAATAAACTTTTGTGCATGGACTGTTTGTATGTTGGTCGTAAGGTTGTGTACGCCGCACATTCGACCAAAGGGTTGAGTACGCTAAGAATATTGACGTGGTACGTTGGGCGTACGCACCACAAAAGAGTTGGGCTTTCATTGGGCTTGCAAGCTTATTGGGCCCTATTCAGCCTTGGGCCTAGTCCCATTCAGAGTTATTGGACTTTTGTTCTAGTTTGGGGCATTGCTGTCATGATTGGGCCTTATTGGGCCATATGGCCCATTGTAGTTTGGACTTGGATCTTAGGCCCACTAGTGTAGGATAGAAATTTGGGCTTTAATACAGGGCTTTAGAATGAGATGTTGGGCCTTTGTCTAAGTTGTGGCTTAATTCTAATATGGGTTGTTTGTATATTTGTTTAGTGTGATATTTTGGGCTAGTAGTCGTGCAACTTTTGTATTCAGTAGTCTGAGGTGAGCCTTCTCACTATACCAATAGTTTGATGGCTCCTATGCCAACCCATTACTTAATATGAAATTTCTATAGTTGAATATGCAATTGTTTTTTATTTGGTATGTATTGATTTACTTGAAGACCATGGGGGAGCCCATGGCACCTGGTAGGACCATGAGGGGGAGCCCATGACCCTTAGGTGTAAGACCATGGGGGTAGCCTACGACATCCCGGTTGAAGACCATGGAGGGAGTCTATGGCAGATTTATGTGTATATGTGCATGACATTATATGGTTATGTGTTTTGTGCATTTTGGGAACATCACTAAGTGTGTGCTTACAGTTTTGTTCGGTGTTTCAGGTACTCATGGTTCTAAGGGGAAGGGCCCGAGTTGATGGCACAACATGCACTCTCTAGTATTTCCGCACTAGTTTTTTTGGATACTCTGATCTTTTGAACAATGTGTTTATGTAATGGAATTTTGGAAAACAAATATGAATGAGATTTTTAATTATTAAATGAAAAATTATGTCTGTATTTTTGGGTTGTTACAGAAGCACAAATTTGATGTCCCTGTGATTAGTGATCCCAAACAGGCCACTTGATTCCATTGTGGAGAAAATGGTCACTGGAGAAGAAGTTGCCCCAAATACTTACAAGACTTGAAAGATGGAAAGATCAAGGCATCATCTTTAGGTACTTACACTATTCAAGTTAATAACACACAACTTTCTCATTCTTGGGTCCTTGACACAGGATGTAGTTTCGTTATTTGTTCTGATTTGCATGGGCTAAGAGAAAATGAGGAAGTGGAGCATGGAATGTTGGACCTGATCATGGGGAATAGGCGATCTTCAATTGTTACCAAGATTGAGACTTATGAACTTATGCTCGGTAGTGGTGTTAGGGTTAATTTGATAAATTTCTGTTATTCATCAGAGATGACGTGAAACATTCTTTCATTTCATGAATTGTTTGGAAAAGGTTTTAGATATTCATTTGATAATGATTTTGCATCTATTTATGTTAATCATAATGGTTTTTTTGTGTTTAAATCTTCACCTTGTAATGGTGTGTATGAAACTGTGACTTGTGTTGATAACTTAGGCAATAGTGTATTTCATATTGATTCGTCTAATGGTGTGGATAAGGCATGTTTGTGGCATTGTCGTATTGGGCACATAAACAATAAGTGCATCACCCAACTGCAAAATGATAGAGTGTTGGAATCATTTGATCTTAGGAAAAATGATGAATGCAAATATTGTCTATTGGGCAAGATGAAAAATCACCTTTCAGTGGCACATTTAAAAGATGTGAAGGTCTGTTGGACCTCATCCATACGGATGTGTGTGGCCCATTCAGATCTACCACAAGAGATTTTATTCGATATTACGTTATATTTACAGATGATTATATCAGATATGGTTAAATCTACTTAATCAACCATAAATCGAAAACCTTTGAAAGGTTCAAAGAGTTTAAGCACGGAGTCGAGAATCAATTGGATAGGAAGATAAATATGCGTGGTTCTGATACAAGTGGTGAGTATCGTAGTATTGAGTTCCATGACTATCTTAAAGAATATCGAATTATTTCATATTTGACTCCTCTCAGAACACCACAACTTAATGGTGTGGCTGAGAGATGTAATCAAACCTTACTTTATATGGTTCGTTCCATCATGAGTCGAGCTTGTCTTCTTATTCATTTATGGGGGTATGACTTAGAGACATCCGCCCATATCGTGAATCTTGTTCCAACAAAGAAGTTTTCTAAGAGACCTCATGAGATGTGGATAGGGAAATCTCCCATTCTCGCACATAATAAGGTCTGGGGTTGTGAAGCACTTATAAGTTGAGGGAATCACGAAAAACTTGAACCCAATACCGAGAAGTGTTATTTCATTGGCTACCCACATAAGTCCTTTGGATACTTGTTCTAAAGACTTATTAAGAACGTGGTCTTTGTTGCTCGAAGAAGAGTCATTCATGAGAGAAAGCTCATATTCAAAAAGGAAAGTGAAAGTGTTATTGATCTTGAAGAAATTCTAGAGTTATACAATGAAGGAACCTTAGACAACACTAGTACTCAAATGAGGAAGAAATTCCAGTTGAGTCAGTTGACAACTCATTACCCCTTTGTGGATCCAATAAGGTTAGGATGCCACCTGAGTTCAATTGTTTCCATATAACTACAGATGGTGATACGCTTGTCAGTGATCGTACACTGGTAAATTTGGAAGAACTGGCTAACTACAAGGAAGCAATGACAAGCCTTGAGGCTGCTAAGTGGAGGGAGGAAATGAAGGGTGAGATTCAGTCCATGTATGATAACCAAGTGTGGAACTTGGCACTACTAGAAAAATAGCCTTTTACGACGCACAAATCACGACACTCATTAATTTATTTTACACAAATCACGACACGCATTATTACGTGCCTTTAAATTAGTGTCAAAAGAAAAAAAAAGTAAAAACACGAAGGGCGTTGTATCTTAAATGCGTGTCCTCTGTAGGTGTCGCTTTATAATTTTAATTAACGCGCGTTCCTTAGTTACAAGAGGGAAAAGAAAAGCCAAAAAGTTAGAAAAGCCCGCTACCCTACCTGCCCTAAGCATTTTCACGCATCTTTCATTCTCCTCACACTGTTGTGCAACTTCTAAATCAAAGATCGAAGGTTACGATTTCATCTCCATCTCTCGACTTCATCATGTCAATCAAGAAAAAGGGCTTCTGATTTTCATTCATCTACTTCATCGCTGTTGTAGTTTCGCCTTCTTCATCTCTCTGCTGTTCTTGAGAATACTCGCCAACAGTTTTCTTGCACTATTCCTTGACCTGCTTCCTTCTAGATACGCTTCTTCAAAGATCTTGATTACATGCTTCCTTCTGCAGACATTTACCCCAATTTCCCCTTTTGTCTCTCACTCTAGAAACCCTAATCCCTCCGCCACAATGAACACCACCACCAACTCATCCACCAGACTATATCGCACCTGCAATGCACCACCAGGTCCACCACCACCTTCTGTCGTCATTATTCTCTATTAACATCGCTCAGCCACCACACTCTTCCCTCTTTGTGTTGCAATCACAAATACACACCACTGTTAAAATCACACCACTGCTTCACACTCCTACCAGCATAAACTTCCATATTCTTGAACCCTATCTTCGAACCGGAAGTGTGAGTATCCCACACATGGTTCCTTTAAAAAACGGTATATATTATTTTTCTATTTTTCTTACATGAAGTTTATCAGAGTTGTTTCTTTCTTCTTGAATTATGAAATATGAATACTGGTATGCATTATGAAATATGAATATCTCCAAACCTGTACTTGATTCCATATCCTTTATTCGTGACTATAACTCATGATTGATTGCAAATACTTTCTAACCATTGCACTTATCCAAATCAGTTTTCTTTATCTTATTTATTGATTCGTGTCAGAAGTAGAAGATTTAGGATTGCAAAGTTTATTGGCTTTGTTGCAGTTCCAAATTCTTCTAGAGCCAATTTTTTGGAAGAAAAATACGTCCGACCCTCAAGAAAAGTAATATACATACATTTCCTCCACTTGAAGTAGTTATAAACGAGCCTTTTAAGTTGTTAAACATGTCCTTTTGCAACGTTGCTGGATTCTTTCAACATCATTTTGGGAAGGAGGTATTTGTATACATGATTTTTCGTTTTTGTTCTGATTATGAGAAAACTTAAAGTTTTCATTTATGTTTTAGTTGTTTAAAAGATTCCCCATGCTTATAGTTATTAATGTTTAATAATGTAAGGTTGTTGAGTATCTGATTGATCCTGTTGTAGCGGGAACAAGTGCTGCAGATCCTGAATCACTTTTTGTGAGTAACTAACTCTCTTCCATATCCCTATTGCCATCAAGTTATTGAGGAAATATATATATATATATATATATATATATATATATATATATATATATATATACTTTTGACATAATACCACATTCCCTTCTCCACACAGATGCATCATGCATTTCCTGAGATATGGGAACTAGAGAAAAACTATGTTTCATTCTTTTTTTTTTCTTCTAAGGCTATCTGTCTATCTATCATTAGTTGAATGAATGAATACTGATGTTGATGACACTTCGGTTTGGTTCCATCATTTCTGGAGCTATTCAATCTATGTTGACTTCCAGAAGTGGGAAAAAGAGTCCTCCTTCCAGAAGTGGAATGTAGTTGGTTGAATCCATGAGTGAAATGCTTGGTAATTTAGTATAGGAGTACGATAAAAACTACAATTGCATGTGATGTTTGTGTATTATCTATATTTTTAGTTTGTAAGTCTTGGACTGCCATGAGTACAACCTGCTTTGCTCCAAAATTAGTCAGTGTCTATAACTAATAATGTATGGTTGTTTATGTGGGTGATGCAGGTGTTCCCTGGACAAAGGAAGAACACATGATGTTTCTACTGGGGTTGTAGAAGTTGGGGAAAGGTGATTGGCATGGGATTGCTAGAAACTATGTGATTTCAAGAACACCCACTCAAGTTGCTAGTCATGCACAAAAATATTTTATCAGGCAAACCAATATGTCAAGAAAAAAAAGATGGTCTAGCCTCTTTGATATGGTTCCGGATGATGTATGTATCTTATACAATATACATTGAGATTATTTACGTGTATAATGCATTGATGTAATATGGCTTATTAAATTTGTGCAGCCTCTTGATGCTGGTATGAATATGATGGGTTCCCAATCCCATGATGGAGAGACTCAATCTAAAATGTGTGTTCCTGCAGTGGAGGAAAAAGAAGAAGTGGAAGAAGAAGGAGAAGAAGAAGAAGATGAGGATGAATGTGAATCAATGGATTCTGCCAGCTCAAACATTGTCGAGCCAGGTATGAACTTGGTGCAAGAGGCACAGCACAAGTGTTGCCCTGTTGCTGCTACCATGTTTCCAGTTTATTATGAGTTCATAACGGTTGCTTTTCCTTTTGAGGGTGGGCCCGCACCAGCAGCTAAAATAGAGTCCATATATATATATATATATATATATATATATATATATATATATATATATATATATATATATATATATATATATATATATAATAAATATTTTTCTTATTTTGTGTTATAAAAAACCTACCCAACAATAGCATTGCATTTTCTTATATGGGAATATTTATTTGATATTGTTATATTAGGTAGATGTTTTACAGTGCGATGTAGTAAGAAGAAACAAATATTCTAACTCTTTATTCATTTTCAGATTGGGCCAAAAGGTCTTGAATTTGCTCTCTATTCGCTTGATTATCATACTATCATAAACTATTTATATGTAAACCGGACATGGGGTAAAGAAAGGTATGTTTTGGAGTCTTTATTTATTTATTTATAAAATTAGTCATTAGTTGGATTTAAGTTAATAATCTAATGACTGCAGAGCTGCAGGACACATGCCATCATATGCAAAGAAACTTGTGACTATATATAATGAGAAATGTGAGATTGATGGGATCCTTTCGAACAAGTGTTCAAATTTTTTCATGTTTTATTTATGAATACATATTATAATATACGATTACAATTTCTTAAATCATAAAATTCATAGGTGGAAAATAAGTAAATAAAATCATATCTGATGAAAGGTTTATATCCAAAAGCTAAAATGCAAAAAAGTTGAAACTTTTATGTTGTGTTTATAGGTTGATGAAAGCGAATAACTCTGGACTTAGAAGAGGAAAAGAAAGCTCAAGCTGAAAGAGATAAGATGCGGTAAATACAAGTGTTGCATTCTTCATTTCAATTGTTAGTATGAAACACGTAGTAGATTAGATGAATGTAAATTTATATATTGTAAGAAATAGAATTGTATGACATTAAATTTTATGCAATGGATTGTATTTTTTGTATATGGTATTTTATTTCTACTATGAGACATCAAATGCAAATTTAATTTAAAAATTAATAAATATATAAATATTTTTTTAAACATTTAAATTTACGATATGCAAAAATGTGTGTCATCCTCATTTATGACATGGCCTTTCTTGACAGGGGGTTTAATGATAAGCATTGTGTGTCATAAATGTGTGTCGTCTATAGACGATGCGCAAAGCGTGTCGTCTCTCGTTATGACAGGGCCTTCCTTGTCGCGCATTTGCACGTCGTCTGAGCATTTTACGACACACATTGCGCGTTGTAAAAGGCTGTTTTTCTAGTAGTGTGGTTGACCATGTATCTGGTCAAAAGACAGTCGGGTGCAAATGGATCTTCAAGAAGAAGACCGAAATAGATGGGAAAGTACATATTTAGATAAAATACCGAAGCGTTTCTGGATACAAAGAATCGCCCTATTGGTCTTAGCCAGAGTACATATTCAGATAAAATACTGAAGCATTTTAGTATGGAGAATTCAAAGAAGGGTGAATTGCCCATTCATAGTACTATTAAGTTGAGTAAGACTCAAAGTCCCAGTACTGATGAAGAAATAGCTGACATGAGTCAAGTCCCATATGCTTTGACTGTAGGATCGATCATGTATGCACTGACATATACTCGCCCTGATGTGTCTTATGCTTTGAGCATGGTTAAAATATTTCAGGGAAATTCTGACATAGCCCACTGGATTGCAGTGGAGAATATTCTTAAGTATCTATGAAGAACAAAAGACATGTTCCTAGTTCTTGGCGATAGTGATACATTAAGAGTGAGTGGTTATAGTGACACCAACTTTCAAACAGACCGAGATAACTTTAGTTCGCAGTCTGGTTGGGTATTCTTAATGAATGGGGGAGTGGTTACTTGGAAAAGTTCCAAGCAAGACATATTGGTTGATTCCACCTATGAGTCAGAGTACATTGCAACGAGTGAAGCATCAAAGGAAGCGGCTTGGCTGAAGAACTTTATTGGAGATCTCGGAGTCTTTCCAACTATTTAAGAATCAATGGAACTCTTTTATGATAATGAAGACACGGTTACTTTGACAAAAAGAACCAAAGGATCATGGTAGATCCAAGCATATCGACAGAAAACACCATTATATTCAACATCAGGTAGAAGAAAGGACAACTTTTGGTGAAGAGAGTATCATTATAGAATATGTTGCAGATCCTTTAATAAAGGCTCTGAGCATAGTTAAACGCTATCAGCATACTAGGAACATAGGGTTAAGAGATGATATTAGTTTTAATAGCTATTTGATATTTAGAAACTTGTGACAAAATAAATATAACTACTATGGTGCATGAATAATAGGGAATTATTTATAAGTATTGTACTGCCTTATTCAATTATTTATTCTTGTGTTTCATTTTGCATGTTTTACTTCCTCAGTAATTTGAATTATTCAAACCTCCATGGTGTTTCATACTTTTAGAAGTAAGTAGTGAATTTAGACTGTCATGAATTGATTGTAGATTGTCAATTGAGTTTAAGACATTGCAAATTGAATTGCTACAATATGCACAAATACTTTGAAAATAGAGATTTTAAGTATTGGATAAACCCATGCTCAGAGATTACTTCACAGATCTAGTCACGAGTAATTCTAAGACGATAATATTTACTATTCTTCAAAGGGAGATACATAAGTTGTAATTTGCAAATGGGTTGTGTATTGGTGTTACGTAAACGCATCAATAACTTGATGTTATAAAACATAGTATCATATATGATTTGATGAGTAAAGGTTACATTTATGTAGTCAAAGTTTATTTTTTCCTTTTTCCCTAGCAGGAAAAGTGATATCATTGGGCCCATCGATGTTTTGATGTTGACATTATAATGTTGGGACCAACGAGGACTAATTGATGTGTTCAAATTTGAAGTCCAATAAAGTCTTTAAAAATTAGGAAATAGGGAAACCAAATCTTGGACAATGATATTGATTCTGTTCCATGTCTCATGTCTGTACGATATCATGAAGAACAAATGAATAACTAATCACTTATCTTAGGGCCATTAGCATATTTGAATTAGAGTTTGGCAGTGGCTTTGTAAAGCACTCTTTGTTGTTTACTTCATGGTATATACTTTCAAATGTACTTAAAAACTTATCCAAGTGGGAGACTGTTGGATTAAGGTGTCTAAGCAAATAACGACATTGGTATATTCTTGAATTAGAAGCAGAGTCCTTTTTGGGTTGCCCTCATAACCAGTAAGTGAATAGAACAGGGGCAGAGCCAAGATCCTATAATAAGGGGGCTTACATCTAAAATTTGAAACTAGGGTATGAAACAACTAAACAAATTCAAAAAGTAAATCCACCCATATAACAAAGCTCTAAACAATCATATAACAAATTAATTTTCTGCCCTTAATAATCATAAAAACCAAAAAAAATTACTCTCTTTCATTTAAATGGAACGCAACAATTTTTCTGTTTATATACCCTAGATAATTCAGACTAAAAAAATTAACACATAAAATTGATTAATACATAAAGGGATGAATAATAGCTTAAATCTAAAAGACTAAAATAATAAAAGAATAATAGATACAACTAAAAAAACAAGAATAGATGGGATACAACCTTTTTGTCAGGCATCGTTTACTTTTATTTTATCTACACTTTCATTTTTTTCTTTCTCCAATTCCCAACTATGCACACAACCACACATAGTTAAAAAGACTTCAAAAATATTTTTATATTGAAAGTTAGATCTTACATAACAATGGTGACTATATTTTTTCTTGGAGAGCAGAACAAAGCAGCAACAAGCGGAATCTTGATGGAAATGATAATGGACTTTTAGGATCTGAGATCAGATTGATGGCGTTTCGGTTATAGAGCTCATAATCAAAGCCTTCAGGTACAATGATCGTTTTGGTCGGATCTCCATCTTGAACGATGATCAAATGGTAAGGCTAGAAAACGATCTCCACTGTTCCAGAAAATCAAGGTTTGGAATTACGATGGCACACGATGGTAACCATTTGAAAAAGGATTTTGATTTATTTGGAAGATTTTCAACTTGTTTTTATATCTGTGTCAAGGGCTTTCAAAATTTTTTAAAATTTTTTGAAATTTCAGTTACCATACTTATCCCTCTAAATGATTGGAGATGTATTTTCCCTTTTTCTTTAAAATATATGTTTTTTAATTAGAAAATATAATTGGAGACTTGTATAGATGTATTTGCTTTCTTTCTTTTCATTATATGAGTATTTTGGATGGTTTTAGAAATGGAGCTATCTTAGTCAAAAGGTACGATATCATTAGAAAAGTTAGGGGGGGGGGGGGGGGGGGGAAGCACCCGCCTGCCACCTACTGCCTCCACCACTGGAATAGAATGACTTTTGGTAAGAAAGGTTGATTTGTTAATTTATTATATGATTAGTAAATTGAAATAAATTATTTATTAATTTATTAAATGATTAATATATTAATTTGAAATAGTAATAATTAATTAAGAATTAATCATAAATTAATTTCGAGTTAATAGAATTAATTGGAAGTGCAGGGGCTAAGTTGTAATTGTTCAATAGTTGAACAAAATACGATTTCTAGATCCTTCTATGCATGGCTGGTTTGGCTAGGAGTTTTAGGGTTCCTAGATCAATCCTATGAGATAACTATCTAGTTGGATAATTACCTAATTAAATATATTATTATTATATTCAAATTAGTATTATCTAGGGCTTCCTTATCAACTATAAATATGACCCCTAGGGTCTCTTATTTTTGTCCACTCCTTTATACTATCAAGAGGCACAAATTTTCTCTAGCCTCCCCTCTCCTCAAGTCTTCTAGTTATTAGGGTTTTGGGTACAAGCCATTATAGACATTCAAGCTTTTGGTGCTTGCTTTCCAAGGAACTACAAGATAATTCAATTTGATTATTTGCTATAATAATCAAGAGGTATGCAACCTTAATCTTTATGTGATTTTCGATTTTCATAGTCCATCTCTAGGGTTTCTTGATGTTCATTATTTATTGCTATCAACAGAGAGACCATAAATCCAAACTAGGTTGCATGTGAACTTAAGGGTTAAGTGTTTTTCAGATTATATGTGATTTTTATAACTTAGAAAACCCTTCAACCTTCAACTGTTGATAGCTTGACCTGAGATCAATCTTGTAGAAGACGATTTTCTCCCTGCAATTGATCGAATAAGTCATCTATCCTAGCTAGGGGATATCAATTCTTTATCGTAGCCTTGTTTAGCTCTTGATAACCAATGCACATTCTTATCATACCTTCCTTCTTCTTTACAGACAATATATGAGCTCCACACGGTGAAGAACTAGGTCTTATAAAACCTTTGTCCAACAATTTTGGGAGTTGTGCCATTAACTCTTTCATCTCTGTAGGTGCTAAACGATACAGTTCTTTCACAATCGACATCGTACCTAACAATAAGTGGATTCTGAATTCTACCTTCCTCTCTAGTCGTAATCCTGGTAATTCATTTGGAAATACTTGTAGAAAGTCACACACTACAGGTATATCACTTATTGCCTTCTTTTCCTTATCTGGTTCAATCACATATTCCAAGAATGTTGTAAATCCCTGGGTTAGGCATTTTTCGGTCTTCATCATCGTGATGATTCCAAGCCTTACTCTACTCTTATCACCATACACCACTCGTGGCTTTCTCATAGGGGGATCGATGCACACCATCTTACTTCCATATAAGATCTCCGCGAGGTTTTCACTTAACCAATCCATGCCCATAATTACGTCGAATTTGTTCAACTTGAAGTTTAATAATCTTTTGTGACAACCCGAAATTTCTATTCTTTACAGCCCTTCAATTCAATAGAAGTCAGATCAGTTTCTGTTAAGTTTCAAACTTCTTGGAAAAAGTTTGAGTATTGTAGGATTTACACTTCGAGTGATATCAGGAGAGAGGATGCCCTAATATTTATTGTGCAACACTGTTATTTCAAAACTCCAAGAAATTTGAGTTTATAATTAGAATAATATTTTCAGCCAAAAACCCCAAGGGGTATAAATATGGCCCTTAGCCATTTTATTTCATTTGTTCCATTTTAAACTAGAGAAAAACCCGATTCTCTCTCAAGGATCTTCAGGCTTTCGTCCCAAATCGTAAGTGCTTCTATCTTAGAGTATACTAGGGCTTGTTATATGTCTATACATCAAGAAATCACAAGGAATCACGAAGATCAAAGAGTTTACGGCCCAAGAACGCCTTGGACCGTAAACCCTTCTTTAAGAACCAAAAGTGTGCCCTAGTGCCTTCCTATCCTTGTGAAATTAGTCTAGACTCATACCTTAATGTGTATAGGACTTGAAAGCACAAAAATACCATGGTCCATATGAGATTATGGCCACAATCACAAAGGGAATTGGTCTTAGGGCCGTAAACCCCTTTTAAGGGTGCAAATGGCACCCTAACACCTTAGTAAGCCTTGGTTAGTGACATAGAACCTTGCACCTTTGAGCTAAGGACTTCATTGCACGAAATGGTACTCCTTACCATGAGTTTACGGTCGTAAACTCATGGGGGAGTGGTCCCAGGGCCGTGAACACCATACAAGGTCATTTTAGGACCTTAAACCCACCAAAACACTTGTTTAAGTTTTGGAGCACTTAACCAATTAAGCCCTTAGATCTTTAGGCCCCATTTGGTGACCCAATGGAGAGTTTATGGCCAGGAGTAAGCTCCCCTAGGCCGTAAACTCCTTAAGGTATGGTCCATTGACCATAAACTCCCATATGAGGCCTTGCACTTCTTTGTTGCAACCCGATAGCCTCCTAGCACTTGACCAAAGTGTTTTCCTCACAATAAGACGTTTTTACATGTTTAATTAGTGTTATAATCACTAATTTTTTATATACATATGTCTTCATATGTAATTAGAATCATTGTGTGTGTCCAATTCTTCACTTGACACCTAGCATCCTATACAGTCCGTTCAATCCCAACCACTTGCTACAGGTGAGTTCATACCCGTTAATCAATGTTTTAAATGTTTTTTAAATGCTTTTATGGGGGGATACAAGTTGATTCATGGTAGTTATTATATCAATCACATGTGATTAATAAGCAGCATACAAATGGTTTTACTACTTTTTAGTTGTTTTACCAAACAGTTTACTTCAAATGGTTTTCCAAAATACTTTTACTCATTTAAAAATATTTGTTAAACTGTCTTCCATACTGAATGTATCTTTTCAAATCCTGTTACAGTTGTGATTCGAAACAAATTTTTTCCTTATACTTTACACTATTCTTATCAAATAAAATGCTTTCAAAATCGTTTTACATTTTAACATCAAGTCATCTTTTCTTAGTTGCCAAACTTTTAAATAGCTTACAAAACTTCTGTTATACTTTTATATTGTCAATTGCATGCCTATGTATGTATAGTTATATAAGAAATGTTTAAAGGACTAAGGAAGGCTAGCCGCTTTATTTCCTTTTCCCCGTTGGGATGTGGTCTGGTAGGGTATCGAGTATCCGTCCGACAGTAATTATTAGTTATATATCATGTGTACATACATAGTCATAAAAGTTCTATCGATCAGTTCAATACCCTTGGGTAGCAAGATTATACCTTCATGTTCATACGTACAAGTCATATTACTAGTAAGCTACCATATGGTTAGTTTAGGAAGATACTAATACTATTACTAGAATACAGAATCATACCACGAGTCAGTTCATTCATGAGTCTATACATGCTAGATAGAGAGAGAACACACATTTCAGCTAGTACACGCAGTACATTACTTTACTACACATGAGTATGTTTACATAGATACGCTTACATGAGTATGTTTAGATAGACACGCTTACATGAGTACGTTTACATAGCTACACTTACATGAGTGCGTTTACATATACGTTGATAGGACAGACATAACTAGGTGCTATATCATGGAATGATTTTAGGTTCTAACTATACCAATGAATCACAACGCATTGTGATAGTTATATTGGGTATACATGATCATAGTAATGTGGATGTTCGCGGCTTGCAAACATGCAAGGGTCGTGTGTGGGTTCTAAAATCTCTTTGACAGGGGAGCGTCTAGCTTGGGATCTAGCCATCACATTATGCTTTATCCCTCAAATAAGGAAAAATAGTACAAAAGTAGTCACTTATTACAAATACTACAGTTCATACGAAATTACAATAGATTTAAGGTAGTAAGTACGGTTGTCGTTATTTGATACTACACCATAGTACTATTTCATTTTCCCATTACATTCACTTCGTGAACATTCACACGATGCACGGTAATGTAGAAGCTATATTTTTGGTTAATGATAGTCGGATTTGGGAAAATACACACTCTTACAAGAGACACACACAGATACTAGATTCCTTGGTAGGAGGATACTTTTAGTAGGAAACATATAGTTTTCTAGGAGGTTCAAAACTTTTACATACTTACACTTCATATACGTACAAATACTTACATACAAATTAAGACACTAAAAATACTTATGATCTCACCGGCTTTAAAGCTGATACTCTCTTCCAAAATAACTTGTATCCTCACGTCAACAGTTGACAGGTACCGATGCAAGGTTTAGAGAAGATGGTGCTCGTTCAAGACTCATCTTTCATTTTGATTTATACTTTAGTGTTTATTATAATTTGACAGAACACGCTTGTTTTAAAATTATATTATTAATGCAATGAATGATGTTGTTGCTTGTTTACTACTTTTCATTGTTGTGATACTGTACATGACGTACTCCGCCCCAGAACGTTTCCGACGTTCATGGTTTTGGGGTGTGATAGATTGGTATTAGAGCATTATTTATATTGAATTAAGTATTTCGACCCATAAAAGATATACATACTATAAATACAATGGGATTAAAATACTCTGACCAAGAGTTTATACTTTAAATAATAAAATATTTAATTAAGTATACGTGCCTGCATTACGATTGTTGGGCAACACAGGTGGACTTAGAGACATATAGTAAAAACTGGGAAGATATAGCCTGATCAAGGGCAACACAGGTGGACTTAGAGACATATAGTAAAAACTGGGAAGATATAGCCTGATCAACTATATTATCCGAGGGTTGACTAGCATGTGTCTAAGTGTAGTTGTGTGGTTGCAACAAGTCTAAAATCTTACAATCAATACCATAATGAGAACAATAGAACATAAACCTAAAATACTATAGGGGTATTTGGTGTTACTATAGGTACATTATACTTGAGAACAAAAAGGGATCTTCATTACTAAGTTGATAGTTGGTAAGTGGATACACTAAGTCTATATGTAACTAGGATGTTATAGACTTAGAATCTGTGAAAATTTTGCTTTACCCCTATTCTTTATGAATTTGGAGTTAAGGTCACTTATTCGAAGGCCTATCCTATTTTGATTACATATAACTGGTATGCACTTCACAAATAATGATGTAACTAATGAAGATTTTCTAAATAATTATCTAGATAGTTCGTCTAATAACTATTTTCTTACCCCAAATTCTCGCGTAGATAACATGGCTGGACTCCATCCCCACGGCAATCCGTACCTTCCGAACGAAGTCATTGATAGATAGTTTGGAGAAGAATCAGAGAATGATCATCCTATCCCTTTGAATGATCACCATGATAAAGACCTTTCAGATGGTGCTAACTCCGAACCCGAGGTTGAGAACCTACCCCTAGCAGCTCCCTTTCCAAATCCTAACCCTCGTCCGGCTTTTCATGGCCCGGCGCCTCCATGGGTGGAATGCTTGGAAACATGGAGCCAAGGACAAGATCAGCCCATGCCATTTAATGGTGACCGAAGCTTTTATGACCTGAGCAATGGGGGCTCAGCAGACAGAATCTTGCCAATCTTGGTCCGCAGAGTGGCTCGAAATGAGATTCAAGGTAGGACAACCCTACATCAGATCACAGAAGTTGTCGCCAATGCGAGAATGCATACCTTCCGCACCATTCGTCTGGAAGATGCTCGTGAGAGATCTGAGAAAGAACATGAAGCCCTACTTCAAGCACTGGCTGAATCACGAGACGAAGTCATAGAACTCTGAGTACGCCGGAGGGTGTACGAAAGACACCTACCTGATGTGGAACGCCAACTGGCTGAACTGAGAGTTCACCAGAGGGATGACCGTCGGCAATAGTAGATGCCTTACTTTATTTTTTCTTGTTAAAAAGGAATCGTTTTTCTGTCTATGCCCGATGTGGCATTTTCTATGAAACTAACTTGTATTGTAAGTACTTTTAGGTAGGTCTTTATGTTGTCAAGGACTTTCTACTATGGGTATGATGTAAGACCTTTTACATGGTCACTTTTCCCGAACTTTTACGTCAGGAATATCAAAGATATTGACAGTCAGCTAACTTCTGTGTCATTTTTTATTCAAATACTTTCATCATGATATCATGGGAGTCTATTTGCAATCCACTCTAGTTGAGTTATTGAACTAGGGTATTCTAGCTCAGGGATAATTTCCACTCCTTTCAAGGATTGGATCATGTTATTTACCAGCCGATGGTACCCTGTCTTAGACATCAAGCGTCATGAAACCATACTACGAACTTACTTCCAATCATTACTAGGACTGCATCATAGGGATGTAGGTCAAACCTTCGCGGACATACTTCTAATCCGTACTAGGACTGTATCATAGGGATGTAGGTCAAACTTTCGAGATCGTACTCTTACTCTTTACTTGAGCAATCGAAGTACATTTAGGGTCAAACAAAAATCGATCACAAAATCCTTATCTTTCGTGTTAAAAAAATCATGTCGTCATCCGGAAACAGTCAGCCGAACAACGAAATCCCTGTTTTTCCTATGGACACCGTTACTTTCCAAGCCGCAGTTACAGCTTCCGTGATGGCTGCCATGACAGCTGTCCATGCAAACCGTAACACTATCAACTCAAGCAATACTGACGATGGGGTTGAAAATCCCGATCGGAGTATCAATCCAGGAAGTCATCAAACGATAACAGTCGCAGGCTCGCAAATCCGAAAAACAGAGAACATGAAACGAAAGCGCCAAGCCCAGAAAGAACGCAAGCAATCTCAAAAACTTGCCATGCAACAACAACAAGCGGAAACCTTTGCCATCACAGTACCAAGCAGACCATACGAGGGAAAACTTCCGAAGTGTGATAAGTGTAGTTTTCATCATCATGGGGCTTGCCATGAGATGCAATGTTGCAATTGCCTAAAAATAGGGCACCATGCTCGTAGCTGTGGAGCACCGACACGACCCATCACTCAAACCCCTGACATCATATTCAACTAGGCTTATGATGGTGGTCTTAAAACTAGACCCTATGAAAGGAATGTTTCAAAGTGGATGAACAAGGAGAACACTCGTGTCCATGTCACTCTAGCTCGACACATCACTTCCACCACCAATGTTGGTGATTTCCGGATATGTCACCAATGCGGTGAAATTGGGCACCTTGAGAAGGATTGCCCGATAATGAAGAACTCTGGCGTAGACGGGAAAATACTCAGAATCACTGCCGCAGGAGAGACTACTCCGGACCCTCGATTAATGTAATTAAGGCGCTTCGTTGTAACAAACTTATAAACCATCCGAAACTAGTGCAACTAGAGTCTTATCTTTTGTGAGATCCCGTTAGTAAAGGGAAGCTCGTGCTGCGTATACTTGTCTTTTGTAGTATACCTTGTTCACAACAATAGTCTTGTAGTAAGTCTAAAATACTGTAACTCTGTTAAAGATTGCACTGTTGGTTTTGTCTGTAACGCCTTTATGATCAAGTCTAATGTCTTTATTTTTCAAGTGAGTCCGATATTACCATACGTCTAGATTCAATTTGATCCGCACAATACCAGCTTCATACGTACATCTCTTTCTCCGAAATTGCCTTTCCAGTGAAGCCATCATATCAAAACACCTAAGTACTCATGCATGGAGTACCTCATGTTTCTTTTCCTTCCAAAGAAATCCCTGAAGTACCACTCGTACAGTACGTCAAGTTCAATCCAAGGATCCATACGGTTGATCTATCGCTGAAGAATGTATACATAGGGGTGATATATAATCAAGGTTCTATAGTTTTAGAATTGATGATTCCACTTTAACTTCTTTTCCTCGATGGGATGTGAGCTTAAAGAAGAATCAGTTATTCGACTACCTTTATAATCTTAATTATATACGACTCGTATACACGATACTGCGATTGATGAGCCATGTATGACTTCTAATATGAACTTTAGGACGGAGACTGCCCAAGACTACGAGTGATCGCATCATTATGCGAACAAAATTAGAACCCATTACGACTTCTGCAACCAGATCACCCTACAGTCTAGAAATCCACAAAGATACAAGAGCAATCCGGACAACTTAGCGAACTACTTAGCAATAGAATTGGAAGACCGGGCTTCTCACCCTGGAGAGGTCCGGTCTTATTCTTCCAGAAGTACACGGATTGTATCATATGCACCTCGACTATTGGGGACTCCGTCAAGATTTCCAGTAGAAATCGTTATCTCTGCCTCGCATAGGTTAATTGGTGGAGCAAACGCAAGGAACGAATTACCTTTCAAAAATGGACCTAAGATCCGATTATCACCAGTTTCGAGTGTCAGTGAAAGATGTCCTGAGGACTACCTTCCGAACTCGATGCGGACACTTCGAGTCCGTAGTGATACCCCTCAGATAGGAACAATACGCCCATAGTATTCATAAGTTTAATGAATAGGGTACACCATTCTTACATGGATCAGTTCATCATTATCTTTGTAGATGATTTACTTATCCACTCTCGTAGTAAGAAGGAAACCATGGAAACATTACCCTCAGAGAAACTCCTGGCGAATTATAGAAACCCTTACGACTTTGACCCAGCAGGGGGTGGCCCTTGACTGGGAAGATAAGCAAGAAAAAGAAACCTTGAAATTCCAAGTGAGAGACCAAATTCTTTAGGAAGTCTCACTCTGGCAATGGCTTAATACGCTTTGTAAAGCGTGGAAACCTAAATCCAAGATAGTTAGGACCTTCGAGATTCTTACCAGAATTGGTCTTCTATCCCACAGACTAGACCTACTCCGCGAGCTTAGTAACATACATTCTACCCTTCACGTCTCGAAACTTGTAAAAAGTATTGATCCGACGAGACTCTTGAAATCCCACTCGAAGAGATCGAGTCCCACAAGATCCTCACCTGCATGGAATAACCGTAGTAACCATGGACTGAGAGGTCATGCGAACGATTCATAGTCACTTCCCTCTGGTGAAGGTTCGCTGAGATGCCAACCAGGGACCCGAATTCACTTGGGAGCGCGAGAATAAATCAATTAGGAAGTATCCCCACTTCTTGGCTCGATTATTCATGCCTACTTCCTTACCTAAATTCTAATTTCGGGACGAAATTCCTTCTAACGGGTGGATGATGTGACAACCCGAAATTTCTATTCTTTACAACCCTTCGATTCAATAGAATTCAGATCAGTTTCTGTTAAGTTTCAAACTTCTTGGAACATGTTTGAGTATTGTAGGATTTACACTTCAGGTGATATTAGGAGAGAGGATGCCCTAATATTTATTGTGCAACACTGTTATTCCAAAACTCCAAGAAATTTGAGTTTATACTCAGAATAATATTTTCAGCCAAAAACCCCAAGGGGTATAAATATGGCCCTTAGCCATTTTATTTCATTTGTTCCATTTTCAACTAGAGAAAAACCCGATTTTCTCTCAAGGATCTTCAGGATTTCGTCCCAAATCGTAAGTGCTTCTATCTTAGAGTATAATAGGGCTTGTTATATGTCTATACATCAAGAAATCACAAGGAATCACCAAGATCAAAGAGTTTACGGCCCAAGAACACCTTGGACCGTAAACCCGTCTTTAAGGGCCAAAAGTGTGCCCTAGTCCCTTCGTATCCTTGTGAAACTAGTCTAGAATCATATCTTAGAGTCTAAACTCATGGGGGAGTGGTCCCAGGGCCGTGAACACCATACAAGGTCATTTTAGGACCTTAAACCCACCCAAACACTTGTTTATGTTTTGGAGCACTTAACCAATTAAGCCCTTAGAGCTTTAGGCTCCATTTGGAGACCCAATGGAGAGTTTATGGCCAGGAGTAAACTCCCCTGGGCCGTAAACTCCTTAAGGTATGGTCCATTGACCATAAACTCCCGTATAAGGCTTTGCACTTCTTTGTTGCAACCCGATAGCCTCCTAGCACTTGACCAAAGTGTTTTCCTCGCAATAGGACATTTTTACATGTTTAATTAGTGTTGTAATCACTAATTGTTTATATACATATGTCTTCATATGTAATTAGGATCATTGTGTGTGTCCAACTCTTCACTTGACACCTAGCATCCTATACAGTCCGTTCAATCCCAACCACTTGCTACAGGTGAGTTCATACCCCTTAATCAATGTTTTAAATGTTTTTTAATTACTTTTATGGGGGGGGGGGGAGGATACAAGTTGATTCATGCTAGTAATTATATCAATCACATGTGATTAATAAGCAGCATACAAACAAATTTACTACTTTTTAGTTGTTTTACTTCAAATGGTTTTCCAAAACACTTTTACTCATTTAAAACTCTTTGTTAAACTGTCTTTCATACTGAATGTATCTTTTCAAACCCTGTTACAGTTGTGATTCAAAACAAATGTTTTCCTTATACTTTACACTATTCTTATCAAACAAAATGCTTTCAAAATCGTTTTACATTTTTTACATCAAGTCATCTTTTCTTAGTTGCCAAACTTTTCAATAGTTTACAAAACTTCTGTTGTACTTTTAGATTGTCAATTGCATGCCTATGTATGTATAGTTATATAAGAAATGTTTAAAGGACTTATGAAGGCTAGCCGCTTTATTTCCTTTTCCCAGTTGGGATGTGGTCTGGTAGGGTATCGGGTATCCGTCCGACAGTCGTTTAATTATTAGTTATATATCATGTGTACATACATAGTCATAAAAGTTCTATCGGTCAATTCAATACCCTTGGGTAGCAAGAGTATACCTTCATGTTAATACGTACAAGTCATATTACTAGTAAGCTACCATATGGGTAGTTTAGGAAGATACTAATACTATTACTAGAATGCGGAATCATACCACAAGTCAGTTCATTCATGAGTCTATACATGCTAGATAGAGAGAGAACACACATTACAGCTAGCACACGTAATACATTACTATACATGCTAGATAGAGAGAGAACACACATTTCAGCTAGTACACACAGTACATTACTATACTACTACATGAGTATGTTTACATAGATGCGCTTACATGAGTACGTTTACATAAATACGCTTACATGATTGCGTTTACATATACGATGATAGGATAGACATAACTAGGTGCTATATCATGGAACGATTTCAGGATCTATCTATACCATTAAATCACAACACATTGTGATAGTTATATTGGGTATACATGATCATAGTAATGTGGATGTTCGCGGCTTGCAAACATGCAAGGGTCGTGTGTGGGTTCTAAAATCTCTTTGACAGGGGAGCGTCTAGCTTGGGATCTAGCCATCACATTATGCTTTATCCCTCAAATAAGGAAAAATAGTACAAAAGTAGTCACTTATTACAAATACTACAGTTCATACGAAATTACAATAGATTTAAGGTAGTAAGTACGGTTGTCGTTATTTGATACTACACCATAGTACTATTTCATTTTCCCATTACATTCACTTCGTGAACATTCACACGATGCACGGTAATGTAGAAGCTATATTTTTGGTTAATGATAGTCGGATTTGGGAAAATACACACTCTTACAAGAGACACACACAGATACTAGATTCCTTGGTAGGAGGATACTTTTAGTAGGAAACATATAGTTTTCTAGGAGGTTCAAAACTTTTACATACTTACACTTCATATACGTACAAATACTTACATACAAATTAAGACACTAAAAATACTTATGATCTCACCGGCTTTAAAGCTGATACTCTCTTCCAAAATAACTTGTATCCTCAGGTCAACAGTTGACAGGTACCGATGCAAGGTTTAGAGAAGATGGTGCTCGTTCAAGACTCATCTTTCATTTTGATTTATACTTTAGTGTTTATTATAATTTGACAGAACACACTTGTATTAAAATTCTATTATTAATGCAATGGATGATGTTGTTGCTTGTTTACTACTTTTCATTGTTGTGATACTGTACATGACGTCCTCCGCCCAGAACGTTTCTGCCGTTCATGGTTTTGGGTTGTGACATCTTTACAAAATTCATTTATGCTCAAGTTAATGGTTATGTTCGAACTTATTGCTAACAGTTACATTCATACCAGATACTTCTACCATAATAAGGGTACTTAGCCTACATGGTGATACTTTAAGCTTCTACCAAATTCATGAGATGTAAAGGACTAATCTACTCCCAAATCAAATAAAATATTGACAAGAATTTGATTTACTAGGAATGTACCTAAAGCAACATCAGTTTATTCCTTAGCTTCATTAAGTGTCATTTGGTAGCTTCTACCATTGGGCTTTGCTGGCAGGATCTTTGGGGTTGGCTTATCAACATTTGGGCACTCAGCCTTCGTGTGTCCTTCTTCTCCTCAAGTGAAGAAAACTTTCCTTTTCACTGGACATTTTGTTGCGAAACGTCCCAGTTTAGTTGAAACAATTTGAGATAACATATGTTATGTCATTTTATAAAAATACCATGGATATCACCATTAATATCCAAACATAGGATACATTGTAAAAAGGGTCCTGGAGTACTAATCGAGGCACATCTCTTATTTCACTCGACATCCAATCTAGTTTTCAGCAGCGTTAGTTCTACTACATGTGATGCATCTAAATTGAGTGGGTCAGGTTTGGGAAACTTGGTGAGATGCATAAGGTTTTCAATCCCATAATATATTAATGATAATATATAATAACATTCCTATAAACAAACATCATAAGCACGCATAATCTTATGTAAGACAACCTACCCTGCCCAATCGATTCTCACAAATCCTAATTCGACGATGATCTGAAAACATTCATGTAAAAAAAAATCATAGGTGCAGCGGCGTAGCCAAGATGTTATTTTAGGTTAGGCCAAATAATTTACAAAATATGAATAAGTAGCAAAATACATCAAATGGTAACAACATATAACAATATATGATATTAAATTAATTTGTTCTTTTAAGTTGGAAGTAGTTAATTGATTAAGATAATTAAAAAAATATTAATATACGAACTTGATAAACAAGGAAATCACTGTAAAGATCGAAATGCAATTTGATCAATTCAAAAAATTGTTGCATCAATTCGTTAATCGATGTGCCTCAAAAGGCAAATTATTTTATTAATTACGAATTTAAGTTTTGAATGGGGTGGACCTTGTCTCAATTCACACCCTTAGCGTTTTTTATTCAAACGAATTATGAATTCTATATATTCACTTGAAATTTGTGTGGGGTGGGCCAAGGCCCACTGTTGCACCTAGATAGCTATGCCTCTGCATAGGTGTTCATATCTTCTTTATATGAGCCCCATTTTCAATGTTATTTATATTCACACGTAGCTATCAACGAGTACTACAACTTTCGTTTAGACTCCGTCAGCTAGTTCTTATTTTATTTTTAAAGCTTTATTTTTAACAAGCTTAGACTGTTAAAGCTCGTATAAAAATTATAACTTTCTTATACGATATCCATTCTCGATTGTATTTTTATCGACGGATAAGTATTGATGAGATATTCAACTCTCATTTAGCTAGTTTTTTCCTAACAATCGACCGATTTCAATTTTGGTTTTTGTGTCGCAAACTGCTACGTTGAAACTTCGAAAAATCATAACTTCCTCTTCTGAAGTCAGATTTAAGCGTTGTTTATATGCACGAGTTCGTTTTTTCGATTTCTACAACTTTTGTTTCGATTATTTATCCGAAATAATCTTTTATTTTCATTTATATATTTGCTATATTTATTACGTTTCGTCATAAGATTTCACACAGATAAGATACACACCTAATATCTATAAAATTCACATAACACACACACACACACACACACACATATATATATATATATATATATATATATATATATATATATATATATATATATATATATATATATATATATATATATATATATATATATATATATATTTGAATAATTTACTTTTATTTATTTATAGAAGATTTCAATCGTCAAAAGACATACATAAAGAGTGTTAACTATGACTAGCTATAAACACGAACGTTACAACTACAAACCATTACGATACGTCACTCGTCTGCTAGGATAACCTAAAGGTTTAAAAGGGTTGTTGCACATACTAAGTGAAATCTTGAACCCAACGAAACTAAAGGCTAGTTAGTTTTTTCTTATTATTATTTCTACTTAATCTGTTGTATGTGTACGTAGTTTTGTTTTGTATTTTTTTAGGATTTGTTTTTGCATCATGAACGATGAAAATGTTAAACATATTATAATGGGTATATGACAAATTAGATTTTAAGTTCGTATATCAATGACATTATGGTCCTACTTTTAAATGTTCTTGAGTATAAAGTAAGCCTAATAATAAATGTACCATGAGATGAATCCAACACAATAAGATGAACCTAATACTTCAGTAAGTCTATTCCATGATGTAGGCCAAAACAATAAACAAACTCACTATAATAATTACGTCCAAAATACTTAATGGGCCAAATGTACTATTGGTACGCCTAATACTCCATATAAGCTTAAACTCATGATAGCTAATAAAATTATCTTATATTGAACATGAAATTATACTTGCTTCTTAAGACATTTTAATTTTTAAAATTAAACTTAATACTAAAGAATGTCAACCATCTCAATTGAACCAATTTCTTATTTTTAAACAACCAAAGCTAAATGACATAATATAGAAATATAGTCCAAATCTCACCTTAGCTAACTTTCGTCGAAAAACACGACTCATTAATTGTTATCGTGGCTTTCTAAAATTTCATGTTTTGTCCCTATCTTTTCTTTTGCACTCAGACAATCCTCATGTTTTGATTTTGTTACGATGTAAGTTCATGCCTAATAGAAGATGACTATAATGTCCTTAATATTTTCTTTTTTATTTTTTAATTTATTTTCCAATTTAAAAGAAAAAAACCCACCCACAACCTTCATCTTCGGCATCTTTCTCATCTCGTTCTCACCTTCTTCCCATAGGCACAATGTTTCTCACCTTCATTACCCTCAAACATCTCAATCATCTGCTGCTGTCATCATTGAGCAAAGGTCTCCCGCGACCACTAAGAAATGATCGCAACAACCATGGTTTTGAACCTAAACCTGAAACATAGTTCCCACCGCTAACCCTCCCTACACCCTATTCCACCATCGACGTCCTTATTCTGCTATCGATGTAGCCCATCATATGCGTCATCCCCGAAAAATGCAGGTTTGTATTTGGATCCTACACTAGGTGGAGTCTGTCCGAGTGGAAAATAAAAGATATAGACCAAGCACAAAATTTTTGCAAATCACAGAGACCATTTTAGTAATTTGTTCTTAATTTAATGTCTAATTGCATATTTCTTTTTTTTTTGAAAATTCACTCTTATATGTCATAATATGTAGCCACAAGTTGCAAGAGCTATAAAATCCATTATGATATTATTGAAAGGTCTAAAGGAAAATCCATTATGATATTATAAAAAGGTCTAAAGGAAAACATGAAGTGTGTAACGCCTTGTTCCGAATCGCTTTCCTAATTTGGGACTATGGCCTGAGGATAGGTTGTCATAAGGCTAAGGGCCTTTCAAAAAGAGAGATCTAGACCCATTCAGCTACGAATAATGTAATTGAGGTGATCTGGGAGTTGGGTTGTGTCTTGGAGCCAAAGGGTATATTAGTAAAGTGGCAGTTTGAGCTCCTTATGGGTTTTGGGTTTTATTCGGAAGGCTTTAAGGCTTGGGCGTGTTGTTAAGAGCGTAGGGCTTCTCGCCACCTTTTTGTGGATATAAGGTTCGTTGGGAACGGACCTTAGATGAGGAAGATATGACACTTTGAAGTTATTGGCAATATTGGTCCCTAATGTAGAAAAATGTAAAGCAGAGACCATGCATGCAAGGTGGACAGCACGGAAGTACGCCCAACATAAGATGGGGGTACGCCAACCGTAGTGGAGTAAATGGACACGAATGTTGGAGGCGTATACGCAGCGTACGTTTAGAGTCTCCAGACTCTAATTTTTAGGGTTAAACACTATATAAAGAACATTATGGCTCAAACCCTAGCCTCCATACCATCCCCTCAACCTCAGAAACCCTAGACAGCCTCTCATCCTCCATTCTTGTGTTTGGCTTTGAGATGTTCTTGGTGGTGCTTACAAACTTGAAAGAAGAAAGGAGAAGTTGGAGAAAAAGAACTTGAGTATCTTGAGCTCAAGGATCCGAGATTACATCACCATTTGGCACTCATTGGAGGTATAAAGCTTTCAACTTGCCTCTTGAATGCTTAGATCTATGTTAATGGAGTTTCGGAACTCATTAGGTCCTAAGAAAGGATATTTATGACTCAAATTTGTTTCTAGACTTAGGGTTGCCACCCTTTGTGCTAAAAGTGTCCGGATGTCAGTAAAGTTTCGATCTTTAAGGTCCTTTTGTGACCATGTATGAGTTCTAATCATTTCCATGAAAGTTAGTTGCTATATTCCATGTTTGGGTCCATTTAGTGGGTTGCAAGCCACCTAGTAATCGACTTTATAGATTAAGACGTTGAAGAGGATGTGGATCTGTGATTATAGCCTTTGGAATAGAGTATTAAGTGCTTAATGGAAAAGTGGCTTAATAGAGCAGTACGTTGGGCGTACATTCATGTACGTGTAGCGTACAAGCTATACAGCTGTATGCTTAGCATACAAAGGAGTACACACAACGTACTCAACAGATGTGGGCTTTGCGTTTTTTGGGCCTCGGATTGGGCCATACATTGGAATTTTTTCTTTAGGCCTTAGTGGGCCATCAGAAGACAAATATTTTGGGATTTAGGGTAAGGCCCATTAGAGGGGTTGTGCCTAATTTAGCAAATTAGGCCATTAGTGGGCCACTAGTGGGCTTGGGAATTCTACCTAGTATTGGGCGTTTCATATTATGGTTTTGGGCCTTAGGTGTGGACCAGGTTGATTAGGGGTAAATTTGTCATTTTACTCTAAGGAGGATTATTGGTTTGTGGACTAGGTGCTATTTTGGTAATGGTAGCTCGGGGAGTCGAGAGATCAGCAGTTCGGGGATCTGCCAGCTAGCAGCCCGAGGTTTATCTGTGGGATTCTGTAGTCAGCTTTGTGAAGTGAGTTTTCTCCTGTAGGAACGGGTCGAAGGCACCAATGCCAGCCCGTTTATGTATGTTAGTATGTTCCGGACTAAGGTATGATGTCGGGGAAATCCCGAGGAATGTTTGTATGCTTTCGGATTTTGGTCCGATGCTGGGCAAGGCCCGAGGATTGTTTACATGTATGTTTCTGAACTACGGTTCAATGTCGGGTGGTTCCCGATGAAGGAAAACATGTTTAGTTATACTTTTTGTATTTGTGATACTTGTATGTTCTTGTTAGGGAGGTGAGCGTGGGCGGGGTCGCATATCTCACCATTAGCTGAGAGTGGACGGGGTTCCATATCTCACCATTAGCAAAGTAGGGGTGAGGCCCATGATAGGCGAGACCTTAAGACTAGAATATATAGTGTGGTGTATGATTCCGTATGTACTAGCATGATTATATGTTATTGATTCTATGTGTATAGCGGGCGGGCCCGAAGACAGGCGAGGCCTGGTAGAAACATATATGTATACCGAGCGGGGTTGGATGCCAAGCTGGGCTTGATGTCTTACTCTGATTGATGTCGGACGGGGTCCGAGGAAGGGGCGGGGGCCGAGTTTATGTGATTATGTGATTATGTGTATGGTATGTGGTAGTTTGGGGAGACTCACTAAGCTTCGTGCTTACAGTTTTCAGTTTTGGTTTTAGGTACTTCCGATAGCAAGGGGAAGAGCTCAAGATGACTGCAGTGCACACACCATTTGTTTAGCCTGGGATGTTTTCCTCAGATCTATTTTCACAGATGTTTATGAGATTTTGAGAAATAATAACTTATGATTTTCATGTGACGTTTGATAGCTATGGTTTTCTTAATGATTAAAAATGAAATTTTTAGACAATATTTTTGGGTTGTTTCAAGTTGGTATCAGAGCCTTGGTTTGAGGGATTCTGGCACGCTCTTGGATGTGTCTGAACTCAAACTGAGGACTTGGTGTAAAAGTTTTAAAAAGAAAAAAAGCCATTATTACAAAAAGGATAGGGCGTGTTGCATGCAATCAGCCGAGCTTAAGTAAGTATTCCCAAATTAACCATACAAGTTTATGTTATGATATGATTATGTGAACTGCATGCTAGATTAGGGATAAGGATCTAAGAAGGATGCCTTATGTTCCTGTTATATGTATATGAGCTTTATGAACTGAATGCTAGTACTAATTAGTCAGTGATATGATGGCCTCATTAGGACATGCTTGGTTATGTTTACTCAATGCTCGAATGCTACTTGCTTTTTGCTTTTAGGAGTTCTAGTTATCTTCAACTAGATAGTAAAAGAATATGTTAAGTTACATATTACGAGGACTAAATAATTTCAGAAGGTTAGGTTTAGCTCTATCTCGCAGCTCTTGTTTGAATCCAACCGTTATAGGGTAGGACCTCTCATTCGAAGAATTATATAGTCTTAGTGATATGTAATGGTATTCCCGAGCTAGTTAGGGGGAGATAGCAGGGACTTCTTATGCAGCTGATGGCGGAGAGTGGGTTGGTAATTAACGTAGGGCAAGCCTAGTATGAGATTAGCATGAGAACAACAGTAGCAGTAGAAGGGACTTGGTGGAGTCAAGGTAGTTCTTGAGGAAAGTACGATTAGATGTGGAAGGTAGTATGGGCCCGTACTACTGAAAGAAAAGGATCCGTAATCGAATCAAGGAAGGCTGAGATGAACCCAGGGAACTTGTAGTATGTGAGATCCCTCGAGTTATGATGAGTATACTGATGTTTATTATGGTGTATTTTCAGTATGGTGACGTAACACACTAGACCAGTTGGCAGTTCAGGTTCCGGTGAGGGATTAGGCATGGGCTCTAGAGCCAGGCAACTTGACGAGCAGATGAGAGAGTTCATTTCATATGAGGTCACGCGCAGTATTTTAGACCATATTCTTGTGATCTTCGGTACGGTCAAGGAGGGCATCTTGGAGATACTAGATGCGAGGTTGGGTTCATTCCACACCAAGATAGTGCCCATGATAGGGGTGTGCACGATAACTTTCCAGGAGTTTAGAGCTTGTGGAGCTCCAGACTATCATGGGGGTAAGGAACCCATTGCTAGCAGTCGGTGGTTGGCAGATGTTGCCAACACTTTTTCGTACTAGCCAATGTCCCGAGGGGGACAAGGTCTGACTCGCCTCCTGTCTTCTGAAGGATAGAGCACGTGATTGGTCGAAGGAGGTTGGGCATGCTATTGGAGACGATGATATTATTGATGCGATGACATGAAGTGACTTCTCGGCCAGGTTCAAGGCCAAGTTTGCACCAGTGATTGAGGTGCAATAGTTAGCACCGGAGATTCCAGGATCTCCAGCACACTACGGAGATGGTGGCAGAGATCACCACCAAGTTTAGGGAGAGGGCCCTTCTTGTTACGCGGTATGTGGAGGACGAGGAGATGAAGAAGGCTCAGTACCACAAGATGCTGAGGAGCGACATCAGACAGTTTGTGAGTCGGTCCAGCTGCAAGACGTTGGAGGATATGATCGCTCAAGCCAGGGAGGAGATCGACATAGAGGCAGAGATGAAGAGGAAGTCGGACGAGGTTCAGACATCTGCAGGGTCGATCAAGAGGCCCAAGGTATTAGATTCTAGATTAAGGGGTCATCAGGACTGATATGTGCATATTTATACAACATACATTAATATTTTAATTACTTTTATGTCCTTAATAGAACAAAAAATACTTAATTTGCTATGAATTGTGTTGTAGGGACTAAAAGACTTGTTTAGAGCAAAAAGGAAGATGGAAGCTGGATTAAGGAAGCTAGAAGATGGAAGATTGAACCTAAGCAATAAAATGAAGAAAAATACACCCAACACGTCATGGTGATCCTACCATGACGTGGCGTCTTGAAGATTCCTGATAAGATTCGATGACTTGGAGATTACGAGATAAACACAATCACCACAACGTGGTGCCCTGCTTTCGGGAAAAGTATAAATATCTCACATAAGCATCCGAATGAAAACTTTTGGCTCTGGAGAATTCAAAGCTTTTTGAGGCAAAGGCATTGGAATTAAGCATTGGAAGCAAGGGATTCAATCACAATCATTATAAGGAGGAGATCAAAGGCAACTAAACTCTACTTTTCGATTTTTCATTAGGAATAGCTATGTCTTTACTTTTGAATATCGATTTTATGACTTTGTTTGCTGAAATCGTGAGCTAAACACTCATGATTTTCGTTTAGCTAGGATGAGTCGACTAAACATGGTTGATTTCAAAATTAGGATTTATTTATTTGGTTATTTGTTGACTTTTGCTTATTAAATAACCTTAAGTACTTTTGATAACTACTTTTTATCTGCTTATTGTTGAATTTGATTAGGTTAGAATGACTATTTTTCTTAATTGAATTTGAATCTTATGATCTTGTGATTTGCAAAATTATAGGACTAGAGTTTTGATTAAAACCTAGGGTTAAGTAGAAAAGTGGGTAAAAAGTATAGGATCCAATATATGACGATAAATCATATATAAAATTGAATCAATAAAGTTAATTGGTCAATTAATTATAAGTCTAAGCAACTCGAACCAAGCACTAGTGAACTTGTAAGTTCGTCTGTTTGATCATCAAATAAATAAGCTAGTTTGCTAAAGGATTAAATTGGTGAATACCCATTTGGTCATCATAGGAATTGGTAGCCAAAGAAACTAAATCCATTGCACTTCTATGAAACAACAATAATCACAACAAAACCGAAGCTAAACGAAAGCCTCTTTCTCACCTCAGTACATTCATACTTGTCTACTTGCTTAGTTTTAGTGTTAGTTTAATTAAGTAAATTTTGACTTAGTTGGTAATTAAGTATCTAGTCTTGCAAAACTAGGAAAACATATACCTTTCCTTATTTGATTAATAGTTAGTTAAATAGTAAATTAAAGTAATTGAAACACCGTTCCTTCTGTTCGACAATCATTCTTACCATTGTTATACTATTGCACGATTAGGTACACTGCCTAGTGTGTTTAATAGTCTAGTGAAGGGAATAACTTTATAAATTAAACTTGGATAAACATATAAGCTCATTAAATACACATCATGTTTTTGGCGCCGTTGCCGGGAAACGGTTCCGTTTTAGTTACTTTAATCTGGTATCTTTATTTTAGGATTATTTGATATTTATTTGTTTTTAATTTAATTTAGATTTTTCATCCTTTTGAGTCACCAGGTCGTGGTAATTTATACCACGTCGTGGCATCGTAACAGTAGAACTTTAATTTTCATTTTTAAAATTTTTATGTTTATTTATTATGTGTTTCCAAAATCTCGATGCTCTTGATGCTTTTCTTGAGGAAGTAGTACAGGAAATTGAGCAAGAAGATTAGGAATATGAATCAGATGATGATTTGAAGAAATTTCGAAGATGGTTAGATAACATCTTGCCTAATAAACAAGATCAATCTGAGTTACAAGAGCTAGATTTACAAGATGAAGAATTTAACCCAGAAAGAGATTTGGAGGAGCTGGAAAGATTGTTGGCAGAAGGGTCAGATGAAGAACAAGGTCAACCTGAATTGCAGGAACCAACCTGTGGTTTGACCGTTACCACGACATGGCCCCCTGTATTTCTAGTTTGTGTTTCGAAGCATGGGGTGACGATTCCAACTTTGGAGAAAGTTCTGAAGTGCGATCCATTTCTGATTAGTATCCAACCGGTTCCAGCCCTTGTTAAGATTCTTGGGTTACATGAATTAAAGCTCGTTTGGCCAATTTTTGAAGCAAAGAGCCAAATTTTACAAATTGGTCCATAGAAAATATTTAATGCAATGGATGGATTGGCATTGAATTTATTGGAAGTTTATTAATCTGGGAGTCCAGCTCAAGACTCGCACAAAAAGAAGCGCTTGCAGGAGGCAACCCATCATTTGAGTTTGCTTTTCTTTTTTTCTTTTTCTTTTTATTTTGTGTGTTTAGTTTGGTTTGTTTTGTGGTTTTTGAACAATTTGGTGGATGTTTGGTTGTTTACAATGTGTTTCCTACTTTTATTACCCTTTTCTTTGTCTTAGTTCCAGGTTATATTATCGAGTCAAGTAAGGGTATATTTGGCACAAGAAAGTTCGTTAGAGTGAAGGTATAAGAGAACGTCGAGAGAAGCGTGGTTTGAGAGCGTTTTTCGGGGGTCTAATTGAGTCGTAGAGTGAAGGGTCAAACATTCTCAGGCTATAAGATCTTAATTATGTATAATTGTGATGCATACACTAAATAACTACAGTAATGATATCAATTTCATATAAAGGAAAACCTAGGTTGGCACGCATCATATAATCAGGCAATCCTATGATGCAATTCCTAAAGATCCATAGCCTAGTACTAGCATGCTGCTCTAAAGTATCACATAATCAAATAACTTGTATGGTATTTTGGGGTCTACTTACTGTTGGATTAGTGTCTAAGTCCATAACTATTTTGGTATGTACTTGACCCGATGATGCATGGTCCTTTTGGGTTGCCTTCACCAAAGCAACTTGATAAGATGAATTATGGAGAGACAGGATTAATTATGATTTATTAATATATTATGAGAATAATATATTAAAGGAGAAATCATATTGTTTAATTAATATTAGTCAAGAATTAATAAGAATTAATTTTGTGGCTAAAAGACATTAATTAAACTTAAGGGACTTAAACTGTCAATTGTGTGATAGTTGAATATTGAGCTAATGGACTCTATATTAGAAGGGTGGACGAATTCTATGGGGAAACCCATTAGAACTCGTCCTAGGCCTCTAAGGAGGAAGGCCATGGGTTGCTTAGGGCCTAAGCATCCAAATTAGGGTTTCCTTGTTAGATAACCCTAATAGCCTCACTATTTAAAGGACCCTTGAGACTCAAAAACGTGGTGAACATGTTCCTTAGGGTTTTCACACGTTTTGGGCAGCCTCCTCTCCCCTTATTCTTCATCCTCTTGCTCTTGGTGTTTGTGAACCATTAGAGGAGTGACACTTGTGACTCTAAGCTTTCTAAAGTCATTACAAGGAGGAATTGAGATTGTTATTGCTATATAACAATCAAGGTAAGATCTAAACCCCATTCATAAGTTAATTCGATTAATTGTATGCTAGATCTCGGGTTTAATGTCTTGGGTGAATTGCATGTACAATAGAGAAACCTAGATCCAAGCATTAGGGTTTGCATGAGCACATAGGATGTTCTTATGGCCAAAACCCATCAGTGGTATCAGAGCCTTGATTGGTATCTATTGTATTGATGCATATTTGATCGAAATCAGCACTGAAAATTGAAATTTTTTGCTTCTGAGTGTTTGACTCGCTGAGTCAGCTGTACTCGACGAGTCCAGGCCAGACTCGACGAGTCAAAGCGTCTGACAGCTCATATTCGCGATTTTCTTCCTGTTTTGGCTTTGGATAATTACCATCAACGTGTTTTTGTTAAAAAAATCCGAATTTCATCAATATTTAGTGATTATCCTTACCAAAATAGAAGATAATTGTCAAAATTTAGATAATCTTTTGTTTTATTACATAAAGTTTGATTATTTGTAATTTAGATTTGAATTATCTTGTGAAAAAGTTTCAATTTTTCCCCTTTAGGTTTTATAGTTTAAATTTGAACTTAAAAGTTTTGTTTTTGAAATTTAAATAGTTGAAACCCTAATGTTTTGAAATGTTTCAAAACATGCCCTTAAGTTTTTGGAATTTAAAAGTTGATTAAAAGTTTAATTTAGAAATGTTAAATTCTAAAACCATAAGATTGTTTTGAAAAGTTCAAATCACACCCTTATGGTTTTATTAATTAATTAAAGTGTATAATTAAAAGAGGTTTAATAAATCCATAAAGTTTTGGTTCACAATTTAATCGAATTAAAAGTATAATTGTTAAATTTGACAACCTAGTATTTTAAAAGTGTAGAATACACCCTATACTATATATAACATTAACATTATATATGTATGAGTAAAAGTCAGTCTTACCGTTAGTAGGCATCATTCACGAAGCTGGTCTATAAGGGGTGTTTAAGGAAATTGCCTATAAAATGGCGATTGAATGGGTATCCACTCTTACCCACTGCACTCTTGACTAGTGGAGGGTCGTTAGCCGAATGGGTAGGATAGGACAGAAACCTTCCATTATAAGTATAATGAAGTACAAAAGTAACTAAATGTTTTACAAATTCCCAATCTTAGTTACTTTAGGCAAAAGTGAATTGATGCAATTCCATGAAATTACACTTTGTGCCCTTGCGAAGACGTTAGTGGAGCGTGTGTGGTTAACCGGCACACTAAATGGTTCTAAGCAAAGGTAGCAAAGGGTGACTCGATGTTTGTCATAGTTCGGTGGAGCGTGTGTGGTTAACCGACACATCGAATAGGTGACTGTAACATGTGGGGGCACCATGTAAGTTTGCATGGTTATTCACACCCGCTTTGTGATCCTCGGTATCCCAGTCACAAACTAGAGGGGCATATCGAGATTTAAACATGCCATTGACAAGTTCAATAAATCTCAAAGGATCTAGGAATTTTCATAGATTTAGAACTTAAATTTCCTTTTCGTTTTTCATGGTGAAAATTGGTAAATCGTCATTTATGTACCTTCAAATATTCTGCAACTAGATTACGGCATCCCTTTTCTAGTCTGTAAAGTATTGTGTTGGGTCCTAGCCTTAATATCTCATTTGGATGATTTATTAAGGACTCAATCAATCAACTAACTTGAATTTGTTTTCTCCCATTTTGTAGATGTCAAAGCATGACAACTATGGTATTCCCAAATCCCATGGAACAAGCTTTCCACATGAAGATGATATTCCACGATTCGATCAAGGAACAAGAGATCATGCTTCACTTCCTCCACCTCCTCCAATTATTCTCCCTAACCCACAAGTTTGAAGGCTTGAAAAGTTCAAGCTCACTCAAGCCCTTTTGGCAAGTATACACGAAGAAGGAAAGTCGGTGTGTGCACACGTCCTAGAGATGAAGTCACACAGTGATAGGTTAAGAATGTTGGGATCCATTGTCTATGAGGAGCTGGCTGTTGACTGGGTTCTTCAGTCGCTTCCTAACTCATGTAGTAAGTTCGTAAGAGAGTACTATATGATGAACCGCGACGTGACCCTTATAGATCTCACCTATATGCTTATTGTTGTTGAATCAGCAATGGTTTGGCGCAATGGAAAAGCAAAGTTGGTTGGTGAATCGGCCTTCTAGACTTCTATGGATATAGGCAATGAAAACAAAAGGCATGCCATGATAGAAGAGTTTGATCATAAGATAAAGGCAAAGCCTGAAGTAGTTCTGTGTGCTGTTCCAAAAGAGTCAATTTGCTTTTATTGCCAAGAGAAGGGGCATTGGAGACGAAGCTGCCCTATTTACCTAAAAGATCTAAGAGATGGGAGAGTCAATACGTATGGCTCTACTTTAGGTAAAATCCATGAACTAACTCTTTTAAGTTCCTATTCTAGATCCTTAATACATGATGTGATAATATTACAATTGATGTTTTGTAGGATCAAAGAAAAGAGAGGAAGCTTAAGGGAAGAAGTGAGCGGAATCTAATCGTGAAGAAATGGATTTAGATCGCATTCCTTGAAGATTGGATTCTTGAGCTACTACTTGGAGTTAGAACAGATTGCTATGAAATATTTATTAACATACTTTTTCAATGAATTGCATTGTAAGGACAAATTTTTCCGCAATAAAATAAATTTTGATTTTATATTATTTATTTATCCTTGCAATGGCGTATATGAAAAATTGATGTTTGAATGTTTCTATTATTAGCAATAATGGATTTGATTCTTAATTATGTTATTTGTGGAAATGTCGAGAATTTACCAAATGGGGAGAGTTTCTCATCGCCCAAGTTTCAATTGGACAGAAACTTGGAATCATGCAACTTGGTTGCACGATGAATGAGAAATTTCATATTTGGAAATTAGACTAATTCGTTGACAAAGTGTCAAGTGAAGGACTAGGAGATCGAATACACCAAGTTGCGTGTTGATCAAGTCCACCACAAGAGTAACAAAGATATTCGTCATGATTTACTAAAGGTTTAGTAAATATGATTATACTTATAAGATTAAGTGTAATTCTGAATTGATTGAAAAGGTTTAAATCAATAGCAGAATGAATAAGAAGAATCAAGTAGGCAGAAAGATAAAAGTTTCTCTATTCTAAGAAGAAGGGAGAGTACCTTTTATTATGTTTTATGATAGGTCTTAATGATTAAGAACCATATCTCAATTGACCCTCTAAGTGAGTCTTAGTACAATTGTATGTCTAAGAAGAGGAATCAAGAATTGAAGAAATGGTTAAATCAAGAAGTCAATCAAACTTCGTTCCAAAACAAATCTTAGCGTTGAGATTGTGACATTGAGTGACAAGTCTTAAGAAGGTTTGTAACATTCATCAAATGTAGAATTTGGAAAAAGGTTTTCTTATTCTCGCGCATTTGAAATTGGAAAATTGTGATGTCTTGGATGAGACAAAGACCAACTAGGACCAATTTAATGAAGTGTTTTGTATTGATAAAAGCTACACTAACTCTTGTATATTTGTTTGTCGAGAAATTTTTATTGATAAGAGAATCTTATATGTCAAGGAGTCAGTGGGAGTCTTAATGGTCTTGAAAGGTTTCAAGAACTAATCAATAATAAACCTTATCAATCATCACTAGCACACGACTTGAGGTTTACAACCTATCGTGTTGACACTATCTTGTTTATGTTCCATTCCAATCGTCTTAATTATGCATATGAGTTCTATGAGTTCTCATTTTAATGCATAAAAGGCAAGCACCTTGATCAATGAAAAGTACATTGATGGGAAAGGGTGAGCGGCTTAACTACTTGGAAGGCATGGTGGGCACTTGTGTTACCATAAGGCAAGAAATCAAGATTGAGAAAGTTCAGTCCATACGAGTTTGGATTTGTCGCAAACTTTGGGTTTGACAAATTCGCATGGATAGGAACACACACACCATTAAAATCTAAGTGTCATAAGATTCCCTCCTTCATGAAAAGGACTGTGAGGAAATGCTTTCACTAAGAGAGATTTTAAGAAGATAGTGATTGTGAAAATTGGATTCTCGAATTCGATTATGGTTACGATATCCCTTTCCATGATTCGAATTGTGAGATTTGGCAATTAGTCTGAATTGTTTAGACACACATATGAACTATCTAAGTCAAAGGTGCATAAGTTTGAGAAGCTTAGATAAAGGATTATCAAAGCATTAGGTATTAGAAATATGAACTTAAGAAATTCAATAAGTATTGCTTTTCTGGAAGTTAAGCTGGTTTCTGAATAGATGTCAAAGCTAGTGGGAGCATAAGTGTTATGCTTATTTGATAATAATCATCATGATAGTGGGAGCATAAATGTTGTGCTTGTATGATTATTAAGGCAAGTATTGCAAGTTAGCAATATTAATTATAGAAAACAAGATTTATACCTTGCAAAGTCGTAAGGGTTGAAAAGTTGTTTTGCTATAATTAAGGGAGAGAATATTATGCTTCATTTCAAATCTAAAGGCTTAGGTTGTGGAATGTTAATAAATTTAGTCAAGGAAACATAGTGCGTTCTTAAATTTTGATTATGCTCATGGCATCCCTCTTAATAGTTCGAATTGTGAGAACGTGACACATAAAATATTATGGCAAAAGATTGATAAAGTATCAAATCTTTATGTAAGACATTATGCATCGTGTCCCACACGCTTTGGGTATAGGATTGATTGCATGTGTTATAATATTTAACCATTCTAAAATTTTCCAAATGTCTAGAGAATTTAGAGGGAAAAAGGACAAGAATCGGTTTTGACTAAGATAATTAAACAACTATCAAAGGACGATCCAAAGCTTGCTGAGGATTGGTCGCTTGTGAGTAGTTGGAAGTTTGGTATTGGATGGACCATATCGACATTATTATGAATAGATAAGATTCTATTAAGAATGAGTTGTCATATGGAAAATATGGAAATGTTTCCATATTGAGAGTTGGATATTGAGAATCTATGTCTAGATTAGAAAATTTTATGCAAAAGGGTGTTCAAAGGAATGTACTTTGAGTGAGAGACATCACGTCTATGGAATTGTATTGTAACAATCTCAATTAGAGGACTTTGTAATTTCATTGGCAATAGTCATTGTGACTTTTGTGCTATGACATTGCAAAAGGATCATTGCATAAAATGTTAGAATCTAGCATATTCTATAAGTGGCAAGAATTTGATATTCTTTCACTTGTGAAAAGGATTAGGAGTTGTGAAATGAGTATGATTGGAAATCTGTTCATTTGAACTATTTCACAAAGTAAGAGCCATAGGTAAACATTGTGTGCATGCTAAGAGCATGGGACAAGTGTAGTAATAATTCAAGTCAGGAGTTGATTACCCGAAACAACAAATAATGAGTAATCGATATGGTGATAAATAAAAGGTGTTTTATTTATACTCAAAGTTTTGAGGCCATATAGGATTAGTATTATTCTTGTGTTTCACTTTGCATGTTTTGACTTCGTGAATAATTTAATTGGTTCAGAACAGTCAAATTATTCGAACGGGCCACAGTCGTTCATATGTTGGAAGTAGATATGAATAAAGACTGTCGTGAATTGGTGTGTGGATTGTCTAAAGAGTATTAGACATAATCAAATGTTTGCTGCAACGTTCATGAGTGCTTATGAATATGATTTGAGCATTGGATTAAACCCACACTCACTTGGATCACTTCATGGATTTCATCAGGAGTAGAAACCACTTAGTATCTCCTATTTATTTCATCTTTCCCAATCCACAACACATGTTAATATCATCTTTCCTAACCCATTCAATTAAACAAATACAAAACAGCATAAGGTACAAGTCTTAAAGCACATGGTACGAGAGAGAGAGAGAGAGAGAGAGAGAGAGAGAGAGTTTATGAACCCGTAGAATGAAGAAAATGAATGGTACCACTATTGGAGGGACAATCCTCGTAGTGGTACCACCGGTACCACCAACCTAAATCGGCTCTTCGCGAGCCATTGTGACCACCCTTATGGAACTTTAGAAGAGACCCAAGATGCTCTTATTGTAGTAACATATTATAATGACTATAATTATTTTACATATTTTTATGATTTTGAAAAATATTCAAATGTAAAATTTTATTTGGTGCGTAGTTTGATTAAAACCTAGGGTTAAGTAGAAAAGTGGGTAAAAAGTATAGGATCCAATATATGACGATAAATCATATATAAAATTGAATCAATAAAGTTAATTGGTCAATTAATTATAAGTCTAAGCAACTCGAACCAAGCACTAGTGAACTTGTAAGTTCGTCTGTTTGATCATCAAATAAATAAGCTAGTTTGCTAAAGGATTAAATTGGTGAATACCCATTTGGTCATCATAGGAATTGGTAGCCAAAGAAACTAAATCCATTGCACTTCTATGAAACAACAATAATCACAACAAAACCGAAGCTAAACGAAAGCCTCTTTCTCACCTCAGTACATTCATACTTGTCTACTTGCTTAGTTTTAGTGTTAGTTTAATTAAGTAAATTTTGACTTAGTTGGTAATTAAGTATCTAGTCTTGCAAAACTAGGAAAACATATACCTTTCCTTATTTGATTAATAGTTAGTTAAATAGTAAATTAAAGTAATTGAAACACCGTTCCTTCTGTTCGACAATCATTCTTACCATTGTTATACTATTGCACGATTAGGTACACTGCCTAGTGTGTTTAATAGTCTAGTGAAGGGAATAACTTTATAAATTAAACTTGGATAAACATATAAGCTCATTAAATACACATCATGTTTTTGGCGCCGTTGCCGGGAAACGGTTCCGTTTTAGTTACTTTAATCTGGTATCTTTATTTTAGGATTATTTGATATTTATTTGTTTTTAATTTAATTTAGATTTTTCATCCTTTTGAGTCACCAGGTCGTGGTAATTTATACCACGTCGTGGCATCGTAACAGTAGAACTTTAATTTTCATTTTTAAAATTTTTATGTTTATTTATTATGTGTTTCCAAAATCTCGATGCTCTTGATGCTTTTCTTGAGGAAGTAGTACAGGAAATTGAGCAAGAAGATTAGGAATATGAATCAGATGATGATTTGAAGAAATTTCGAAGATGGTTAGATAACATCTTGCCTAATAAACAAGATCAATCTGAGTTACAAGAGCTAGATTTACAAGATGAAGAATTTAACCCAGAAAGAGATTTGGAGGAGCTGGAAAGATTGTTGGCAGAAGGGTCAGATGAAGAACAAGGTCAACCTGAATTGCAGGAACCAACCTGTGGTTTGACCGTTACCACGACATGGCCCCCTGTATTTCTAGTTTGTGTTTCGAAGCATGGGGTGACGATTCCAACTTTGGAGAAAGTTCTGAAGTGCGATCCATTTCTGATTAGTATCCAACCGGTTCCAGCCCTTGTTAAGATTCTTGGGTTACATGAATTAAAGCTCGTTTGGCCAATTTTTGAAGCAAAGAGCCAAATTTTACAAATTGGTCCATAGAAAATATTTAATGCAATGGATGGATTGGCATTGAATTTATTGGAAGTTTATTAATCTGGGAGTCCAGCTCAAGACTCGCACAAAAAGAAGCGCTTGCAGGAGGCAACCCATCATTTGAGTTTGCTTTTCTTTTTTTCTTTTTCTTTTTATTTTGTGTGTTTAGTTTGGTTTGTTTTGTGGTTTTTGAACAATTTGGTGGATGTTTGGTTGTTTACAATGTGTTTCCTACTTTTATTACCCTTTTCTTTGTCTTAGTTCCAGGTTATATTATCGAGTCAAGTAAGGGTATATTTGGCACAAGAAAGTTCGTTAGAGTGAAGGTATAAGAGAACGTCGAGAGAAGCGTGGTTTGAGAGCGTTTTTCGGGGGTCTAATTGAGTCGTAGAGTGAAGGGTCAAACATTCTCAGGCTATAAGATCTTAATTATGTATAATTGTGATGCATACACTAAATAACTACAGTAATGATATCAATTTCATATAAAGGAAAACCTAGGTTGGCACGCATCATATAATCAGGCAATCCTATGATGCAATTCCTAAAGATCCATAGCCTAGTACTAGCATGCTGCTCTAAAGTATCACATAATCAAATAACTTGTATGGTATTTTGGGGTCTACTTACTGTTGGATTAGTGTCTAAGTCCATAACTATTTTGGTATGTACTTGACCCGATGATGCATGGTCCTTTTGGGTTGCCTTCACCAAAGCAACTTGATAAGATGAATTATGGAGAGACAGGATTAATTATGATTTATTAATATATTATGAGAATAATATATTAAAGGAGAAATCATATTGTTTAATTAATATTAGTCAAGAATTAATAAGAATTAATTTTGTGGCTAAAAGACATTAATTAAACTTAAGGGACTTAAACTGTCAATTGTGTGATAGTTGAATATTGAGCTAATGGACTCTATATTAGAAGGGTGGACGAATTCTATGGGGAAACCCATTAGAACTCGTCCTAGGCCTCTAAGGAGGAAGGCCATGGGTTGCTTAGGGCCTAAGCATCCAAATTAGGGTTTCCTTGTTAGATAACCCTAATAGCCTCACTATTTAAAGGACCCTTGAGACTCAAAAACGTGGTGAACATGTTCCTTAGGGTTTTCACACGTTTTGGGCAGCCTCCTCTCCCCTTATTCTTCATCCTCTTGCTCTTGGTGTTTGTGAACCATTAGAGGAGTGACACTTGTGACTCTAAGCTTTCTAAAGTCATTACAAGGAGGAATTGAGATTGTTATTGCTATATAACAATCAAGGTAAGATCTAAACCCCATTCATAAGTTAATTCGATTAATTGTATGCTAGATCTCGGGTTTAATGTCTTGGGTGAATTGCATGTACAATAGAGAAACCTAGATCCAAGCATTAGGGTTTGCATGAGCACATAGGATGTTCTTATGGCCAAAACCCATCAGTGGTATCAGAGCCTTGATTGGTATCTATTGTATTGATGCATATTTGATCGAAATCAGCACTGAAAATTGAAATTTTTTGCTTCTGAGTGTTTGACTCGCTGAGTCAGCTGTACTCGACGAGTCCAGGCCAGACTCGACGAGTCAAAGCGTCTGACAGCTCATATTCGCGATTTTCTTCCTGTTTTGGCTTTGGATAATTACCATCAACGTGTTTTTGTTAAAAAAATCCGAATTTCATCAATATTTAGTGATTATCCTTACCAAAATAGAAGATAATTGTCAAAATTTAGATAATCTTTTGTTTTATTACATAAAGTTTGATTATTTGTAATTTAGATTTGAATTATCTTGTGAAAAAGTTTCAATTTTTCCCCTTTAGGTTTTATAGTTTAAATTTGAACTTAAAAGTTTTGTTTTTGAAATTTAAATAGTTGAAACCCTAATGTTTTGAAATGTTTCAAAACATGCCCTTAAGTTTTTGGAATTTAAAAGTTGATTAAAAGTTTAATTTAGAAATGTTAAATTCTAAAACCCTAAGATTGTTTTGAAAAGTTCAAATCACACCCTTATGGTTTTATTAATTAATTAAAGTGTATAATTAAAAGAGGTTTAATAAATCCATAAAGTTTTGGTTCACAATTTAATCGAATTAAAAGTATAATTGTTAAATTTGACAACCTAGTATTTTAAAAGTGTAGAATACACCCTATACTATATATAACATTAACATTATATATGTATGAGTAAAAGTCAGTCTTACCGTTAGTAGGCATCATTCACGAAGCTGGTCTATAAGGGGTGTTTAAGGAAATTGCCTATAAAATGGCGATTGAATGGGTATCCACTCTTACCCACTGCACTCTTGACTAGTGGAGGGTCGTTAGCCGAATGGGTAGGATAGGACAGAAACCTTCCATTATAAGTATAATGAAGTACAAAAGTAACTAAATGTTTTACAAATTCCCAATCTTAGTTACTTTAGGCAAAAGTGAATTGATGCAATTCCATGAAATTACACTTTGTGCCCTTGCGAAGACGTTAGTGGAGCGTGTGTGGTTAACCGGCACACTAAATGGTTCTAAGCAAAGGTAGCAAAGGGTGACTCGATGTTTGTCATAGTTCGGTGGAGCGTGTGTGGTTAACCGACACATCGAATAGGTGACTGTAACATGTGGGGGCACCATGTAAGTTTGCATGGTTATTCACACCCGCTTTGTGATCCTCGGTATCCCAGTCACAAACTAGAGGGGCATATCGAGATTTAAACATGCCATTGACAAGTTCAATAAATCTCAAAGGATCTAGGAATTTTCATAGATTTAGAACTTAAATTTCCTTTTCGTTTTTCATGGTGAAAATTGGTAAATCGTCATTTATGTACCTTCAAATATTCTGCAACTAGATTACGGCATCCCTTTTCTAGTCTGTAAAGTATTGTGTTGGGTCCTAGCCTTAATATCTCATTTGGATGATTTATTAAGGACTCAATCAATCAACTAACTTGAATTTGTTTTCTCCCATTTTGTAGATGTCAAAGCATGACAACTATGGTATTCCCAAATCCCATGGAACAAGCTTTCCACATGAAGATGATATTCCACGATTCGATCAAGGAACAAGAGATCATGCTTCACTTCCTCCACCTCCTCCAATTATTCTCCCTAACCCACAAGTTTGAAGGCTTGAAAAGTTCAAGCTCACTCAAGCCCTTTTGGCAAGTATACACGAAGAAGGAAAGTCGGTGTGTGCACACGTCCTAGAGATGAAGTCACACAGTGATAGGTTAAGAATGTTGGGATCCGTTGTCTATGAGGAGCTGGCTGTTGACTGGGTTCTTTAGTCGCTTCCTAACTCATGTAGTAAGTTCGTAAGAGAGTACTATATGATGAACCGCGACGTGACCCTTATAGATCTCACCTATATGCTTATTGTTGTTGAATCAGCAATGGTTTGGCGCAATGGAAAAGCAAAGTTGGTTGGTGAATCGGCCTTCTAGACTTCTATGGATATAGGCAATGAAAACAAAAGGCATGCCATGATAGAAGAGTTTGATCATAAGATAAAGGCAAAGCCTGAAGTAGTTCTGTGTGCTGTTCCAAAAGAGTCAATTTGCTTTTATTGCCAAGAGAAGGGGCATTGGAGACGAAGCTGCCCTATTTACCTAAAAGATCTAAGAGATGGGAGAGTCAATACGTATGGCTCTACTTTAGGTAAAATCCATGAACTAACTCTTTTAAGTTCCTATTCTAGATCCTTAATACATGATGTGATAATATTACAATTGATGTTTTGTAGGATCAAAGAAAAGAGAGGAAGCTTAAGGGAAGAAGTGAGCGGAATCTAATCGTGAAGAAATGGATTTAGATCGCATTCCTTGAAGATTGGATTCTTGAGCTACTACTTGGAGTTAGAACAGATTGCTATGAAATATTTATTAACATACTTTTTCAATGAATTGCATTGTAAGGACAAATTTTTCCGCAATAAAATAAATTTTGATTTTATATTATTTATTTATCCTTGCAATGGCGTATATGAAAAATTGATGTTTGAATGTTTCTATTATTAGCAATAATGGATTTGATTCTTAATTATGTTATTTGTGGAAATGTCGAGAATTTACCAAATGGGGAGAGTTTCTCATCGCCCAAGTTTCAATTGGACAGAAACTTGGAATCATGCAACTTGGTTGCACGATGAATGAGAAATTTCATATTTGGAAATTAGACTAATTCGTTGACAAAGTGTCAAGTGAAGGACTAGGAGATCGAATACACCAAGTTGCGTGTTGATCAAGTCCACCACAAGAGTAACAAAGATATTCGTCATGATTTACTAAAGGTTTAGTAAATATGATTATACTTATAAGATTAAGTGTAATTCTGAATTGATTGAAAAGGTTTAAATCAATAGCAGAATGAATAAGAAGAATCAAGTAGGCAGAAAGATAAAAGTTTCTCTATTCTAAGAAGAAGGGAGAGTACCTTTTATTATGTTTTATGATAGGTCTTAATGATTAAGAACCATATCTCAATTGACCCTCTAAGTGAGTCTTAGTACAATTGTATGTCTAAGAAGAGGAATCAAGAATTGAAGAAATGGTTAAATCAAGAAGTCAATCAAACTTCGTTCCAAAACAAATCTTAGCGTTGAGATTGTGACATTGAGTGACAAGTCTTAAGAAGGTTTGTAACATTCATCAAATGTAGAATTTGGAAAAAGGTTTTCTTATTCTCGCGCATTTGAAATTGGAAAATTGTGATGTCTTGGATGAGACAAAGACCAACTAGGACCAATTTAATGAAGTGTTTTGTATTGATAAAAGCTACACTAACTCTTGTATATTTGTTTGTCGAGAAATTTTTATTGATAAGAGAATCTTATATGTCAAGGAGTCAGTGGGAGTCTTAATGGTCTTGAAAGGTTTCAAGAACTAATCAATAATAAACCTTATCAATCATCACTAGCACACGACTTGAGGTTTACAACCTATCGTGTTGACACTATCTTGTTTATGTTCCATTCCAATCGTCTTAATTATGCATATGAGTTCTATGAGTTCTCATTTTAATGCATAAAAGGCAAGCACCTTGATCAATGAAAAGTACATTGATGGGAAAGGGTGAGCGGCTTAACTACTTGGAAGGCATGGTGGGCACTTGTGTTACCATAAGGCAAGAAATCAAGATTGAGAAAGTTCAGTCCATACGAGTTTGGATTTGTCGCAAACTTTGGGTTTGACAAATTCGCATGGATAGGAACACACACACCATTAAAATCTAAGTGTCATAAGATTCCCTCCTTCATGAAAAGGACTGTGAGGAAATGCTTTCACTAAGAGAGATTTTAAGAAGATAGTGATTGTGAAAATTGGATTCTCGAATTCGATTATGGTTACGATATCCCTTTCCATGATTCGAATTGTGAGATTTGGCAATTAGTCTGAATTGTTTAGACACACATATGAACTATCTAAGTCAAAGGTGCATAAGTTTGAGAAGCTTAGATAAAGGATTATCAAAGCATTAGGTATTAGAAATATGAACTTAAGAAATTCAATAAGTATTGCTTTTCTGGAAGTTAAGCTGGTTTCTGAATAGATGTCAAAGCTAGTGGGAGCATAAGTGTTATGCTTATTTGATAATAATCATCATGATAGTGGGAGCATAAATGTTGTGCTTGTATGATTATTAAGGCAAGTATTGCAAGTTAGCAATATTAATTATAGAAAACAAGATTTATACCTTGCAAAGTCGTAAGGGTTGAAAAGTTGTTTTGCTATAATTAAGGGAGAGAATATTATGCTTCATTTCAAATCTAAAGGCTTAGGTTGTGGAATGTTAATAAATTTAGTCAAGGAAACATAGTGCGTTCTTAAATTTTGATTATGCTCATGGCATCCCTCTTAATAGTTCGAATTGTGAGAACGTGACACATAAAATATTATGGCAAAAGATTGATAAAGTATCAAATCTTTATGTAAGACATTATGCATCGTGTCCCACACGCTTTGGGTATAGGATTGATTGCATGTGTTATAATATTTAACCATTCTAAAATTTTCCAAATGTCTAGAGAATTTAGAGGGAAAAAGGACAAGAATCGGTTTTGACTAAGATAATTAAACAACTATCAAAGGACGATCCAAAGCTTGCTGAGGATTGGTCGCTTGTGAGTAGTTGGAAGTTTGGTATTGGATGGACCATATCGACATTATTATGAATAGATAAGATTCTATTAAGAATGAGTTGTCATATGGAAAATATGGAAATGTTTCCATATTGAGAGTTGGATATTGAGAATCTATGTCTAGATTAGAAAATTTTATGCAAAAGGGTGTTCAAAGGAATGTACTTTGAGTGAGAGACATCACGTCTATGGAATTGTATTGTAACAATCTCAATTAGAGGACTTTGTAATTTCATTGGCAATAGTCATTGTGACTTTTGTGCTATGACATTGCAAAAGGATCATTGCATAAAATGTTAGAATCTAGCATATTCTATAAGTGGCAAGAATTTGATATTCTTTCACTTGTGAAAAGGATTAGGAGTTGTGAAATGAGTATGATTGGAAATCTGTTCATTTGAACTATTTCACAAAGTAAGAGCCATAGGTAAACATTGTGTGCATGCTAAGAGCATGGGACAAGTGTAGTAATAATTCAAGTCAGGAGTTGATTACCCGAAACAACAAATAATGAGTAATCGATATGGTGATAAATAAAAGGTGTTTTATTTATACTCAAAGTTTTGAGGCCATATAGGATTAGTATTATTCTTGTGTTTCACTTTGCATGTTTTGACTTCGTGAATAATTTAATTGGTTCAGAACAGTCAAATTATTCGAACGGGCCACAGTCGTTCATATGTTGGAAGTAGATATGAATAAAGACTGTCGTGAATTGGTGTGTGGATTGTCTAAAGAGTATTAGACATAATCAAATGTTTGCTGCAACGTTCATGAGTGCTTATGAATATGATTTGAGCATTGGATTAAACCCACACTCACTTGGATCACTTCATGGATTTCATCAGGAGTAGAAACCACTTAGTATCTCCTATTTATTTCATCTTTCCCAATCCACAACACATGTTAATATCATCTTTCCTAACCCATTCAATTAAACAAATACAAAACAGCATAAGGTACAAGTCTTAAAGCACATGGTACGAGAGAGAGAGAGAGAGAGAGAGAGAGAGAGAGAGAGTTTATGAACCCGTAGAATGAAGAAAATGAATGGTACCACTATTGGAGGGACAATCCTCGTAGTGGTACCACCGGTACCACCAACCTAAATCGGCTCTTCGCGAGCCATTGTGACCACCCTTATGGAACTTTAGAAGAGACCCAAGATGCTCTTATTGTAGTAACATATTATAATGACTATAATTATTTTACATATTTTTATGATTTTGAAAAATATTCAAATGTAAAATTTTATTTGGTGCGTAGTTTGATTAGTTATCAAATATTTAAAAAGTCGATCCGTATATTTTAGTAAAAAACAGGCCAATTTCAATAAAAAAAGAGAATTTATAAAACTAACCATTTTGCATGTATTACTTAAGAAAATAACATTTTTTAGGTAACCATCTTTTTGGAATGACCATTTTGCACTCGATTATGGTCGGGTTATCCAAATAAAACACGTGAAATACATTTGTGTGGTCCACCCTATATATATGGGACCCACCTTTTACTTGAACTGTACTTTCGAAATCATTCGAAAAAAAATTGGATTCAACCTTTAAACTTCATTTCGAAGATAGTTTCCTATTCAACATACCATATTAGTTTTTATACGATTTCTTACTATGATTTCAAGAATGAATTGCTATGCTTTTCCGGCAAAGAACAATTTCAGAATCCTTAGAACAACTCTGTAACATTTTGTATTAGAAGGCTTTGATTCATTTTTTGTTGTATTTCATTGTTAAAATCTTCGGTGGGCCTCACATCAACTTATACGTAATGTAAACAACCTTACATAACATATTAAACCTTTATCCAAAATATTACTTTTGCATGGAATCCGAAGAACTATCTGGAATGAACAGTGTTATAGTGAATATTGTGATGGGTTATGAGCATAACTAGATCGTATGTGATCATGCAACCCTAATTGCATTGGATCTAAGTTTTTCACTAGTTTAACATGCAATTAAATACGAAAGAAATAAACCCTAAATCTAGCATATAATTTTGAAAATTATATAACAATAAGGGTTTTGATGATTACCTTACTTGTTATGTACCAATAACAAGAACTCATTGTAGATTCTTGATTCTTGAAAGCTTAGTGCCTCAAATGTTGCACCTCTAATGGCTCACAAACATCACTAGAAAAAGGATGAGAGGAGAGAAGAGAGAAGCAATTAGAATTTTGGCTAGGGTTTCTTCTTAGCAAGCATTGGCCGAAAATTCAAAGCCTATGGGGTCTTTATATAGCTGAAGAGCTGCTAGTGTTTATGGAGGAAACCCTAATTTCCTGCTTAAGGCTTAAGCAACCCATGGAATCCTACTAAGAAGCCTTGGATGAAATCTATAGGGCCTCCCTATAGATTTTCGTCCGCTCCTATTTAAGGAGTCCATCTGCCCAGTTTCACAACTATCAATGATTTGCAAAACGGCCCATATTCTTTTAATCAGTTCCTTTAATCCCAAAATTAATTTCAAATTAATTTCTGATTAAATACTAATTAAATAACATGATTTCTAATTAATATATTATTTTAATAATACATTAATAAATCAATTTATTATTCCAAATAATATGTTTAACCTCTTTCTCAAAAAGTCATCCTGTCAAGTTGCTAAGGTGAAGGCAACCCAAAACGACTATGCTACTATCAAATCAAGTACATACCAATTATAATTATGGGCTTAGACACCTAATCCAACAGTTTCCCACTTGGATAAGTCTAATTACTATATTTGCAAGTATGACTTCAAAATTTGACTAGCAATTGTAGCTTTCAAAAGCTATTGTCGAACTCTGACCCAGTCAGTTGTGTGTCCTTAAGACAAGGGATCATATAATCCTCTGTTCTTCAAGATATCATGTGGACAAAGACATGGAACATAATCATTCTCATTGTCTAACAATTTGTTTCCCTATTTCTGATTTGTATGACAATGAATTGAACACATCAATCCAATCTTGACCGGGCCCAACACATAAGTCAAAACAAAATCATTGACGGGACCAAGACATCTCTTTTACCCTTTGGGATAAAAGGAATAGATAACCTTTGACTTATATGCTTCTACTATTTACACATCAAATCATACACAACAATACGTTTTATAACATCAAGTTACTGATGCGTGTACATATTATCAATGCATTACTAACTCTGAAACAACAACTCATATATCTCGGTTTAAAGATTATACTATCTTATCATCTCATAATTATTCGTGATAAATTCCATGAAGTAATTCTATGAGCATGGGTTTAATCCAATACACAAATCACCATTTCAGGAGTACTCATGTGAAGGGTTTCAGTATACTACAACATCCTATGGTGCACATACAACCCTAAATGCTTTGGATCTATGTTTTCTATAATTATACATGCAATATTGTTTCCAAAGCATTAAGCCTACAACTAGCATGGAAATGACATAATCGACATAAAACAGAGTTATAGAATTACCTCTTTGTTGTAGCTTGTAGAACTTATTGAGTTTGGCCTTTAAGAACTTAGTGCCCCAAGTGTTTCACCTCAAATAGAATCACACAACACCACCAACAATGGATGACTTGAGAGAGAGTACTTGCACTCAAAAATCGGCTATAGCTCTTCCAAGAACACTAGGGTACCAATTTTAGGAGCTAATGGGTATCTTATATAGTGTGGTAAAACTAGGGTTACACCATGTAAACCATAATGTGCATGACCTTCCATATTCCTTAGGCTCCATGGGTTTGAACCTCCATGGATCATCCATGGGTTTTCACATGGGTTTAGCCCAACCTAAGGAATCATGGATCATGGGTCCACACCATCAGAATGAAGGATTTTACCAAATCAACCCTTTATATTTAATTAGTCTCTTTTGATCAGAAAATTAATTACAAGTTAATTGTTGATCAATACTAATTAAATAATATGATTTCATATTGATATATTATAACTTATAATATATTAATAATTCATGAATATCCTCTTCTCAAAAGTCCATCCTTACAAATTGTTCCGGTGCCATGCAACCCAAATGGACCAAGCTACTCTCGGGTCAAGTACATACCAATTATAGTTATGGACTTAGACACCCAATCCAAAAGTTTCCCACTTGGATAAGTCTAATAACTATTATTGCAAGTATGACTCCACAACCCGACTAGCAATCGTATCTCTTAAAAGCCGTTGTCGAACTCTGACCTAGTCAATGACGTGTCCATTAGATAAGAGAAAGTATATTCCTCCATTCTAGATATCATATGGACTTAGACATGAATTATAATCATTCTATCTGTCGATCTGTTGTTTCCCGATTTCCGATTTATGATGACCGACTAATTGAACAAATCAAATCAGTCCACGCTTGGCCAAGCACTTAGGGGTGTCATGTGACAACCCTATATTTTCCAAAAGCGATGTAACACTCAAAAGTCAAATACAACAAAAACTATTTGGAACCAACGAAATTAACCTCAAAAATAAAGTGTTCAAATATCTAAATTGGGATGCATCAAATATTAGATATCGTGCCAAGGTTTCCAAAAACATAAAGAATATTCGAAACCGAGTTATATTTAAGAAATTATAACCACTCGAATATTTACGGCACACCGTTAAAACATTATTTAATGTAAAAAGTGAAATTACAATAAAATGCATTTTAGCCTTAAATATCTAAACAAAAGTTGTAGAGTTCGTTAAACTGTAAACGTACATAAAAAGATCGCCCAAATTGGTCGTATGAAGAAGTTACGAATTTTCTAAGTTTCGTAACAGTAGTAGAGGGCTAAAAACACGAATTGAAGATCGGGCGTTATTTAGCTATCGCAACCTAAACGAAAATTGAAGGTCTCCACAATAGGAGTAAAATGATAAAAAGACAAACGAAAACCGACGTCGAACAAAGAAGCTATGAATTTTTAACGGACTTTAACAGTCCCGGCCTATTAAAAACGTATCCTTAAAAATAAGGTCAAAACTAGCTGACGGAGTCTAAATGAAAGTTGTAGAGCATAATCTCACCTACACGTGGATATAAAGAACGCGAAAAACGGAGCCCGTACGCGAAAGTTACGGAATTTAGAAGACGGAAGCCAGGATTACGCCCAGCGTAATGTAGGAGTACGCCCAGCGTACTCAGGTGCAGGGTCGAGTCCCATCGGCTACAGCTCTACGCCTAGCTAGACTCGAGTCGTAAGCCATGACGCAAAGTTATGCCCAGCGTAACCAAAGTACGCCCAGCGTACTCCGGTGGTATGCCCAGCGTACACGACTTTCCAGCACTATAAATAGACGGCATGAGCTACGGGTTTTAGCACACCTTCTCAAACTCCCACATACTCTCTCATACTTTCAAGCAACAAAAGCTGTCCCGACGCCCTCGGTTTCCGCACCCGAGCCCCCGACGAAGATTCTACGCTACCGAGATCCCCGAAGAGCTCGAAGACGCAGCTTTCCATGGTTGAAGTTCTGCTCGACTCTAGCCCCACTCTCTTCAAACCAAACAAGTGAGTTCATACCCCTACCTTTCAAGTCTTTTCATGTTTTAGGGGGGAAATACAAGTACAATACAAGTAAAAGTATCGTTTTATAAACATAAATGTAACATCTATCTTATTGACTATCGATAGCAACATCTTTACGTATAAAGGGCTACTATATCATCAAGTTATTTTCACCAAATGGAACATACTTTCTGAAAAACTATAATGGGTATAGTTAGCAAGTTATTCATACATTTTTACGTATACATCTTGAAAAACGAAATACTTTCAAATGAAGTAAAGTCTTTCTTATCGTAAATCTATTTATACTAAGCGATGTGAGATATTCAAACTTCAACGTACTCTTATGTATGCATTTCAAGTCCTGTATTATATACCATAATCTCTTGGAGGGAGAGCGTGATACTTGTGTATAGATCTGTACGGGATTGACAACCCCGCACCTAAACTGTTAGCTACAGTTAGACCGACAGGTTTGGGGTGACAAATGTCATAACACTACAACACCTGAAGAATGTTGTTACAGGCAGTCTGTGTCAATAGTATGGTTATAAGACTCACATGAAAGTATAAAAACAAGTTTGATTTACGAGATTCATATATGCATTCAGTATTTACATTATTTTGGAACACAAAGTTTATCTTTATCATTCAAGTACGAAAAATACTAACACACTCCAAATTTTGGGAACTTTTCAAACTATATATAGAAAATATTGGATTTTATGAAAACCACGTTCATCGATTTTTCTACCAAAAGGACATACTTTTCAATACAAAACACTTATGAACTCACCAACTTAATTGTTGACACTTTTTCGAAACCACTTGTATTTCTCAGGGAATCAGTAATACAGGTAACCACCAGCTTTTGAAGAAGGAACGCTAAGGACGTTTATTATTGAACATTTATATCATCATATTGTAATATTCTTTTGCAAATATGTATAACGTAACAATATACGTTTTTTATTATATATATGATGGTTGTGTTACTTTCTTTACAATATTCAATTGTTGTGATACTACGTGAAGTCATCCACCCCCGAATGTTTCCGCCATTCTGGTTTGGGGGTGTGACATGTCATCATTAAATCATCGAGGGGCCCACAGATATCACTTTTATCCACATGGGGTAAAAGGAACAGATAAACTTCGACCCAAATTTTTGCTTGTACTTACTCATTAAATTACACACAACAATATGTTTTATAACACCAAGTTACTGGTGCATTTACATATGTCAATGTGCAACCGACTCGCAACTACAACTCACATGTCTCCATTTCAAGAATATAAGATATTATCGTCTCACAATCACTCATGATAAAATCCATGAAGTGATTCAAATGAGCGTGGGTTGAATCCAATACTCTAATCTTATTGCAGGTGTACTCACGAACACTGCAACTATGTCTAAAACACCTAGACAAACTACATACCCATTCATAACAGTCTTGCCTCAATACCTACTTCCAAAGTATGATCGAATGTGGATGGTTTGAATAACCTAGTTATTCGGGCACTCAAAACATGCAAAGTGAAACACAAGAATAATACTAATCCTATATGGACCCAAAACGTTTAAGTGCCATATTGATTACTCATTATTCATTGTATAATGTTTCGAATTATCAACTTAATACTTTGAATTAAAACAATAGCTACGCCATGCTCCAAGCATGCACACTATGTTTGTCTATGGTCTTGACTTTGTGAAATAGAAAAATTGTAAAACATTTAAATGATGCTTATTTCATAATTCCAGATCTTTATTGCAAGTGCAAGAATTCCAAATTCTTGTCACTGCTAAACTATCATGTAATGCAGCCTTTGTAATGTCATGGTACCAAAAGTCACAGTGACTTGACCAACGATATTACAAAACTTTCCACTGGAGATTGATAACAAACCAATTCCAAGGAAGTGAAGTCTCAAATTCAAAGTACATTCCTTTGAACATCCTTATTGCATAAAAATTTCTAACTTTCTCATGTATTCTTAATCTCCAACTCCCAATATGGCAACATTCCATATCTTGCCATACGACAACTTATTATTAATAAAATCTTGTCTATTCATAATAATGTCAAAATGGTCCATCCATTACTATACTTCCAACTGTCCTTAAGTGACTAATCCTTGGCGACCCTTAGTTCCTAGGCACTAAGCGACAACTTTAGTCATATCTTGTTCTATTCCTTTTTCCCTCTTAATTTCCTAGGCACTTGGAAAATTAGAATATGAGAATATTATAGCATATGCAATCAATCCTATACCCGAAGCGTATGCGATACGATTCATAATGTCTAACATAAAGACATGATACTTGACCAGTCTTTTGCCATATATTTCTATTTTCCATGTTCTCATAATTTTGATTATGAAGAGGGATGCCGTAATGATAATCAAATTTTGAGAATGCAATTAACATTTCCATATATATTATTTCCTTATGTTGAACCATTCCAACATAACATTCATCTATATTTGACTAAATTTGATTAAAAACTCAATCTAAGCTTTTAGATTTTGAAATGAAGTATAATTTCCACTCCCTTAATTATAGCAAAACAACTTCTCAAACCCTGCAATTTTGCAATTTGAAACTTTTTGTTTTTCTATAATTAACATTGCTAACTTGCAACACTTACCATAATAATTATGCTGCCACTAACATCATAATTATTTTCTTACTAGCATAACACTTATGCTCCCACTAGCTTTGACATGTATTCAGAAATCAACTGGACTTCTAGAATCAATACTTATTGAATTTCCTTACCAAAGTTCAGATTTCTGATACGAGAGGCTTCGATATCATCTAGGCTTCTCAAAATCATACACCTTTCCTTAGATAGCTCACATGTGTGTCTAAACAATTTTATAACTTACTGCAATAAGTCTCAAATGTTTAGTCCTTTTGCCATTTCTCACAATTCGAACTATGAAGAGGGATGCCGTAATCAGAATCGAATTTGAGAATCCAAATATCACAATTGCTAACTATTAAAATCTACTTAGTGAAAGCGTTTCCTCACAATCATTTTCATGAATTGGAGAGAAACCTTATGACACTTTGATTTTATGGTATATGTGTTCCTATCCATGTGAATTTGTCATAACCATAATCACACGACAAGGTTAGTGACAAATCCAAACTGATACAGAATGAACTTGTTCAATCGTAATTTCTTGCCAACTAGCAGCACAAGGGTCTACCATGTCTTCCAAGTTGTTAAGCAGCTCACCCATACTGATCAATGAAACTTTCATTGATCCGGGTGCTTTGCCTTATGAAAACAAATGAGAACTCATAGAACTCACATGCATATTCAACTTTTAATTGGAATGAGCACATAAGTAAGAATATGTCAACACGATAGGTTATAAACCTCAAGTCGAGTGCTAGTGATAAACAATAGGTTTACTCTTGATTAGTTCTTGAAACTTTCAAGATCTTTAAGACTCCCACTAACCTCTTGACATATAAGATTCACTTTATCAAGGAACATTACTTGACAAACAAATATTCAAGAGTTAGTGCGGTTTCTTATCAAGATGAACACTTCACACAATTGGTCTTAGTTGGTCCTTTTTTTATCCAAAACATCACAACTTACGAATTTCAAATGTACAAGAGTAAAAAACATTTTACTCTACATTTGATGAGTGTTATAAACCTTTTTATGATATGTCACTCAATTTACAATCTTGGAGTACGACTCTAAGATTTGATTTTGAAACAAAGTATGATTCATCTTTAGATTTTACAATTTCAACAATTCACGATTCGTCTTCTTAGCCATACAAATGCACTAAGATGTCCTTAGAGGATCAATTGTGATATGGTTTTTCATAATCATTAAGATGATCATAAAACACGATACTCAACTACTCTCCCATCCTTTTTAGATTGGAGAAACTTTTATCTTTCTGCCTAATTTGATTCTTCTTATTCGTCCAGCCATTCATTGAAACTTTTCCAATGATTTAGAATTACACTTAAACTTGTAAGCATAACCATATTCACTAAACTTTAGTAAATCATAACAAATAGTTTTATCATTCTTTGTGGTGGACCTGACAAGCGCACACCCAGTGTACCCGATCCCCTAGTCCTTCGCTTGACTCACATATACATGTGAACAAGGAATTAATCTTAATTTCCCAAAGATGAAAATTCTCATTCATCACACAATACAAGTTGCATGATTCTAAGTTTCTATCCAACTAAAACTTGGGTGATGAGAATCTTTCCTTATTTGGTAAATTCTCGGCACTCCCACAAACGAAGGAATCAAATTCATATTGATAACATAGAAACATACAAACATCAATTTTCACAAATGACATTGTAAGGAGATATAAAATAAAACAAAATCAAAATTTTATTTATTTATAAAATGCGGAAAACTTTTCTTTACTATTGAACTACAAATGAAAACTATGTTACTACATATTTCTACGCAATCTCTTATAACTCTTAAGCAGCAACTCAAAATTCAGATCATCGAACCATGCGATCGAAATCCATCCCTTCACAATCAGAATCAACTTAATCTTCTTTTAAGATTCCTTTCATTTCTTCGATTCTACAAAACATCAAAATGTAATTACATTACATCATGTATTAAGAATCTCCAGATAGGAACTTAATAGAGTTAGTTAGTGGACTTACCTGAAGCAGAGTTATACATTCGGACTTTACCATCCTTATGGTTCTTCAGGTAGATACGGCAGCTTCGCAACCAATTCCCCTTCTCTTGGCAATATAAACAAATGGACTCTTTGGGAAGGGTACACGGGACTATCTCAGACTTAGCATTTCTCTTTACCATCTGTTTAAATGACTTGATCATGGTCGATCCCTTTCCATTGGGTAGAGAAAGCTTTTCTTGACTTCCAATGTTACCATTATCAATGTCCATGGAAGTTTGGGAAGTAGATCTTCCAATCAAATTTGCTTTACCAGTGTGCCAAATCATTACCGATTTAGCAGCAACAAGCAAATATGTCAGGTTAATAATGGTCATGTCGTGATCTCCCATATAGTAGTCCTTAAAGAACCTTCTATATGACTTAGGAAGTGATTGAAGAACCCAATCAACAGCCAACTTCCTCTAGACTTTGACACCCAACTCTCCCAGCTTGTCGGTATGTAACTTCATCTCCAAGACATGAGCACATACAGAATTTACTTCCTGCCAATAGGGCTTTGAGTGACCTTGAACTTGTTGGCTAGGGAGAATTATTGGAGGTGGAGGAAGTGAAGTTCCACTATAGCACAAAGAAGGGATTAATCTTTCACCTTGATCGCCTTGTGGAAAATCATCTTTATAAAGAAAGCTTTTTCCCAAAGATTCGGGAAGACCATCTATAAAGAGAGAAATTAAATTTAGTTGATTTAAGTCCTTAACATAACACCCAAATGAAATATTAAGGTTAGGACCCAACATAATATTTTACAAGTCGGAAGAGGGATGCCGTAATCCAATTGCAAAATATTTGAAGGTAGGTAAATGACGATTTATCAATTTCCACCTTGAAAAACGAAATTGATTTTAGGTTTTAAATGGATTGAAATTCCTAGATCCTTTGAGATTCATTGAATTTTTTTCAATGGCATGTTTAAATCTCGATTGTGCCCTTCATGTTTGTGAGTGGGATGCCGAGGATCACAAACAAGGTGTGAATAACCGTGAAAATTAGCTTGGTACACTTAATGTTACAACCACCTAATCAATGTGCCGGTTAACCACACGCGCTCGACCAACGACTTAACAAGGTGCAAAGTGCAATTTCATGGGTTAGCACCAAATTCGTATTTTTCCTAAGTAACTAAGATTGGGAATTTATAAGTGTTTAGTTATTTGGTATTTTCATTATCCTTTTAATGAGAATTAATGTCCTATCCTACCCGTTTGGCTAACGAACCTCCACCAGTCAAGGAAGCAGTGGGTGAGAGTCGACACCCATTAAACTGCCATTTTATAGGCAGTAACCTTATACCCCCTTATAGATTGGCTTCGTGAATGAGGCCTACTAACGGTAAGATTGACTTGTCTTATAGATATATATAATTATTAAACTTATAATAATATAAATTATATGGGTAGAATTTTAACTTTTAAAACTCTAGGGTTTGGAACTAAAGTATTCAAAAGTGAGACTTTACAAATTCCAAAACTTGAGGGCAAGTTTTGAAACTTGTCAAAACTTTTCATTTCTCTAACTTATGAGTTTGATGAGGGTTTTTATGAAAAACTTTTCAAGTTCTATAACTTGAGGACAAGTTATGGAAGACCTTAAAACCATTGAAGATGACTTTTAAAATGAGACTCTTGAAATTCCATAACTTGAGGACAAGTTATGGAGTTCATAAAAAACATTTATGAACAAATTTTCATTTTCCATAACTTGAGGACAAGTTATTGAATTCATAAAAGGCATTTAGATCAAATATTTCAATTAACACAATAATCAATTAATTTTTTTATATGATCTAGATTAAACTCATAAGTCAAGATAATTCACATCAACTATTTACAAGAAATTAGTCTATCATATAAACTAATACAAATCTTGAAACTATGACAATTATCATTTAAGTGGACAAGGATGATCATTACCTTATGATAAAATACATTTCATGGTTCAAAAAACAGTTTGGGATAATGATCCTAATCCAATTTCTGGCTAAAAGTCGAAAATCGTCCCACTGGAGCACCAACTCGACGAGTACATGAACTGGACTCGTCGAGTTGGCCATTTTATGAGGGGAATCGGCGAGTCACCCAGTGGACTCAACGAGTTCACTGGGCAGAAGGTAGAAAATTCGATTTTTTCACTTTGAAAACCAATAAAACATCAAGTATAATGGAAAGCAATCCTAGGCTCTGATACCACTAAAGGGTTTTAGTATACTACAACATCCTATGGTGCACATACAACCCTAAATGCTTTGGATCTATGTTTTCTCTAATTATACATGCAATATTGTTTCCAAAGAATTAAGCCTACAACTAGCATGGAAATGACATAATCGACATAAAAGAGAGTTATAGAGTTACCTCTTTGTTGTGGCTTGTATAACTTCTTGAGGTTGGCCTTTAAGAACTTAGTTCCCCAAGTGTTGCACCTTAAATAGAATCACACAACACCACTAACAATGGAGGACTTGAGAGATAATACTTGCACTCAAAAATCGGCTATAACTCTTTCAAGAACACTAGGGTACCAATTTTAGCAGCTAATGGGTTTCCTATATAGTGTGGAAAAACTAGTGTTACACCATGTAAACCCTAATGTACATGACCTTCCATATTCCTTAGGCTCCATGGGTTTAAACGTCCTTGGATCATCCATGGGTTGTCACATGGGTTTAGCCCAACCTAAGGAATCATGGATCATTGGCCCACACCATAAGAATGAATGATTTTACCTAATCAACGCCTTATATTTAATTAGTCTCTTTTGATCAGAAAATTAATTCCAAATTAATTCGTGATCAATACTAATTAAATAATATGATTTGATATTAATATATTAGAACTTATAATATATTAATAAATCATGAATATCCTCTTCTCAAAAGTCCATCCTTACAAATTCTTCCGGTGCCATGCAACCCAAATGGACCATGCTACTCTCGGGTCAATGCTTAGACACCTAATCCAAAATCGTCAACGTTACAACAAACCCTTGCTATGTCTAAACACTTAGACAATCTACAAGCCAATTCATGACAGTCTTAATTCAATACTTACTTCCAAAGTATGATCGACTATGGATAATTTGAATAATCCAATTATTCTGGATGTAAAACATGCAAAGGTGAAACACAAAATACACAATTGACAAGAGATAGTAAACAATACTCATAAATAAATATCCATTACTTAATCATCAAATGTCAATTACATTTATCTATTACAAGCTGCTAAAATATCTATCTAATCACTAAAACTAATATCGTCCTCCAGACCAATGCTCCTCGCATGCTGAACTTGCTTAATCCTACTCAGGCCCTTTGTGAGGGGATCTAAAGGATTCTTTTCTGAAGATACCCTCTTGACGATGAGGAGTCCTTTTTTACCCGATGTCTGATGAAGTAATATTTTATGTCGATATGTCTAGATCTTCCATGATCCCTTGGTTCTTTGTTCAAGGCAACCGTTCCTTCATTATCGCATAAAATCTCCATGAGCTCCTTTATGGATGGCAGAACTCCAAGGTCTTCAATGAATTTCTTCAACCATATAACCTCCTTTGACGCTTCACTTGTGGCTATATACTTTGACTCACACATTGAATCAGCCACAGTCTCCGGCTTGGAACTTTTCCAAGTTATTTCTCCTCCATTGAGTGTAAACACCTAAACAGACTGAGAACGAAAGTTGTCTCATTCTGTCGGAAAACTGGCATCACTATAACCAGTAACTCTCAAGTCATCACTGCCACCAAGTACTTGGACTAAGTCTAAATAGTTTTCTACTCCTATTTCTCAAAATCATTGTTCCCATAATATAGTGTTTGGTGGTCAAACAAACAAATAATGGGATAAAATAATAACAATAAAATGCAAATCACTGCTACTACTTACACTAAAGATAGTATAGAGTAAGCAGGATCGGTCCACAGGAATACGAGACTTCTTATTTAGCCATATTCTCACACATCATACAATTACTGTTAAACTGGGAAGGTTATGTTTGAATTGAAATTAAACTTCATAAACTAACAAGACTAATACTAAAATTCAATAAGAGAAATACTTTTCCGATTCTAACTCCTATACATGTGTTGTGTTGTAATGTGTAATCTCACTGTAATTTATGTTCAACCTAGGTTGGTAATTTGGATATTAATAAGCTCTAATATCCAAGTTAGCAAAAGTGTTTCATTCAAAATAAGTTCTTCAAATAAAACTTCATTTAACTGATTCAATTCAAATAAGCTCTTGCATCAAATCATTAAATGACATTAAGTTTTTACGACAACTACCGACGATATCCAACATTCCTCATAAGTTCGGAAATATGAACATATAATCTATGATTACACTAATTTCGACCTATTTACAACCAATCAAGTGCATGTCACTAACATCAAATCATAAAACATATACGAATTTCACAATTTGATTAACTAGATTAATAAGACCCCTAATTTAGTGATCAAGTGAAAAAGAGAACCAACCAAACATATATTTAAGACCAAATGAAAGATTACTAGATGCTAAACATAAAATCAAGTGAAAATTACAATATAACAACAAACACTTAGAAATCTAGAATCGGAAATGATAGAGAAGTTAGCCACACATGGCTAAATCAAACTACAAATGAATGAGCTGCGACTTTTGTTGTATTTAAATAAAAAAACCGTTTTTTTCTTAATTTTTTTTGTGCAGGCCTCGTTACACGGCCTGTGTAATGGAAAGGGTATTGTTACACAACCATGTAACATCAACATTCTTTCGATCATTTCCCATTACATGATCGTGTTTTGCAAAGGCATGCATTATACGGCCTGTGTAATGTTCTGAGAAACGCACAATAATTTTTCTTATTTTCGCATCTACTCACTTCCAATCTTCATAAAAATTATTTTTAGACTCCCCTAATTATTCTAAGAACCTTGGAACAAGAAAACTAGAAAGACGATGTCCGTACAAAAATTTTACAAAAATGACCAAAATACCCCCAAATTGCCTCTCGGGTAGCTGCCCTTGTTTAAAGTCGGTGGCTCAACATGGACCCCAATTATTTGTCAATATTGGTACTTTGGATCCACTACTTCCTCCACTTCCTCGTTTTTTACTTCAAATCCTTCATAATAAGGTTTTAAACGATGACCGTTCAGCTTAAAGATCTTCTCGGTTTTCTCACTTGTGATTTCTATTGCACCATACTAAAAAACATTAGTGACAACAAATGTTCCCACCTAACAGAACCTTAATTTAATAGGAATTAATTTGAAACGATAGTGGTAAAGTAATACCTTTTTGACTTTTTTTTCAAATACCTTGCATGAAATCATCTTGTCATGGTATGCTTTTGTCTTTTCTTTGTAAAGAACTTCATTCTCATATGCTTCACTGCGGATCTCCTAAAGCTCTTATATGTCAAGGTTTCTCTTCTTTCCCAATTCATTTAAATCCATATTGGATTGTTTGAATTCCCAATAGGCTTTATGTTCCAACTTAACGGGTAATTTACATGGCTTTCCAAAAAACAATATGGTATGGAGACATTCCAATTGGAGTTTTGAATGCAATGCGGTATGCCCACAAAGCATCATCAAGATGAGTACTCCAATCTTTCCTTGTTGTATTGACAATTTCTGCAAAATACCCTTGATTTGTCGATTGCTTACTTCAGCTTGTTCGTTTGTTTGTGGATGGTATGATGTAGAGACTTTATGAGTAACACCATACTTCTTGAAGACACTTCCAAGCATACAATTGCAAAAATGTGAACCACGATCATTAATTAAGGCCTTTGGAACACCAAATCTGGAAAAGATGTTACCTTTCAAGAAATCTATCACAACTTTTGAATCGTTAGTACGGGTGGCTTTTGCTTCCACCCACTTAGAGACATAATCCACAACCAAAAGAATGTAAGTAAAACCCAAAGATAATGGGAAAGGTCCCATGAAATCAATGCCCCAAATATCGAAAATTACACAAACTAAAATGATATTAAGGGGCATAAGAGTGACAAAATGTTAAGATAGAAGATACCTCATGTTGGAGTCATGGAAAATACTTGGCCAGTAAAATCCACTCTTTAATACTTTTCTTGCAGTTCTTTGAGGACCAAAATGCCCTCCACAAGCATAAGAGTGATAAAATGTTAAGATAGAAGATACCTCATGTTGTTCCGCACATTTTCTAATTATTTGATCAGAACAATATTTCCATAAATATGGATCATCCATACGTACCTCTTGGCTTCTTTCTTGATTTTATTTTTTTGCCATCGAGTCAAGTCTGGTGGAATTTGATTTATGATGATGTAGTTCACAATATTGGCATACCATGGGGAAACTTTGCTGAAAATAGATTCTCATCGGGAAATGCATCATGAATGGGAGTTGAGTTATCGGGAGAAACAATCCTACTAAGATGATCGGCCACAAGATTTGACTTTCCGCTCTTGTCCTTAATTTCAATACCGAACTCTTGTAAGAGTAATACCCATCGAATGAGTCTAGGCTTCGAATCCTTCTTTGCAAGTAGCTACCTAATAGCTGCATGATCAGAATAAACAATCACTTTAGAACCTAACGAATATTGACGAAATTTCTCTAAAACAAAGACAATAGATAACAATTCTTTCTCAGTTGTCGAGTAATTGGCTTGTGCACTATCAAGTGTTTTAGAGGCATAATAAATGACATGAGGAACTCGGTCTTTTCTTTGCCCCAAAATTGCACCAATCACGTGATTGCTAGAATCACACATGATTTCAAAGGGTAAACTCCAATCCGACGATTAAAGTATTGGTGCTGAGATTAACAACTCCTTCAACTGATCAAAAACTTGCTTGCACTCCTTGGAAAATTCAAATTCTGCATCTTTTTGTAGGAGCTCACACATAGGACGAGATATCTTGGAAAAATCTTTGATGAATCTTCTATAAAAACTTGCATGACCAAGAAATAAGAGTACCTCACGAACACAAGTGGGGTAAGGTAAAGATTTAATGACATCTATTTTTGCTTTGTTTACCTCTAGACCCTTAGAAGACACAACATGACCAAGTATGAGACCTTTGTCAACCATAAAATGACACTTTTCATAATTCAAAACAAGGTTAGTCTCAATACATCTTTGCAAAATCTATTTTAAATTACCCAAACATTCACGAAAAGAATTACCATAAACTGTGAAATCGTCCATGAACACTTCAATGATTTCCTCAAAGTACTCCGAAAAAAATACTTACCAGACACCTTTGAAAAGTGGAGGGAGCATTGGAAAGTCCAAAAGGCATCTGCCTACATGCAAATGTTCCGAAGGGACATGTGAAGGTGGTTTTTTCTTGATCCTCAAGTGCAACGGGTATTTGGTGGAAACCGGAATACCCATCAAAGAAACAATAGTGTGTTTTCCCACTAACCTTTCCAACATTTGATCAATGAAGGGAAGTGGGAAATGGTCTTTCCGGGTTGAGGAATCGAATCTTCTATAATTTATGCAAACTCTCCACCCGTTTTGCACATGAGTGGGGACTAATTCACCTTGGTCATTCTTTGTAACGGTAAAACATGTCTTCTTTGGTATAACTTGGACCGGGCTTACCCACTTGCTATCCGATATAGGATAGATCATCCCTATATTCAACAATTTCAGAATCTGTTTCTTCACAACCTCTATCATTGGAGGGTTCAAATGTCTTTGAGCTTCTTGTGAAGGCTTGTAGTCTTCTTCCATAAGGATCTTGTGCATGCAAAGTGAAGGACTTAGCCCTTTGATGTCGGCTATAGACAACCCACTAGCTTCCTTATAATCCTTCAAATTAGTGACAAGCTCTTCTTCTTTTGTTGTTAACTTTGTGGAAATGATCAGGGGAAAAGTCTCTTTCTCTCCATGATACACATACTTGAGATGCTCGGGTAAAGTCTTGAGTTCTAATTCCGGTGCCTGTATAATAGAAGGAACAAGTTTCTCACTAAGCATCGGTAATTTTAGTTTTGGAACATCAAACCTCATTTTCTTGTTTTGATCAATGCAAGATACAACTTCCATAATCTCTTCATCGATTTTGAGTTGCTTGGAAAGCTTTCCCACCCTATCCTTTTGAAGATTCTTGTCTAAAATGAGAGCTAACACATCACGATTAGATAAATAAAAACACTCTTCGATTAATGGTTTAATGACATCCACAAAATTCAAAGATGAAATATCACTTGGATATCTCATAGCGTCATAGATGTTGAAATTTATCACCTCTCCATCAAATTCCATGGACAATGTACCATCATAAACATCAATTTTTGTTTGGGCTGTTTTCAAAAAGGGACTTCCTAGAAGAATTGAACTCAAATTCGGTGAGTCATCATCATCCATGTCAAGGACATAAAAATCTGCTAGAAATACTAGTTCATTCACTTGGACTAACATCTTCTAGCACACTTTTTGGATGTACTAAAGATCGGTCAGCGAATTAAATAACTACCCCGGTCTTCTTCAATATGCCAGTATTTAAAGTTTTGAAAATGGAATATGGAGAAACATTGATAGAAGCTCCAAGGTCTAGAATAGCTCGTGGAACATGAAGATTACCTAACTTGCAAGGAACCGTGAAAACACCCGGATCCTTACATTTTTAGGTAGTCTTTTCTGTAACACTGCAGATATATTCTCACCTACTTTGACCGTTTCATTCCCTTTTAATCTTTTCTTAGATGTGTATAATTCCTTAAGGAATTTAGCATACCTAGGAACTTGTTGGATGACATCAATAAGAGGAATATTTACCTTAACATTTCTCAACATCTCCATGATCTCATTGTCTTCCCTCTCACGCTTTGAATTGCTTAACCTTGTGGGAAATGGAGGAGGAGTGACTTTTACTTCAATGGGTACTTGCTTTGAAGGTGCTTTTGACTTCTATTCTTCTTTCTCTAACTCCATCTCTTCTTTTTCTTCAATCATCTTTGGACCTTCATATTCTTTTCCATTTCTCAATGTGATGGCATGTGACATCCCCGATTTCACGGCCAGAAAAGACCGATTTGTTTATGCTTTGTTTTATAAATCAGAGTATTCGTTTTAAAGAAAACGGTTGCGGAATTTGTTCCCAAACAAGATATGATAAAAACTTATCAAAACATTTCTCAAAGAGAATGTATTTTCATTAAATAATAAAACCTCGGGATGTTATGTTCCGATACAGACACATAAGCATAAACAAAACATACATTCATTTACTCTAATGATTTACATCTCCTTTAATCTCTTAGTGCAAAGCAGCTTCGTATCGATACCTATGATACAAAGAAAACTGAGTGGGTCAGGCTTGGGAGCCTGGTGAGCATATAGGGTTTTCAACCCACAATATTATATCATATATATATATATATATATATATATATATATATATATATATATATTCAATCATCAAACAATCAACCCAATTACCCATCCCCATTATCTCCGTTTATCTCTTGAGTACCTTCCCTAAGGGATTATCCTAAGGGTCATCTCCTACATCGTATTTACCTCTCATCTCCTTACATCACATTTCCTTATATGTTTATTCCTAAGGATCATTGCATGAATACGTAGTCACAACATCGCCTGGACTAGTAATTCATAGTAAGGGTTAGATTATCGTCGCATGAATACGCAGCCACAACATCGCCAGGACTCGTAATTCATCACCCAGGGGTTAGAGTATCATCGCATGAATATGTAGACACAACATTGCCTGGACTCGTAATTCATCACCTACAGGTTATGAGCCTACTGGTGTTTCCACGGGGTCAATTAGAATAGTCCGTGGTTGCCATCTATACTCTGGTAGATGACTACATCGCCAAATTTCCACATCGCCGGTCAAGGTTATGGTATCTCCTCTCATATCACATCACCTTTTTATCATCACCTATCTATCATCACCTATCTCTCATCACCTATTTATCATCACCTATTTCTCATCACCTAACTATCATCACTTATTTCTCATCACCTAATTATCATCACACATCATCTAATTTATCTACTCATGTTCTACCCAACATATTTGTAGATATAAATACATATACAGATTAACTCATTTAACACCTATATAAAACATCCGTTCCACACTCATCTCAAATAAACAACTATATATAAACACATAACATGTATTTCATAGCAAATACTTCATATCTTTATGTTAGAAGAAAATAACCACACACTCACACATATAAACAACAATATATATACACATAGCACGTATTTTATAAAATACTTCATATCTATGTGTAAGATGAAAGTGACTATACACTCACCCAAACATATACTTAATACTTTCAAACAATACTTGTATTATACTCGTGTTTATGAAAGGGACTATACACCCACACATATAAACAACTTTATATTATACACATAGCTCGTATTTCATAGCAAATACTTAATATTTATGCGTTAGAAGAAAGTAACTACACACTCACACATATAAACATCTTTATATTATACACATAACACATATTTCATAGCAAATACTTAATATTTATGTGTTTAGAAGAAAGTAACTACACACTCACACATATAAACATCTTTATATTATACACATAACACATATTTCATAGCAAATACTTAATATTTATGTGTTTAGAAGAAAGTAACTACACACTCACTTGATTAGAAGATGATTGGACAGCACTACGGCTTATAGAAGTAGTATTCTTCGGCAGATCTGGAAGATCTTCACAAAAACCGGACTCCTCGTGGGCAGAGCTTCGGCTCGGGAATTGCACTTCTCGGGATCTCCGGGGCCTCGGGACTTGCTTCGGGGCTCGGGAATGATATCGGGGCTTCGGGATAATTCTTGCACGAAAAACGATGCAAAAACGCGAGAAAAATGGAAGAAATGAGCAAATAACTCGGTTTCCCTCAACCTCCTTTTATAGGGGTTGGAAGGTCGAATTACGTTGGGCGTAACTTGAGATTACGCTGGGCATAACGACGATAAGATCGCTGACTCCCCCCCCCCCCCCCCCCCCCCCCGCCCCCTTCGGATAATATCGGAATATATATATATATATATATATATATATATATATATATATATATATATATATATATATATATATATATATATATAATAAACTTTAAAAATTCATATCTTCCTCATACGAACTCCGTTTTCGACGTTCTTTATATCCACGCGTAGGTGAGACTATGATCTTCAACTTTCGTTTAGACTCCGTCGGCTAATTTTGATTTATTTTTATTAATTATTTTTAGTAAGCTGGGACAGGAAAATTCCGTTATAAATTCATAAGTTCTTCATCCGACGTCCGTTTTCGCCTATCTTTTTATCATTTTACTCCTATTAATGAGACCTTCGATTCTCATTTAGATTGTTTCGGCTAAACCCGCTCGATCTCAAATCGAGTATTCGGGCTGCATACTGCTAAGTCGAAACTTCGAAAAATCATAACTTCTTCATACGAAGTCAAATTTGGGCGTTTTTTATGCACGCTCACGGTTTAACGTATTCTATGAATTTCATTTAGATTGCTAAGGCTAAATATCGCTCTAACGTAATTTCACTTTTTACGTCGCGCTGTGTTGTGTCGGTTTTGTCGCGAAACTTCGACAGGTCATAACTTCTTCGTTATAACTCGGATTTCGGCGTGCTTTATATGTACGGACTCCTTGTAACATATACTACAACTTAGTTAAGATTATTCATTCTAAATAATCTTTCATCAAAAAATCATTTTTGACGCCTATCGTCTCTAAATTGACTAGCCCTGATCTACGGACGTTACATGACACATGCACTATGATTTGGATTTTTTTCGGTTTGTGTGGGTAGTTTGCCTTGTGATTCTAGTTTACTCATAGAAGTGGTGAGTTGAGTTATTTGTTGCTCCAAAGTCTTGATACTTTCCTTGGTTTCATTTTGAAATCTTTTAGTACTTATGGCTAAACTCTTAACAGTATCTTCCAAAGACATTCCTGATCCACTTGAACTACTTCCTTGTTGTATGTTTTGAGGTTGGAATTCAGATTGATGAGGAGGTTTATTTGGCTGGAAATGTGGTTGATAATTTTGTTGGTAATGATTTTGATTTTGAAATGGAGGTCTAGGTTGATAAGGTGGTGGCCTTAGCTGAAAATTGGCATTGGGTTGATGCCAATTTGTATTGCTTCTTTGCTGAAAGTTTCCTTGTTGTTGATTAGAAAATCTCATAGCTTGAATCGACTCTATATTTTCTTGTAACATCGGGCACATATCAGTAGGGTGTCCAACATGGGTACAAATACCACAAGGTCTAACTACTATTGGTTGCACACCCTTGTCCTTAGCAAACATCATCAATACTTTAGTCAACTCAGAAAGTTAACTCTCAATTTTTTGGGATAGAAATTTATTTCACTCCTCTTGGTGCATCACTGTACCATTCTTTTTCTTGAGTTGTATGCTTTGACTCTTCTGCCATGTTCTTGATAAGAGCTCTTATTTCTATTATAGTTTTATCAGCTATTGATCCACCACTTGATGCATTGAGAAATCTTCTATCCCAAGATGACATTCCTTCACAAAAATATTGCAATAATTGATACTCTGAAATCCCATGTTTTGGACATCTTGAACACAACTTCATGAACCGTTCCCAATAAGTATGCAAGGCTTCTCTCTTTTGTTGCATGATGCCAATGATTTCCTTGCGTAAGGCTGAAGCTCTCATTTCTAGAAAATAGTTGTCCAAAAACATCATTGCAAGTTCATTCAATGTTGTGACTGACCCCGGTGGTAAGTCACATAACCACTCTTTTGTTGAATCTTGTAAAGAAAATGGGAATGCCCTTAACTTGATTTGATCTTCAGTGAATTCATGTGGTTTCAACCCCACACAAAAAACATGAAATTCCTTAAGGAATTTGTGTGGATCTTCATTCTCAAGACCACATAATGAAGGTAACAAATGAATGAGACCGGATTTGAGTTCAAAGTTTAATGCTGCACGATAATTGATGCATAATGGTTGTTGGGTAACATCTTGAGTGGCCCACTGTCTAAAGGTTTGTTCAGGTGGTGGATTTGGAGGATCTTGATTTCCTCCATGGTTGTCTCCCATGGTAGCAGTAGGAATAAAATTTTCAGACTTGGGTAAAGGTGAAGATGGTGGGGTAGAATTTTTGGATGTTGGCGAAGCTGTGGTTGATGGATTTGATCAAGAAGCGCCGAATTGTTATTGTTTCTTTAATAGTCTAGCTTGCTTCCTTCTTTGTTTTGTAGATTTCTCTTTCTCCAAGTCAACTGGTAAAGGTGTACCTGTGCGAAAAGATCTTGGCATAAACAATTAGTACTACCGTATCCCCGACAACAGTGCCAATTTGTTTGGTGGTCAAACCAACAAATAATGGGATAAACAAACAAGATTAATACTAAAATTCAATAAGATAAATACATTTCCGATTCTGATTGCTATACATGTGTTGGGTTGTAAGGTGTAATATGACTATAATTTATATTCAATCTAGGTTGGTAATTTGGATATTAATAAGCTCTAATATTCAAGTTAGCAAAAGTGTTGTAAGTCCCAAAACTATGGATCTTATGAAATATCAATCTTAATTGCTTAAAGAATGCGGAATGTTAATTAAGCATTGATTCAAGAACACACAAAAAAGCTTCAAATGCGCACGATTCTATTATCAATAAACCATCTGGTACATAAGAACTCAAAGCAGCCGTGAACAAAAGAATGAAATGACTAACTACTAAACGGTCACATTCAACCAAATATATACGTGCCAAATACAAACACCTCAAAACGGCCCAAGCCTATCATGACTAAAATCATGATAGTGATTTCGGTCCTTACAACCGTGAACATATTAAACATAATAAACCACTATTCTAAGCCCAAGAACAATTAACAATATAAGCCCAGCATAAACCACAAAAATATAACCCAACAATCTCCCCCTTGGTTTATTTTTGGATCTTATACGTCAAAATTGGGGGTCTGAGCGTCTTGATGAACCTGGGTAGATTCAACAATTGGACCTTGAACATCTTCTTGATCCTGAACTGGTTCAATGATCGGGCTTTGAACATCTTCCTGAACCTGGGGTGGTTCAATGATTAGGCTTTGAACATCTTCTGGAACCTAGGCTGGTTCAACTATATAAACTAATTATTGTACTGACTCAGTAATAAGCATTCCCGACCTTGGATCTCTTCGTCTTTTCTTCTTTGGCATCCGGGAGGCATTTGGTTCGTATTTATCACTCTCAGATGGAGATTCAACAGTAACAGGAACTGCTTGGGGAGGCTTCCTTGCAGTAGTCTGTAGTTCTTTGATAAGTATATCCATCTATTCGGGCGTTGGAATATTTGGTTGCCAGAAAATATTGATTTCAGTCTCTATCTCCGCCAGGGTAATCACAGCTTCATTGACTGGCTCGTTCGGTGGAACAATCAAATGAAAACTCTTATCATCAATATCATCATCATCATCATCAGAGACTTCAACCGAACTAGTAATATTTGACCTTGATGGTGTCATGTGTTCTTTTACCATTATAGCAATTGGAGTACTAGAAGCTTGGATACCTTCTGTCTCTACAAATTTTCCAAACATAACCTACTCTTTCAATCTTTGAAAAGAGACTTTGGAAGATTGTCTTGATTGCTTCATGAGCCCAACGGTATTAGGACCCATATCACACCCCAAAACCATAGAACGGCAGAAACGTTTGGGGGTGGAGGACGTCGTGTACAGTATCACAACAATGCAAAGTCGTAAACAAGCAACAACATCATCCATTGCATTAATAATATAATTTCGTACAAGTGTGTTCTTTCAAGTTATATAGACACCAAAAATATACATCAAAATAAAAGAGGAGTCTTGAACGAGCTCCATCTTCTAAAAAACCTGGCTCCGGTACCTGTCTACTGGTGACCTGAGAATACAAGTTATTTTGAAAGAGTTTATCAGCTTTAAAGCTGATGAGATCATAAGTATATTAGTGCATGTGTTTGAATGAAAGCATTCGTAAGATGTTTGTAAGATGTGATGTATAAGTTTTTGTAAAGTTTGTATTTGTTTGAACACTGCTAGAAAACCCTATGTTTCCTACTAAAAGCAGCCTTCTACCAAGGCATCTAGTATCTGTGTGTATCTCTTGTAAGAGTGTGTATTTTCCCAATTCCAACTATCATTAACCAAAAATATAGTTTTTACATTACTGTGCATCGTGTGAATGTTCACGAAGTGAATGTAGTGGGAAAAATATTATAGTACTGTAGTGCTGTATTAAGTAACTACTGCTGTACTAACTACCTTAAACCAATTATTATTTAAAGTACCATGTGATCGGCATGTACCCTGCTACCGACTCAATAGTAAAACGACAATGTAAGACGCCGTAAGAAATGACATTTGGCACCCGTGGACTTGCAAGTCCCACTGTAGCGAGCAACAAGGTGTAGGATAGTTAATCCAGTATAGATCTATACGCAAAGTCATACGCTCCCCAATTAACGAGATTCTGGATACAAAAACGGTCATGGCAGGTAGTTCCATGCCACGTTTAATGGCTCACATAACTGTATTAATGTATATTTAATGTATGTGCTAGCTGTATTGTGTGTTCTTTCTCTATCTAGCCAGTATGTTAGTTTCTCATCATAGTATCTATCAGGTGTTTCTTGTTATAGTATCTCTTGTTAGTTTCTCATCATAGTATCTATTGTTTGTTATTGAATCATGTATGAACTGACTCTTTGTATGTTTCATTGTTCTATTGATAGTATTAGTATATCTCTAAACTATACCTATTATAGTTTACTAGTAATGTTGTTTGTGTATATGAGCTTGTTTGTATACCCTTGCTACCCAAAGGTATTGTACTGAATGAAGTAACCTTTTATATATATATATATATATATATATATATATATATATATATATATATATATATATATATATATATATATATATATATATATATATATATAATATAACTAGGATCCAAACGACCCTCGGACAAGATAACCCTGGTACCCTAAGTCCACAACCAAACAAGGAACAGGAAGTATGGTGAGCTATCAGTCCTAAGTCCTTTCAATCCTACTTTTATAACTATATCTATATAGATATACATTTTAATAGAATATATGTTTAAAAGAGTTTAAGAAACAGTAATTGGCATGTGAAAGAGTTGATAAGAGCATTTGATATGTAAAAGAGTTTGTAAATTAGTTTGAAGTAAAACAATTGTTTGGTGTTCTTGACTAAAAATGGTGTTTTTCATGGATCAAGGCAAGGGGAAAGGCTAGTTAAGGTCACATATTAACTAAACAAAAGATGAATCACTCACTTGATTGAAGTTTGGCATGAAACTTTGGATGGTACTTGAGAGAAAACGTGTTCTAGCTTTGAAGAAGTGAAAAAGTGTTCAAAAATGACAAGTGTAGTATATATATGGGAGAGTGTGCAACTGGGGATGGGTGTGCGGCCGCACACTCAATGTGTTGGAGTGTTTGGCCCGATTTTGCTTGATATGCATCCTGTTATCCCATTTCTAGTTTCCCACCTTAATTATATTGGGTTTAGAACACTCTAATTGACTCTAAATAGTGCTAGAAAATAGCAAAAACGAGTCCAACCTTCATTGATTTGAATAAGAGTATAAGATAAAAATTTTGGATTGTCACAACCTAAAGCTTTCATGTCCAAAGTATCAAAAGATCTCTTGATCTGGGATATCTTTCATTCAGAATCATCTGAAGAAACCTTTGATACATTAAGAATGAATGCTTCTTCCTCCCTTGGAGATTCCTTTTCATTTCTTCAAAAACGTACCTTGAAAAGTTGTAATCCTTGCTCATTGTCAAAGCAACAATGGCTGAGGTTGTAGTTTGACTAATCTCATCAAACGCTTCCTTCCTTCCAGAAATGCAACTCACAAAGTAGTGCCCCAGAAACCTCCAGTAAGGTGGCAACAGCTTCGTGATGGTGGGGGATAGGTTCCTTCATAGCACATCTTCTCAAGGACTTCTTTCACTTGATTAAGAGGGTACTCAATTGGGAATGCAGGGGCATCACCAAAATCAAGTACTTCTCGGATAACTTGCTCAGAAATAGCTACTTGAGTTCCCTTCTCCACGGATTTAATATAACTAGCTCCATCAGCTCCATGATTATTGATTGAGGCATTTTTCCAGAAATCAGTAATCAGGTCCTTGTAGCTGACTGGATTAGAACGTAAAGCGTGAAAGATTCTGCAATTATTCAAACCCACGATCATAGATTTGAATTCTTTATGAACAACAGGTGGATCCATATGATATCCAGCAACATTGTTATTTTCAAAAAACTTTAACTGATTTGCCATTTATCAGCACCAAACGAGTCAAATGAGAATATATAAAAATTACAATTAAAATTTATTTTCTCAAAAATCAAAGTTTGATAAAAAAAAAGTTGATTTCGGTCAGTCTAGAGTCGTTTACGGTTGATAAAATTCGAGATTTTGGTCAAATTACTTTTGACTAAACGTTTTCGGTCAAGGTCAAGCCTTTCATCGTTTTCGGTCAAACCATAGTTGACCAACACGTTTTTGGTCAACTTAAGGGGTTTTTTCGGGTAGATTATATGATTTCGGTCAAGTGAAAAGTTTTCAGTCAAAGCAAAATGGTTCTCTGTCGGTTCCGGATCAAACCGAAAACTCGAGAAAACCCGACGATTCAATTCTTTGACAGTTATGCCGGAAACCACCGCCAATATGCCGGAAAACTCCATTATCTACCTGTAAACACTTCAAAAAACACAATAACATGGAAACACGATGTTCGTACTATGTATACCTTGAGAAGATTTCAAGAAATCAAAAGAAAATTTGATGATTTTGACACCGTCGATGAACTGTTCTAGCCTAGGGTTTTGAGAGAAAAAAGGAAACTGATTTCAGTGACTTGACTGAGAATTTGAAGAATGAATGCCGAAAACAAAAATCATATCTTTTATACCCTAACATTTGGGTTCTCAGCCTTTTGGGCCACCAAGTTTGATGGGCTTTATTTAAATGATTCATTTCGAGCACTATAAAATAAAATAGAATAAAATAAAATAAAATAAACGCACATAAATCAATAAAAACACACTCAAAATAAAATATTTTTGGGTTTTTTTAGATTTTTTGATTTTTGTTTGAATTTTTTCAATTATCCCCCTAAATTTGTGCATAGAAGATAAATATCAACAAATTTAATAGAAACAAAAATAAAATACAAAATGTACAGAACATAAACTTTTGGGATCAAAGTTGTGAAGCAATTCAATATCGTTTATCAGCACACACCTGCATGTTTGGTTTTGGTCAATCACCAATATTGTGGTCCACTTAAACACAAAGGATATTGACAAGTGGACAGATTATAAATGACAAGACATTGTGATTATATTCCTAAATATACCATTTTGCCGACGACGACCAAATATATTGTTGTCCACTTAAATTCGGCAGCGAGATCTATATACAACCTTTAGTTAATTTAATTTTAAATCTCACTATAGCGTGTTCCCCAGTTTACGACATACCCTAGAAATCAAGGAATTCTAAAGAGCTCTTTACTTTAGGTGAGTGCTCAATCATTTGAGAGAGAAGATAGATATAGAAATGCATATGTTGTATCCCAGGTCGGATCTATTCTAATCACGCAGAGGGACAACATATGGCTAACACAGATAGAGGGTTAGAGGGTTAGAAAGGTGCATATGCTGTGTCCCAGGTCGGATTTCGATCACGTAGAGGTGACAACATATGATTGACATAGATAGATAGAAAGAAGCATAGATAGAGATGTATAGAAATAAAGGTGCATATTCCGATCACGCAAAAGGGGCAATATATGACTGACAGAGAGGATAAGAAAGAAAAACAGTTTCACACCGACCTACTTTATCAGAACCCCCAATCACCCTATCAGCACCAGAATTAAGGACATAAGTCCATACATCGAAGAAGTGTTGAGCCACAATTCAAGATGACAAGTAACTTTTGATGGGTTTTGAGCATTCTAACACTCCTATGGTGTACATGCAACCCTATAAACCTTGGATCTATGTTTTCTCTATTATACATGCAAATATTCAATATTCCAAGGTTTCATCCTAACTAGCATAATATGAAGCAACTATACTACAAGAAACTAGTAGAATGACATACCTTTTGATGGAGCTTAAAGTCTTGAACCTTTAAGAGCCTAGTGCCTCAAGTGTTGCACCTCAAATGGTTCACACAACAACAAGAACCCTTGAAGTAACTTCATAATAAGGATACTTTCACCAAAATCAGTTTTTCCCTCTTGTGTACATACACTAGTGCCTGACACTGATTTTATGAACCATAGACCTCTTTATAGTGTGGAGGATTAGGGTTACATTCATGTAAACCCTAATACCCATGAGCTTTCATTTCCATAGGATCTATGGGTTTAAACACTCCATGGACTATCCAAGAAAGCTTAACCCAACCTAAATGAACTTGGCCCATCCTATATATATAAGAGTCCATACGTAATAAGTTCACACCAAGTATAATATATTAATATATTAATACACAATAATAGTTATTCCATACACCAAGTATGCACACAATGGTTTTCTATGATCCTTACTTTGTGGAATAGATCAATTGAACATAATTCCAATGATTGTCATTTCACAATACCAAATCCTTATCGTAAATGTAAGAATTCTAAATTCCTGCCATTTACCAAAATCTGTTAGATTCTAAACTTATATGCATTGATCCTCTTGTAATGACTATGCACAAAGTCACAAAGACTTGTCAATAGACATTATAGAGTATTCCGATGGAGATCATTCCATGGAAACAAAGTCTCAAATTTAAAATACATTGCTTTGATCATCCTTCTTGCATTAAGTTTTCTAATATTACACAGATTTAATGAATAACTTCCACCTATGGGAACATTTCCATATTCCCATTTTGACTATCACTTCCGAACAAGAGTTTCCTCTTTTCAGAATATGTCAATATGGTCCTCTCCAAAAATTTACACCATACTTCCAACTGTCCCTGAGCAACCAATCTTTGGTAAACCTTAGATTGTCCTCGACAATTGCTTAATCAAATTAGTCATATCCAGTTCTAGTACTTTTTCCCTCTTAATGCCCTAGGAATTTGGAAAAATTTAGAACAAATGAATAGTATAGCACATGCAATCGATCCTATATCTGAAGCATATTGAACACGATTCATGATGTCACACATAAAGACATGATACTACACCAGTCTTTTGCTATAATATTTCTGTTTCTATTTGACATGTTCTCATAATTCAGATTATGAAAAGGGATGACGTAATCACAATCGAATTTTAGAATGCAAATAAAGTTCCCATATATAGAATTTCCTTATGTTGAACCATTCCACAATAACATTCATATATATACTTGACCAAATTTGATTAAAATCTCACGATCTAAGCTTTTAGATTTGAAATGAAGTATAATTCCCTCTCCCTTAATTATAGAAAAACAACTTTTCCCAATTGAAACTTTTGTTTTCTATAATTCACATTGATAACTTGTAACACTTATTATAATTATCATGCTCCCACTAACATGATTATTATTAGCATAACACTTATGCTCCCACTAGCTTTGACATGTACTCAGAAATCAGCTGGACTTCTAGAAATCAATACTTTATTGACTTTCTTACCAAAGTACAAATTTCTGATACAGATGCTTTGATAAAAATTTATCAAAATCATACACCTTTCCTAAGATAGCACACATGTGTGTTTAAACAATTTTAGACCTATGAAAAGGGATGCCATAATCATAGTCTCAATTGTTTAAACCTTTGCCATTTCTCACAAGTCCGTGTTAGTGTGCCGGTTAACCACACACACTCCACTAACGACTTTCACAATGCAAATATCACAATTGTTATCTACTTAAAACAACATAGTGAAAGCGTTTCCTCACCATCATTTTCATGATTCGGAGAGAAACCTGATGACCCTTAGATTTCTATGGTGTATATGTTCCGATCCCTGTAAATTTGTCATAACCATAATCACAAGACATGGTTAGTAACAAATCCAAACTCATATGGACTGAACTTGTGCAGTTTTAACTTCTTGCCACCTGGAATCACAAGGGTCTGCCATTGCTTCCAAGTTGTTATGCAACCAATTGAGAACTCTCAGATGCATAGTCAACTTTACCTAGAATGGGCACAAAAATAGGAATATGTCAACATGATAGGTTACAAACCTTAAGTCGCGTGCTAGTGATAAACTACATGTTTTATTCTTGATTAGCTCTAGAAACTCTTTCAGGATCTTTAAGACTCCTAATGTCCTCTTGACATATAAGACTCTCTTGCCAATAGCCATTCGTTAACAGACAAATATTTAAGAGATACTATGGATTCTTTATCAAGACAAACACTTCACACAATTGGCCTTAGTTGGTCTTTGTTTTATCGAAAACATCACAGCTTACCAATTTCAAATGTACAAGAGTAGAACACATTTTACTCTTACATTTGACAAGTGTTAATAAACCTTATTTAAGATGTGTCACTCAAGTTACAGTCTTGGAGTATGACTCTAAGACTTGTTTTGGAACGAAGTATGACTCATCTTCTTGATTTAACCACTTAAACAATTCATGACTCCTCTTCTTAGCCATAAGAATGCACTAAGATGTCCTTAGAGGGTGAATTGTGATATGGTCTCACAATCATTAAGATGATCATAAAACATGATACTAAAGTACTCTCCCATCTTTTCAGATTTGAGAAACTTATATCTTTCTGCCAAATTTGATTCTTCTTATTCGTTCTGCCATACATCGAAACTTTTCCAATGTTTCAGAAATATACTAAAACTTGTAAGTATAACCATATTTACTGAACTTAAGTAAATCATGACGAATAGTCTTATTGATCTTTTGTGGTGGACTTGACCAATGCACATGAATGTGTACTCGATCCATTAGTCCTTCACTTGTCTCACATATGCATGTGAACAAGGAATTAGTCTTAGTTTTCCAAAGATGAAAAATTCTCATTCATCATACAACTTGCATGATTCCAAGTTTCTGTCCAATTGAAACTTGGGTGATGAGAATCTTTCCTTATTTGGTAAATTTAGACACTACCACAAAAGAAAGAATCAAATTCATATTTCCAATATTTCTAGAAACATACAAACATCAATTTTTCATAAATGCCATTGCAAGGAGATATAATAAAATAAAACAAAATTTATTTATTTATAAAATGCGGAAAACAAACTTTTTCCTTACAATGCAACTTGAAATGAAAACTATGCTATTAAATATCTCCTAGAAATCTATCATAACTCCTAAGTAGTAGCTCAAGAATCCGATCTCTGAACCATGTGATTGAAATCCATCTTCGCGATCAGATTCAACATACTCTTCCTTTAAGTTTCCTTCCCTTTGCTTTATCCAGCCAATCATCAAAATGTAACCGAATCACATTTTGTATCAATAATCATCAATTAAGAACTTACCAAAGTTAGATAGTGGACTTACCTTTAGCAGAGTCAAGCTTTTTGATTCTTCCTTCTCTCAGATATTTCAGGTACATAGGGCAGCTTCGCAACCAATGCCACTTCCTTTGGCAACATAAACATATGGACCCTTTGGGAACGGTACACGGGACTGTCATAGACTTAGTCCTTCTCATTACCATTTGGTCAACCAAATTGACCATGGCCAATCCCTCTCCATTAGGAAGAGAAATCTTTTCTGGATTTCCAATGTAACCATTGTCAATGTCCATCGAAGTTTGGGAAGTCGATCTTCCAATCAATTTTGCTTTACCAGTGCTCCAAATCATTCCTGATTCAGCATCATCAAGCAAATAGGTAAGATCATTAAGGGTCATGTCATAGTCTATTACATAGTAGTCCTTAAACAACTCACTATGTGATATAGAAAGTGATTGAAGAACAAGTCAACAACCAACTTCCTCAAGACTTTGACACCCAACTCTCTCGGGTTGTTAATATGTGACTTCATCTCCAAGATGTGATCACACATAGACTTTGCTTTCCAATAGGGCTTGAGTGACCTTGAACTATTCAAGAACTTGTGGGTTAGGAAGAATAATTGGAAGAGGTGGAGGAAGAGAAGTATGATTTCCATGAGATTTGGGAAGATCATAGTTGCCTGAACCAGACATCTACAATGGGAGAAATTCAACTTAGTTGATTTAAGTCCTTAATAGAACACCCAATATGAAATATTAAGGATAGGACCCAACACAATATTTTATAGCTTGGAAGAGGTATGCCGTAATCCAAGCTATAAAACATTTGAAGGTAGGTGAATGACGATTCACCAATTTCCACCATGAAAAACGAAATAATTTATTAGGTTTTAATTGGATTTCAAACTCCTAGATTTTTTGAGTTCATTGAACTTTTCAATGGCATGTTTCAATCACTATTGTGCCCTCTCAAGTTTGTGACCGGGATGCAGAGGATTACAAACAAAGTGAGAATAACCATGCAAATATACTTGGTACCGTCAATATTTATGACTTAATCGATGTGTCGGTTAACCACACGCGCTCCACCGATCCTGTGATAAACATTAAGTTACCCTTTGCCTACCTTTTCAAATCCGAGCTAGTGTGCAGTTAACAACACGCGCTCCACTACCGACTTAAGCAAAGTGCAAAGTGTAATTTCATGGGTTAGCACCAAATTCACATTTTCCTAAAGTAACTAAGATTGTGAATTTATAAAAGGTTAAGTTACTTTATATTTTTCATTGTACTTATAATGATGGGAGAATTAGAGTCTTGTCCTACCTGTTCGGCTACCGACCCTCCACCAATCAAGGAAGCGGTGGGAGAGAGTGGACACCCATTAAATTGCCATTTTATAGGCAGTAACCTTATACCCCCTTATAGACCGGCTTGGTGAATAAGGCCTACTAACTGTAAGACTGGCTTTGTTCTTACACATATATTATTAACTTATAATACTATAAGTATAAGGGTTGAATTTTAACTTTTAAAATTCTAAGGGTTTAACTTGGAATTAAAGTATTCTTGAGGGGAAACTTTACAAATTCAAAAACTTGAGGGAAAGTTTTGAACTGTTCAAAAACTTTTGGATTTTCATAAATTATGAGTTTAATTAAGGTTTTAAAACTTTAATGAAGAGACACTTGAACATCCATAACTTGAGGACAAGTTATGGAGTTCATAAAACAAAAAGACTCTTCAATTGTGTAACCTATGAATTTTAATGGATCTTTAAAACAAATGACTGTTGGTAATCGATAACTTGAGGACAAATTATGGACTACATTAAAAAACATTTAGATCAAGAATTAACTAACAACCAATTTGCAAATAATTCCTATGATCTACCAAAACTCATAAGTGTATAAACAATCATATCAACAATTTCAAGAATTACATAAACACATATAAACTTGAAATTTTGATAATAACATTGAAATTGGTTTACCATAATCATTACCACATCAAAAACAAGTTTTATAAGTCCAAAACAGTTTAAGATAATGATTCTAGTCCAATTCCAGCCTTAAACCCTGAATATATGCTATCATGGGGTCCAACTCGTCGAGTGCATGAACCAAATCGACGAGTTGGATGAATTTAGGCATGGACTCGTCGAGTCCCTTAATGCACTCGGTGAGTCAGTTGTCTAGACAACATACAAACTTTGATTTTTAGCAATTTGCATCAAGTATAAATGAAAACAAGCCTAGGCTCTGATACCACTGATGGGTTTTGAGCATTCTAACACTCCTATGGTGTACATGCAACCCTATAAACCTTGGATCTATGTTTTCTCTATTATACATGCAAATATTCAATATTCCAAGGTTTCATCCTAACTAGTATAATATGAAGCAACTATACTACAAGAAACTAGTAGAATGACATACCTTTTGATGGAGCTTAAAGTCTTGAACCTATAAGAGCCTAGTGCCTCAAGTGTTGCACCTCAAATGGTTCACACAACACCAATAACCCTTGGAATAACTTAAGAATAAGGATACTTGCACCAAATCGGTTTTTTCCTCTTGTGTACACAAACTAGTGCCTAACACTCATATTATGAACCATAGAGCTCTTTATATAATGTGGAGGATTAGGGTTACATTCATGTAAACCTTAATACCCATGACCTTTCATTTCCATAGGATCCATGGGTTTAAAAACTCCATGGACTATCCATGAAAGCTTAGCCCAACCTAAATGAACTTGGCCCATCCTATATATATAAGAGTCCATACTTAATTAGTTCCTTTTGATTACTAAATTAATTCTAAATTAATTTTTGATCAATACTAATTAAATAATGTGATTTCATATTAATATATTAGAACTTATAATATATTAATATAAATCATAGTTTTCCTTTTTCTCATTTTGTCTATCCAATTGTTCTGATGACATGCAACCCAAATGTACCATGCCAAATCTGGTCAAGTACATACAAATTTTAGTTATGGACTTAAACACTAATCCAACAACTTTAATGTATCTTGTAGGCTCCCTTGTTTATCTCACTACTCAATCTATCCAAGCGTTGTATGGTCAGTCCAAATGAAACTATCTAAGTCCATATGAGTTAACATTGTCTAGTCGTTTCATTGTTAGTTGTGTCTAGTCCATTAATTTTGGATCCTTCATGCCTCCCAGCACATTGAACACAGAGTCTAAACAATTCAGCTTCAGTGCATTACACGCCTCTCATATTGCCCTTTAGCACTAGACTTCATATTACTTCCGAAGAATACTTAAGAAAGAAAACATATTATTGTAATTTTAATTTTTTTTTAAAATTTTTTAAATTTTTATTTCTCCCCTAAATGTGTGCATGGAGAAGAAATTAAATGAAAAATTCGCAAATTTAAACACACATAAAATAAAAATAAAAAATAGAAATTTAATCTTCGGAACGAATCATTTCTAAAACGCCCACAAACACATCGAAATGAGCTTTATTGAAGGGTTTGGTAAACAAATCCGCCACGTTGTTTTCAGTGTGAATTTGTTCCAAACGAATGAGTTTACGCTCATAACAGTCTCGAATAAAACGAATTTTAATATCAATGTTCTTGGTTTTGGAATCTTGAACCGGATTTTTAGGAATTTGAATGGCCGCATCATTATCACAAAAAAATGGAAGTGTCAAGAAAGTTCAAACCGTAATCCAGCAATTGGTGTTGAATCCAGATAACCTGAGAGCACCATGCTGAGGCAGCAACGTATTCAGCCTCAGCCGTTGAGGTCGACACCGTTTTCTGTTTCTTGCATGGCCATGACACCAATCGGTCCCCTAAAAACTGACATCCACCCGATGTTGCATCCTTAGCCGTTGAGGTCGACACCGTTTGTTGTTTCTTGCATTGCCATGACACCAATCGGTCCGCTAAAAACTAACATCCACCCGATGTAGATTTTCTGTCAAGATCACACCCTCCATAAATGCTGTCAGCAAAAGCATATAAATCGAAATCGAGATTTTTAGGATACCAAAGACCCAGTTGACGGCTACCTTTAAGGTACCTAAAAATCCTTTTAACAACAATTAAATGGGAAGGTTTAGGATTAGCCTGATAATGAGCGCATTGACAGACGACAAAATATGATGTCAGGGCTGCTGGCAGTCAGATACATCAGAGATCCGATCGTCGATCGATATTTAATTTGATCTACGGATTCCCCATCTGGATATGGAGTCAATAGTGGTCTTTCTGCCATGGGAGTCGAATTAATTTCTGAGTCTTTAAAACCAAACTTTTCTAGCATGTCTTCCACATATTTGCCTTGATGTAATTAAATTTCAGCCTAATCCTGTCGAACCTGTAACCTTAGGAACACTATCATCTCACCCAGCGAGCTCATCTCACATCTTTTCTTCATTACAACCTTGAAATCTTTGCATAGCTTTGTGCTGGTCGACCGGAAGATGATGTCGTCCACGTAGATCTATACGACAATCAAATATGCATCCACTTTCTTGATGAATAATGTCTGATCAATCGTTCCCCTTGTGTATCTGTGTTTAAGAAAATGTTCAGTTAGGGCAGCATACCCAGCACTAGGATCCTGATGCAACCCATATAGATCGTTGTCCAACTTGTAAACATGATTTGGAAACTTTGGATTGATAAAACCTAGTGGTTGATCAACATAAATCCCCTCCTTCATGACTCCGTACAAGAAGGCTGTCTTGACATCCATTTGATAAACTGTACATTCCATCTAGGAAGCATATGATAGGAATATACAAATGGCTTCCAAACATGCTACAGTAACATCTACTTTTGTGTAGTCAAGACCCTCTATCTGCCTGAATCCGCGAATGACCAAACGAGCTTTATTGCGCACAATAACCCTGCTATCATCTTGAATATTTCTGAAGACCTAACTGTTGGATTAGATGTCTAAGCCTATAACTACTATTGGTATGTACTTGACCCGAGAGTAGCATGGTCCATTTGGGTTGATTAGGATGGAATTTTGAGAGAAGGTTATTTATGGTTTATTAATATATTATAAGTTATAATATATTAATATGAAATCATATGTTTTAATTAGTATCGATCAAGAATTAATTTGGAATTAATTTAGTGATCAAAAGAGACTAATTAAATCTATGGGGACTAATTATAATAATTAGTTATATTTATATGTGTTGGGCTTATGATCCATGTTGGACCAAGTTTATGTATGGATACATAAAGAGTTGGGCCACATGAACCATGGATCATAAAACCCATGGGTATGGATTATGGGTTATACCCATGACCCTTGGAATCCTACATATAAATAGGTTACTCCATAACCAAAATCACCACTTCTTTTCTTAGAGAAATATGGAGGTGTTTTGGTGCATGGAATTCTCTCTCAAGAGCCACCTTTGTCCTAGGTGTGTTGTGATTCCATTTGAGGCATTTCATACTGTTGGTGCTAAGCTCTTAAGGCCAAATACATCAAGACTTCAAGCCACATAAAAGGTATGTTTCCCTAACTAGTATATTATATGGTTTATGTCAAATGCATGCTAGTTATAGGTTTAATGCCTTGGAAACCATTTGCATGTATAATTAGTGAAAACATAGATCCAAGGTATTTAGGGTTGTATGTGCACCATGGGATGTTGTATTATACCAAAACCCAATAGTGGTATCAGAGCCATGGGTTGTTTTCTACTATATTTGATGCAGATGTATTTTTTTTTTTCAAGTTGATGGAAAAAAAAGAAAAAAAAACATGAAGTTTGTCAAATTTTATGATAATTACTTGATTTTATGAAAAACTAATTATTTGTAAAATTTGAGTCACTTTACTACAAGAGTTGAATTAGGTCAATTTATTAAAAGATAGAATGAGATGATTATTTTTTGGAACTCAAAAGTTTTTTTTAAGTTATGATCTTAAGAGTTTTGAAACTTCCATAAGTTATGGATGTGAAATGTCTCATTTATTAACTCTTTAGGTTATGAAGTCCAAGAGTCTTCAAAGGATAATTGTCAAAGTTTCAAGATTTGTATTAGTTTATATGATTATCTAATTTCTTGAAAATTGTTGATGTGAATTATCTTTACTTATGAGTTTAATTTAGATCATAGAAAAATTATTTGATTATTTTGTTAATTGGAATATTTGATCTTAATGGTTTTTATGAACTCCACAACTTGTCCTCAAGTTATGGAAAGTGAAGAGTTTTTCTTTTTAAAGTATCATTAAGTCTCATAGGTTATGAAAATAGAAGAGTCTCTATTTTTAATGTCATCATTAAATGATTTAATGTCTTCCATAACTTGTCCTCAAGTTATGGAACTTGAATTTTTTTTCATTAAACCTTAATTAAACTCATAAGTTATGAAAAATCCAACAGTTTTGAAAGGTTTCAAAACTTGTCCTCAAGTTTTGGAATTTGTAAAGTTACCCCCCATGTATACTTTAATTCCAAACTAGACCTTAGAATTTTAAAAGTTAAAGTTCAACCACTATACTTTATAATATTATAAGTTAATAATATTTATATATATGTATAAGAGTAAAGTCAGTCTTACCGTTAGTAGGCCTCATTCATGAAGCCGGTCTATAAGGGGGTATAAGGTTACTGCCTATAAAATGGCAGTTTAATGGGTGTCCACTTTCACCCACCACTTCCTTGACCGGTGGAGGGTCGTTAGCCAAACGGGTAGGACAAGGACTATAATTCTCCCTTCATTAAAAGTATTAATGATAAATACTAAGTAACTAAACCTTTTATAAATACCTAATCTTAGTTACTTAGGAAAATGTGAATAAGGTGCTAGTCCATGAAATTACACTTTGCACTTTGTTTAAGTCGGTTAGTGGAGTGTGTGTGTGTTTAACCGACACACTAACTCGTATTTAACAAGGTAGGCAAAGGGTAACTTAATGTTTATCATAGTATCGATGGAGCGTGCGTGGTTAACCGGCACATCGATTGAGGGGTAAACACTTAAGGGTGCCAAGTAATTTGCATGGTTACTTCACACCTTGTTTCGTGATCCTCGGCATCCCAGTCACAAAACCTGAAGGGCACACTCGAGATTGAAACATGCCATTGAAAAGTTCAATGAATCTCAAAATATCTAGGAGTTTCAAATCCAATTAAAACCTAATAAATTATTTCGTTTTTCATGGTGGAAATTGGTGAATCGTCATTCACCTACTTGCAAATATTCTATAGCTTGGATTACGGCATCCCTCTTCCAAGTTATAAAATAGTTTGTTGGGTCCTAGCCTTAATATTTCATATTGGGTGTTATATTAAGGACTTTAAATCAACTATCTTGAATATCTCCCAAAAGATGTCTAGTTCAGACATCTATGATCTTCCCAAATATCTTGGAACTTCACTTCCTCCACCGCCTCCAATTATTCTCCCTAACCCACAAGTTCAAGGTCACTCAAGCCCTATTGGCAAGGCAAGGTCTAGGTGTGATCACATCTTGGAGATGACGTCACATACTAACAAGCCGGGAGAGTTGGGTGTCAAAGTCTTAAAAAAGTTAGTGGTTCAATCACTTTCTAAGTCACATAGTGAGTTCCTTGGGACTCCTATGAAATAGACTATGACAAGACCCTTAATGATCTTATCTATTTGCTTGGTGCTGCTAAATCAGAAATGATTTAGTGTACTAGTAAAGCAAATTTGATTAGGAGATCAACTTCCCAAAACTGTATGGACATGGACAATAGTGACACAGGAAATCCAGAAAAGCATTCTCTTCCCAATGGAAAGGGATCGACGATAGTCAACTCGGTTGACCAAATGGTAAAGAGAAAGGCTAAGTCTGAGATAGTCTCATGCACTATTACCTAAGGGTCCATATGGTCCTATTGCCAAAAGGAAAGGGCATTGGTTGCGAAGCTGACAATTTTACCTGAAAGATCATAAGGCTAGTAAAGTGAATAAGTTTGACTCTATTTCAGGTAAGGTCCACTGTCTAACTCGGTTAAGTTTCTTTTCTGAGATTCTTATTACAAGATGTGACTGGGTCACATGTTGATGTTTAAGAATCAAAGGAAAAGTGAAGGAAACTTAAAGAAAGAGTATGTTGAATCTGATCGTGAAGATGGATTTCTATCGCTTGATTGAAGATTGGATTCTTGAGCTACTCTTAGGAGTTATGATAGATTGCCAGGAAACAAGTAATAACATAGTTTTCATTTCAAGTGACATTGTAAGGAAAAAGTTTTTTCCGCATTTTAAAATAAATAAAAGTTTGTTTTACTTTACTTTTATCTCCTTACAATGGCATTCATGAAAACTTGATGTTTGTATGTTTATAGCAATATTGGAAATATGAATTTGATTCGTTCATTTGTGGTAGTTTCTAAATTTACCAAATAAGGAAAGATTCTCATCACCCAAGTTTCAATTGGACCGAAACTTGGAATCATTCAAGTTGTATAGTATGATGAATGAGAACTTTCGAGCATTGGAAAAATTAAGACTAACTACTTGTTCACATGGATGTGTGAGTCAAGAGAAGGACTAAGGGATCAAGTACACTTTCTTGTGCACTTGTCAAAGTCGACCACAAAAGATGGATAAGACTATTCGTCGTGATTTACTAAGGTTTAGTAAATATGATTATACTTACAAGCTTAAGTATAATTTTGAAACATTGGAAAATTTTCAATGTATGACAGAACGAATAAGAAGAATCAAATTAGGCAGAAGGATAAAAGTTTCTAAAATCTGAAAAGATGGGAGAGTACTTTAGTATCATGTTTTAAGGTCATCTTAATGATTTTGAGACCTTATCACAATTCATCCTCTAAGTACATTCTGATAGTTAAGAAGAGGAGTTATGAATTGTTGAAGTGGTTAAATCAAGAAGATGATTCATACTTCATTCCAAAACAATTCATAGAGTTATACTCTAAGATTGTAACTTGAGTGACATGTCTTAAAGAAGGTTTAAAACACTTGTCAAATGTAAGAGTAAAAGTTTTCTACTCTTGTACATTTGAAATTGGTAAGTTGTGATTTTTGGATAAAACAAAGCCCAACTAAGGCTAATTGTGTTAAGTGTCTGTCTTGATTAGAATCCACACTATCTCTTGAATATTTGGCAAGAAAGTCGTATAGGTCAAGGAGAAAGTGGGAGTCTAAAAGATCCTGAAAAAGGTTTCAAGAAGTAATCAAGAATAAAACATGTATTTCATCGCTAGAACACAAGTAGAGGTTTATAACCTATCGTGCTGACATTTCTATGCCCATTCCAATTAAGTTGGCTATACATTTGAGTTCTACATGTTCTCAATTCTTTTCATAACTACTTGGAAGCAATGGCAGGCCCTTGAGCTACCAGATGGCAAGAAATTAGATTGAGTTCAGTCCATATAAGTTTGGATTTGTCATTATCCTTGTCCTGTGACTATGGTTTTGAGAATTCACATGGATAAGAACACATACACCATTAAATCTAAGTGTCATAAAGTTTCTCTCTGATTCATGAAAATGATGGTGAGGAAACAATTTCACTAAGTAGATTTTAGGTAGATAGCAATTGTGATATTTGCATTCTCAAAGCCGTTAGTGGAGCGTGTGTGGTTTACCGGCACACTAACATGGACTTGTGAGAAGTGGCAAAGGTCTAAACAATTGAGACTATGATTGCGGCATCCCTTTTCATAGTTCTTAAAAATTGTTTAGACACACCTGTGAGCTATCTAATGAAAGGTGTATGATTTTGATAAAGTCTTATCAAAGCAATCTAGTATCAGAATTCTGAACTTTGGTAAGAAAGTCAGCTAATTTCCGAGTACATGTCAAAGCTAGTGGGAGCATAAGTGTTATGCTAATAATCATCATGTTTGTGGGAGCATGATAATTATGATAAGTATTGCAAGTTAGCAATGTTAATTATAGAAAACAAAAGTTTCAATTCGTGAGGTTGCAGGGGTTGAGCAAGTTGTTTTGCTATAATTAAGGGAGAGGAAATTATACTTCATCTCAAATCTAAAAGATTAGATTGAGGTCTTAATCGTATTTAGTCAAGAATATATATGAATTTCATGTTGGGATGGCTCAACATGTGACAACTCGAAATTTCTAACTTACATTCATCATTATAATTAAAGTTAGCTTCGTTTTGCTATTTTATAATGAAGGTTTGGGTCTGAAAGAGTGCTTAAAAAGTGCTTAAAGCTTAGTATATTTGAGTTACGTGTCGGAGGATGGATTAGATTGGGTGTAGCATTAGAAAAACGGGCCAAACACACCAAATCAGGTGTGTGCGGCCGCACACTAGAGTGTGCGGCCGCACACTAGAGTGTGCGGCCAGCCAGCCGCACACATGCTAACCACACACACCTCCAACCGCACACACCCTCCTATAAGTACTATCCTTGGTCATTTTGATCATTTCTTACACTCTTGCAAAGCTAGGACTCGAAAATCCTCTCAAGTATCATCCGGAAAGGTAACATCTTTCACCAAGAAGACCAAGAACACCAAGAACACCATCTTTTCTGGTAGCACACGCTTCTGGCAGCACACCTGGCCGCACACATGGCCGCACACACGTGCTGGCGCACACCTGGCCGCACATACACATATAGTGTGTATTTTGGCCATACACTCCCTTATATAGCCTTTTAACCCTTCGTACAATCATTTATGGTTGTAACACTTCAATATAAGTGTTCACTAGTCCCTAAGGTGGTCCCAATTCATTAATTAGTTGTTCATCACACTAATTATATTCATATATGTGCCAATATATGCTAAATAGGATTCGCGTGTGTACTCAAGTCACCACTTGATACTTAGCAACTGATCCAACATTTTCATCAGAACCACTCACTACATGTGAGTTCATACCCCTTAATCAATGTTTTAACTATTTTCAAATGTTATATGGGGGGAGATACAAGTAGAATAATGCTAGTTATTATATTAATCACATGTGATTAATAAGCAACATTCAAATGGTTGGCTACTCATTAGCCGTTTTATCAAACATTTATTTCAAATGTTTTTCATAAACACTTTATGTGTTTAAAACTCCTTATTACACTGTACATTTTACTCCGTATGTTTTATTTCAAACCTACTTACATTTGTGATTCAAACAAATGTTTCCTTATACTAAAGTTGTTTTATCAAACCCATGCCTTCAAAACGTTTTATAAATTGACATCAAGTCGATCTTTTCTTAGATAATAATTATGTCAAAGGTTTTACAAAACTTATTCTATGCTTTTATATTATAAATTGCATGCCTCTATATGTATAGTTATATAAGTAATGTTTAAAAAGCTTAGGAAGGCTATCCACCTTGTTTCCTTTTCCTCGATTTGGATGTGGTCTGATAGGATATTGGGTACTCGTCCGAAGGTCGTTTAAATATTAGTTATATATCATGTGTACATATATAGTGATAAAAGGTCCTTCCAGTTCATCCAATGCCCTTGGGTAGCAAGGGTATACATCCATGTTCATACGTCCCAGTTAGATTACTAGTAAACTACCATATGGGTAGTTTAGAAAGATACTAGAACTATTACTAGAACGTGATACTATACAATGAGTCAGTTCATTCATGAGTCAATACTTGCTAGAACATTACAGTACATTACTATACTTGCTAGATAGAGAGCACGTACACTACAGCTAGAACATTACAGTACATTACTATACTTGCTAGATAGAGAGCACGTACACTACAGCTAGAACATTACAGTACATTACCATACTATTACAATAGATATGGTCACATGATCACATTTACATGAGTGCACTTACAAGGATTACTAGTACATTTTATATGTATAGATTCGGTTATATAATCCTCATTCTTATCTTTATCTTGTGATTTAATCACATAATCGACGAGATAGATTGGATTTAATATCCTAGTACCAAAGGATACGTTGCGGGATTGACCATTCCTAGAATCTCTGTTAGCTACAGAGGTAAAAGCACATCCACGGATGTCAACGGTTGATACCTATACAGGTATACTTTGGGGGACTAACTATTCCTATACGCAGCTGTTAGCAACAGAGGTAAATTTACATCTACGGATGTCTTCAGTTAACATTGTTAGTTGCCCTTATTCCAAAGGGTAATACTAATACAGCTTGGTCTTGGTAGAAGACTACATTCAGAGCAGTTAGGTCTTGGTAGAAGACTACATTGAGAACAGTTAAAGTCTTGGTAGAAGACTCCTTTTGTTACTAATAGGAATAATAGGGATTTCTAGGACTTTTCAAACATTTACAGTTGTTTTACAAACATTTTCATACATACAGTTCATTTACATTTTCAATACTTACAATTCGTATACATACAAATACTTACATTTCAAATACATACAAGTATTTACATATAAATTAAGACACTAAAATACTTATGATCTCACTAGCTTCAAAGCTGATACTCTCTTTCAAAATTACTTGTATCCTCAGGTCATTATAGACAGGTACCGATGCAAGGATTAAGGAAGATGGAGCTCGTTCAAGACTCATCTTTCATTTTGATTTATACATTATGATGAGTTATGAATTAACTCTTTGATCGATTAGATCTTTGTAACAGGTAAGTGATGAACGTAAAACAGTAAACAAAACACAAGTATGAATCAAAATGTGTCGAATGATTAGATTACTCGATCCTCAGCAAACCTCGACTAAGAACTTCCACTGTAGAGGATTCTAGGATTACAAAATAAGAACGATAAATATGCTGAAAAATACTTGTCTAATCGTCTCTCTAATCATCTCGTTCTAGAATGCATGCAAGCATCTATTTATATTTAACCCTACAAAACTCACGGATGGACAGGCCCATACCGGAGATAAACATGGACTAGCTAACGAGCCCAATGGACGCAACACTATACTGACCCTAACAATCTCCCCCTTTGCGTCAATTTGGAGCGAGACTATCGTTTCTTCTTGCTTGGGCCAGCAGCGGGAGCCTTCTTTACTGTATCAAACAGACGTGTGATAAGTGAAAGGATTGTCTGTCTGAAGCGAATGTACCATTGAATCATATCATCAAAGTACTTGATATCATCCGTTGTGTTCTGCTTGCATCGATGGATGATCCCTAAAACGTGTTCCAAACAGGCAGTGGTGTAGAGATGTTTGTCTGCCTAGGCGAAAAGACATTTATGTCCTTCGTTCCTATTAAACATGACAGAGTTTCTCTTTGGGTCAATCTTCCCCATCTGCATCATGTTGAGATCCATGGTAGAGCCAACAGGAGATATGGTAGGCTTCTTCTTGAATATGCTCGCTATCTCCTGATCCATCAAAGCAACTTCCATGACATAGCAAACAAGCATCCTCTTAAAGTGGTCAATGATCGGACCATATTCAGCTTCGTTTGTAAGAAGGATGTTGTGCAAGATAATCCAGTCATGGGGATTAAGGTTGGGCAGATCTGCAAGTGAGACGGCATGTTCGGCCTTGGCAGATCCCCGTAGTACCTTGAACCGAATGTTGGTGAAGTTGCCTTCCCTGAACGGCTTTAGGACCCGAACATTGATGATTTTCTGAGCACTCCAAGTTTGGTATTGAGGTTGAGCTGCCCTCAGATAAAATTCAACTAAGTCCCGATCAACCTATGGATGAGGATGAGGGAACTCTGCAATGTTGTCAAAGGCATGAAAAACAAAGGCCTTTCGGGTCAGTGGCATATCGAACTGAGAGTCGACAGTGTTAGAACAATCTAAAGAGATCACAGGTTCTAGCCACAAGATACTTGGTGTTTTTATGGCTTCTTTAATCAGCTTCTCAAGAGTCCACGGAGGAAAAAGAGTTTTCCTTCTCTCGAGAAGGTCGTGGACTTCTTTTTGTCTTCTTTCGGCTTCTTCAGCCTCTCTAGCCACACGAGCACTGATGTCAGCCTCTTTATCTCGACCTTGTCGCTTCAAAAGGTCGGCAATTGTCTCCTTATCATCTTCATCGCTCTCCTCAGCAATATTCTTTCCTTTTTCTTTCAAACCGGAACCTGAGGCTTGGCCTACTGGAGGAGGCTCGGTTGTGTGAGTTGCTGAAGTAGGAGGTGGTTGAGACACTTGTTCTTTTTCTCCCCCTTGTTTCGGAATGGACACGAAATCAAGGAGCCCTTCGATTTTTCTCAGTAGAGAGAGGGCGGGATCAAGCTTCTCTGCAAGGTCACGCCTCACAGAATAGTTAAGGATCGGGTCATGTGCTTCAAGGATGTTTGAGATAGCTGAGTGGACAATCGAAACACATGATTTAACAACCTCTCTTTTGGATCGAAGAGAGTCAATCTCCTGTTGAGAGTTGGAGAGTTAAGTACTCTTGACCTTCAGAGCGGTAGTCTTCCTTGCGAGAGCATCCAGGAGAGAGTTCTCAGCAGCTAAGTCTTCTTGAAGCTTGGAGAGACGCTTCTCAATGGTTGTTCTAAAAGCTGAGTTGTCGTCAGAAATTGTTTGACGAAGTGAAGCGAACGACTTCAGCTCTGATGCGACTGAGTTAGCCAGCTGGTTGACAATGGGTTCCAGCTTTGTTGAGGTGGCTTCAGCGGTTTCCTGTAAAGATTTTAACAAGGAAGAAGCATCAGTGAATAGTTTATCGACTTTTTCGGTCGCTGCCTCACAAGCTTTGGTTGAGGCGTCAATAGCTGCAGTGGCGGAATCGATAGAAACTTGATGAGCTTTGGAGAAAGCCTCAACAATTTTCTGAATGGCAGCTTCAGAAATAGAGGACTGAGATGTGGAAGATGAGACGATGAGCGAATCGATTTTGTCATGTAGCTCCTTGAGATGCCTCTTTGTGACAGGAGCATCGTCATCATCGTCACTCTGAACTTGAAACGGACTGTAATAAACCGAGTCAAAGGTCATGTCCTCCCCGCCAAGGAGTGGTTCGTCATCCTCTGATGCATGAGCAGGAGAAGATGGTGGTGGTGAAGCTAGAGGCTCGGTAGTAGTAGTAGTTTCGGGTTGGGTGGTGTGTTCGGTTGTTGGTGTGGGTTCGGGTACTGAGGTGGATTTGGGTGCGTCAGTATGAACCCCCGTATCAGATACGCTGGTTCTAACATCTGCAGTGGTGGTGGTGGTTGCTTCGGTAAATATAGGTGGTGGTACTGGGATGGAGGTAGGTGGTATTTGAGTGGTGGAGGTAATGGGGGGAATAGAAAGAGGAATGGTAACTGGTGGAGTGGAGATAGGAGAAGTAGAGAAGCGAACTTCAGGGGTTGGAGATCATGGTGGAGTATTACCACGAGGAGAGCCTTCAGAAGCAGAACTATCTTCCTCAGATTCGCTTGAGGATGAAGTGATAATCAGTTTTCACCTCGGTTGGGTTTTTCTCCTCTTCTGTGGTCGAGATTGAGCAGCCTTAGTGGTTTTCCTTTTCTTGGGAGATGGGCCTTTTGCTCCTTTTGCAACCTGTTTGCCCTTATCATCTTTCTTTCCTCTAGGGGCAGGCTTGTCAGCATCATGAATCGACTTCAGCATTTCCGGAGTAAGGTCTCTCGGACCAGATCGTCGGAACTCCCTGTATGTTTGAATGATCCGGCTGTCGGTAGGAACATCACCATACATTGTTTCAGGGATAGACCCATTGAAGGAAAATTTTGATGCGTCAGAAACAATGATCCTCGTGGTATGGAAAGTACCAATCGAAGACATTGGAGCACCAGCGACAATAGGGACCTGGTACTTGTCCATCACCCATTTCGTGACAATAGTCCAGCACCTGGCAAAAGAAATCTCTGAGTGTCGAGAGGTGGAAGAGAGACTCTCAATGAGTTGTTGCCATAGGACTGACCCGTAGTCCATGTTGATGCCATTGTAGATCCCGTACATGATTGATAGGAACAGACAACTTGCCCCATCGGATCTGGCACTTCTTTTAGATAAGCCCTTGAAAAGCACAGTGAACATCCCATTCCACTGAGGGGGCAGGCATGATTTCTTGAATTTTGTGACCGTGGTGAGCACCTTAGTGTACCCCATGTTGTAGAACATGTTGAACAAATGACCCATCGGAATGGTCTCAGGATTAACCCTCGACGAATCAGATTCAAACCCTAACAGCGTACAAAACCTCTGCTTAGAAATCGACGCCTTGTGCTCGAAGACATCAAAGAAAATCCTGTCGACGACCTTGTCGTAGTGAGCCGTGGAAAAAATCTGTGACAGGAACTCCATTGGAACAACTTCAGCCCTGGTAAGAGCAGCAGCGATTGGCGAGAACTTCAGGCATTCAATGATGGGAAAAATGAAAGCGTCATATGCCTGAGGAGTAAGATCAATGATCAAACTCTGCTGGGGACGAATAGGCAAGATGTGAGAAGTTGCGTGAACTGATGAAGAATCCGCCATTGTTGTGATAAATATGGGAGAGATGATGAACAGTAGAGGTTGGAGGAATTGCTTGCTCTTTGGAAATATAGGTGCAGTAAAGAGGTAAACGAGGGTTTACATTGCCTTTTATACTGTGGGTAGAGGAGAGAGAAGAATCTTTCCCAAATGTTCGATTGAAAAATGAAGGGTTTTTCGGAGGCGACTGACGCGTGACAGTTGGGGTTGTCAATGATCACGCAGGAGAGAGAGTGTCAATCCCTAATCACACGCCTTCCCATCAGGCGCCGTTTGGTGATGAAACGGTTCCTATTCGCACACTTTTCCCTGTTGCGCCGTTTGAAATCAAAGCGATTGGACTCCCGCCTGAGTCATCATTTCGTCATCTTATCCCTTTAGTGATTAACATCATCTTTAAAGTAAAATCCCCACGTGGATCAATATTAACCACAACCTTTTATAACAACCAATCCAATTAAAATTCCTTAGAATTAATGAAACCAGAATTTTGGAAAATCAAAAAGATTTTCGTGCTGAGTGTGTAAAAGAAAAAGAAATAAAGCAACACTTTTGAGGGATTAGGTGATGTCAACAAAGACATGAAGCACTTGATCCCGGGCACGAATCTCTTCCTTCAAAGTCAAGAGAGACCTTAAAGTGTTTGTGTGGTTTCCCATTGAATAACGATTAGACACTTATTAAGAAGTGTCGAAAGGTTTCTTTTAATTAGGCTTATGAGGGTGGCTTTCGCTTCGATTCATAGTTCCTGATCTTGATATAAGATAGAAATCAAACGAAGTACTTGTGAGACCAATGTAGTCTGTTGAACAAGTAGGTTGGAGATAATTTAAGTGGCAAGGTAAACTAATGTATGCGAAATCTCAAAAAAATAAAACTGGATCCAAGGGAAGAAATGTTATTGGATTTAACAATTTCATAGGAATCACTCAAAAGAAAAATAGAGATTTCATGTGGTACCCCCATGGATAAGTCTGTCAATTCATTAGTGAATGCTAGAGCAAGTTAATTGTTCACCGTCAACGCATAGTAGGTATTGAATTGTGGGTTTCACTTAGCACGTAGTGACACAAAGCTAAGATCATGAACACAGAAATTGTGTAACCATAAACCTCAGTGGTAATGTCTGAGAGTTTCAAGGGTTACGTTTATGAAGCGAATGAGATGGAGAATAGTAATGTAGATGGTGTAAAGAAACCCAAAGTACCTCTGCTATGAAAATAGGGACTAAGAAGAAAACTCTTATCTCATGTGAGAAGAGAGTTAGGTAGCTCATGATTAGAATAAATGTGAGAGCCTAATTGGGAAGACAAGGTTTGTTTGTACCAAGTCAGTAAGGCTTTTATTCAGAATTAGATGAGGCTTTGGACACATACAGCAACATGCTTCTAGGGACACTTAGCTAGTGAAATAATTTACCCACAAAAAGACATACAAAAAGCCAAAATTAAAAAATAAATAAAAAATATTTTTGGAGTTTTTGAATTTACGAAAGAAAAAAAAACATTTTTGAAATTTTTTGATCGAAATAAATAAAAAAAATGAATACAAAAAAATGTTGGAACCGAACCTGAGCGTTCGGTCTATTTCGGTTGAGAAAATTTTGGAACCGAACCCGAGCGTTCGGTCTATTTCGGGTGAGAAAAATTTTGAAACCGAACCCGAACGTTCGGTCTATTTCGGTTGCCAAAAAAAAAAGATTGAAAAAGAAAAGAACTTTGACAATAAGATAAATGAATTTGGAAAAATAATACAAAAGATTTACAACCAAGGAAACTACCTTTGAGTGATAAGCGAAGATTAGATGATATAACCGAACCCGAGCATTCGGTCTATTTCAGTACACCAGAGCAAGACCCGAACCCGAGCGTTCGGTCCATTTCGGCATATAAGAGACCCGAACCCGAATGTTCGGTCTATTTCGCTTCTTACTTGTGATCTTGAGAGGTAATTTTTGGTACTGACTCCGATTCCATCATTCCTAGCCCTTGTAGAAGTTTGTTGAAAGAAGTTTCAGGAAGAGCTTTGGTGAATATGTCAGCCAGTTGATCAGTGGATCGAACAAAATGAATTTCGACGTTCCCATCTTCCACATGATCCTTAATGAAGTGATACATCAGTGCTATGTGCTTGGTCTTGGAGTGTTGCACTGGGTTATGACAGATCTTAATTGCACTCTCAGAGTCGCAATATAGTGGGATCTTTTTCATATTGAGTCCATAGTCCCTGAGTTGGCTTTGGATCCAAATCACTTGAGATGTACAGGAGGCAGCTGTGATGTATTCTGCTTCAGCTGTAGACATAGATACACAAGTCTGTTTCTTTGATTGCCAGCTAACCAACTTCCCGTCAAGGAATTGGCAGCCTCCATTGGTGCTTTTCCTGTCTAGTCCACAACCTCCAAGGTCTGCATCTGAGTAGGCTTGAACGAAGAAACCTGAGTTTGATTGATACCATAAGCCGAGAGAGGTAGTTAGTTTTAGATACCGGAGTATGTTCTTCACTGCAAGCATATGAGGTTCACGAGGATTTGCCTGAAATCTAGCACAGTAACAAACAGAAAACATTATATCAGGCCTGCTAGCAGTAAGGTACATTAAAGAACCGATCATCTGGCGATATAGCGTAATATCGACTGCTGGCTTATCCAAGGATGGAGTGAGCTTGGTGCCGAACGCCATTGGAACTTTAACCTTTGAGTCCCCCATCATGCCGAATTTAGCAAGGAGAGTCTTGGTGTAGGCTTCCTGGTTAATAAAGATGCCTTCGGGTCCCTGTCTAATATTTAAACCAAGGAAAAAGTTAATCGGACCCATTGAGCTCATTTCAAATTTAGTCTCCATCAGCTTTCTGAATTTAGCTGTTAAGTTAGGATTCGTTGAGCCAAAGCTGATATCATCGACATAGATTTGAACAATCATAAGGTGGTTACCTTCCTTCTTACGAAAGAAGGTTGGGTCAACCGAACCTTGTTTGAATTTGGAGATCTTTAAAAACTTGGTTAGCGTTTCATACCAGGCCCTAGGTGCTTGTTTCAGCTCATAAACCGCTTTGTTCAGAATATAGCAGTGATTGGGGTACTTTTCATTGACGAATCCCGGAGGTTGCTCCACGTACACCATTTCTTCAAGTTCTCCATTTAGAAATGCGCACTTCACGTCCATTTGGTAGACCTCAAAGTTCTTGTGTGCATCGTAGGCAAGAAATATTCGAACAGATTCCAGCCTAGCTACAGGAGCAAAGGTTTCCTCATAATCAATTCCTTCCTCCTGGCAGTATCCTTTCACCACTAGACGAGCTTTGTTTCTTATTACATTGCCTTCCTTGTCCATTTTATTTCTGAGGACCCATTTGAGACCAACAACCGAGGCATCTTTAGGAGTTGGAATGAGGCACCAAACCTTATTTCTTTCGAACTCATTAAGTTCGTCTTGCATAGCTTGAACCCAATCAGAGTAATCAAGAGCAGTGTTTACTGTCTTAGGTTCAACTTTTGAGACGAAAGTGTTACACATGCAGAACTCTACTTTTGAGAATAAAGAAGTTTGTTTTGCCTTCAGTTGAGATCGAGTCAAGACCTTTCAGAGACATTACCCACAACCTGTGAAACAGGATGATCTCTAGTCCATTTGACAAGAGGAGGGTAATTTGGATCATAGGATGAATCCAATTCAGCATTTATCATCTCTTCTAATTCAGATTGACTGTCATCGTCATAAAACATATCGGCATTCTCCCCCTCGACTGATGAGCTTTCAGGTGTGTCTTGACTTTCCGGTGCTACAGGAGTTTCGGGTGCATTTGAGCTTTCGGGAGCTACAGTACCTTCGGGTGCAGTAGAGCTTTCGGGTGCAGCTGGAGAAGAGTTCTCCCCCTCAACTTGTGAACTCGGCAGTTTTGAAGAAGATGGATTCTCCCCCTCAACTGAAGCACGTGCTGAGAAGGTTCATTTGGAGCTGATTCTTCTTCACCCAGTCGTTTGGCTGCGTCATCGACGATTTGCTTCAGGTGGTCAACTTTGTTGTCTGCTGCATTGGCTTCTGAGAGAGTAGCCTTCTCTGGTTCATCGAATAACACCACAAACTGCTTAAACAAATTTGCAATCGAGGCTGTGATTTGGCATGTTTGAGAGAAAATTTTCCAACTGTTTCTTCCGTGGCCTTCAGCTTCTTGACATAGCAGTCGTCGAAAGTCACATAACACGTTTCTTCAATCTTCCTCGAACGCTTGTTTAAAACCCGGTATGCTTTTGAAGTAAGAGAGTATCCCAGAAAAATCTCTTCATCGGCTTTAACATCGAACTTGTTACGATATTCTTTAGAATTGAAGATAAAGCATCGTGAGCCGAATACATGGAAGAATTTTGACGTTTGGCTTCCTGTTGTTGATGATCTCATAAGGAGTAAGAGTGAAATGCATATTGAGATAGGACCTATTCTGCGTAAAAAAAGCTGCAGCAATAGCATCAGCCCAAAAATATAGAGGAAGAGAAGCGAAACTTAGCATGGTTCGGGCCGCCTCACACAAAGATCGGTTTCGTCTTTCGACAATCTCGTTTTGTTGAGGGGTGTAGGGGGCTGAGAAGTTGTGACTGGTTCCTTTTTCTGCTAAAAAGTCTTCAAATTCTTTATTCTTGAACTCCAGCCCATTGTCGATTCTGATGTTGCGAACGACTTTCCTCAGTTGCACTTCAACCTGCTTAATAAACATCTTTATCTTGAGAGTTGCCTCAGATTTGTGCTTCAGAAAGAACACCCATGTAAAACGTGAAATGTCATCAACAATAACAAGAATATACTTGCTACCACCAATGCTTTCGATAGAAGATGGACCGCACAAGTCAATGTGAATTAACTCAAGTGGTGCAACGACTTTAGTGTTTATGATGGATGGGTGACTTTGACGATTCTGCTTCCCCATTTCACACGCAGCACAGAAATGTTCTCGATCGAACTTGAGCAATGGAAGACCCCGAACATGACCTCCGGTGACAAGTTTGTTGATATCCTTGAAGTTGAGATGAGAGAGCCTTCGGTGCCACAACCAGCTTTCGTCAGAATGTGCTTTGGATAATAGACAGATAGTTGGATTTCCTTTGATGGGTTTGAGATTGAGAGGAAACATTTCGCCTTTGCGCTCCGATTTGAGAATTACTCTTTTTGTTTTCTTCTCTATTATTTCCGAACCCTCATCATCAAACAAAACTTTAAGACCGGTACCTCCAACAAGCTGATATACACTGATGAGGTTATGATGTAGTCCTTCAACGTATGCAACCTTTCTAATCGTGAAGTCTCCATTTGTTATCATCCCATAACCTTTAATCGTGCCATATGAGTTGTTCCTGAACTTGACATTTCCGCCATTTGGAAGAGATCGAAATTCCCTCAGCTCTTCCTTCCTTCCTGTCATGTGATGTGAGCAGCCACTGTCAATATACCATTCTTCGTCGAACTGCTCGTCACTGATAACCTGCAAAAATCAAGCAGATTTAGGAACCCAAAGTTTCTTGGGTCCACGTGAGCCTTTCACAAGAACAGGAATAGTAAGAGAAATGTCAACAAGATATGTTCTTTTTATTAAAGTTGTTTCATCTTTCTTCTTAATAGTGAAAACTTTAATTTTGTTGGGATTTGTTACAGTCGGTTTGGATTCAGGTTTAGGCGTTTGGGCCTTGGAATGCTTTTGATCATTCTTGACTGAGGAAACCTTCGATTTTCCTTTCAAATCTGTTGAAGATTTTGGATTTTGAGTTTGAACAGAATTAGATTTAGAATGGGGTTGAGAAGAATTAAAATGAGAGAATTTAGACTGAGAAGTTTTCTTAACTTGAGGTTCTAAGTGACTCTTTTGTTTTTAGTCATTAGTGGGACCGAACCTAGAACATTGGTAGCTTTTGCTCTCGGAACCGAACCTATGCTTTCGGTAGCTAATGTTCTCTGAACCGAACCTTTCCCTTCGGTTGTTTTCTTGCGTTCTTACAACATTTTTCTCTGACTTTGAATTTTTGTCATGATAAGAGAAATGGGCGTTTTGAGATCGCCAAAACTGTTTTCGTTCCGAGAGATTCTTTTTGTATCTTAGATTTCTTTGCTGTTTTTGATCCTTCACTTGCTTCGGCTGCTTGTGGATGTTGGCTTTTTGCTTTTGCTTCCTGTCAGCTGGTTCACTTTGAACTGATGATGTTTCACTTGAAGGAGTGACTTTTTCTATAGGAACTTCTTTTGTACCACTAGTACTTGGCACATCGAAGTTGTCAGGCTTGTTTAGTGGCTCTGGCACATATCTGCCTTTGGTTTTCCATGACGTCCACTCTGACAGACCAACGGTTTCGTCAGCATTATCCATAGGAGCAGACCAGAAAAAAGTCATCACAGCCATCTGCATTATCTTCGTTTACTATGGCGGTGAGTTCGGCTGTCTGATGTTCGGTTACTCATGTGACCTTATACACCTGATTTGGTGTTGTTCTTACCTTTTGATAAGCAACAACTTTTTCTTCAAGAATCGGGGACTTATTTTGGGACAAACGAGCAAACTCCACAGAATTTTCAGAAATAAGATTTTTGTGGTTTTCGGGTTCGCTTTTGACAAACTCAGAACAGTCGACTTCATCCTCTACAAAATTTTCACTCATATCATCATCCTCATTGAGCTCAGATGCGTTTTCAAGATCAATTTTATTTTCTAAGCTCAAGTTGGCATTCAATGAGTCAAATTTTTGTATGGTTTCGGTCCTTAGTTTCAGTTTATCGTTCTCATCCAAAAGGTTTTTCAACATGTCCTTATGGTCCTTGGACTTTATAAAAGATTCAATTTTGTCCATACCATACATATAAGTCGGATTCACATCATCAGACGAAATTACATTTTCGCAATTATATGCTTCAGCATCGATTTCATCCTCCTTAAACTCAAGGAAGGGCAAAATCATGCGATGAATCTTCTGCCCTATTTCACAGTTAAGATGAAGTTGAGTGATGTTAGCATAAAGACGTTTAGCAATTAAACAAAAAAAACATTTCTCAGTTTCAGAAGTTTTAAATTCTCTCTTTGTAAATAAATGTTTTCGTCTTTGGATTTAATCAGCTTCGACTCCTTCAGCTCTATCCACATCCTCCATTCCTCACTCTTGGATGACACCCTGCTTATTTGGTCAGTTAGGTTAGAATTGGTGACCCGTGTTTGAGTTAAACTACTATCTAGATTTGAGATTCTTAAATTTAAGCTTTTTAATTCTTTTTCATACGAATTTTGTGGGACTTTGAATGAAACAAAAACAGATTGTACCTTCTTGATCAATTCATCAAGTTCATTGATCTGCACACTGAGAGGTTTTGCTGTGAAGCATAGGTCCTCTCGCTCCTTGGTGTCTTCATTCCCACCATCCGTATTGTATCCCCTCATTTGAGATACATCTGTCACCATCAAACACTTCCCACCTCTTTCTTCACCTCTTGCAACGTATGCCTTTCCATGAGATGGCTTCCTGACCTCATCATCCTCCGAGTCGGTTGACCAGACCTGCACGCCACCGAACTCATCATCCGCTGCCGAACCCTGCACAATTAAAGAATTCATCGAAGGGTTAGTAGCAGCTTTCTTTCTCTTGATCTCTTCCAGCTTTTTCATCAACACGGCCTCTTCATCCTTTTCCTGATCCTTCTCTACCATTTTCTTTAGGACACAGTCTTTGGCATAGTGGTTCTTTCCTCCACAGTAGTAGCAGTTCACACCAGAATCACCTTCAACTTTCGCCTCTTTCTTTGGTTCCTCTGTCTTCGGTTCCTCCCTAACCTTTTCAGAACTATAACTTCCCTGCCAATTTCGGTTCTTATTGGTAGGGAACCTTTTCTTAATGAACCTCTTTGGATTTGACACCATCATTGCATAGTCTTCAGAAGTAAGATCATAGTCTTCTAAGTTGAGATCTTCATCTTCTACCACACTTTTGCTTTTGGACAGGAGGGCCAAGGACCCTAAACTAGAGACCACATTTTTCTCTTGCAAAACAATCTTTTCTTGGGATTTCAAAATCCCCACCAGCTTTTCCAACGAATAAGATTTAAATTGCTCATGAGTTTTAACAGTGGACACAACCTCTCTCCACTCGGATCTAAGGTCATTCAAAAAGGTTACTTTTTGTTCAATCAGCTTCCTTTCTATATCGTGTTTGATCATCTTGCTAAGAAGATGATTGAAGCGATCGAACGTCTGAGTAACAGTTTCATCAGAATTCTGCTTAAATTCACCAAACTCAGACAAAAGCAAGGTCTGAATAGAATTCTCCAAATCCTCATCAGTGGAGTATAGCTCTCACAGCCTATCCCAGATTTCTTTAGCGGTGCTGCATGAACTCACTAGCCTGAATGTATCTGATTGCAGAGCGAATCGAATCAGTCTCAATGCTTTAATTTTGCATTGAAACTTTTCCTTTTCGTCTTGAGCAACAACCTTTACGTCCTTTAACAGATCATTATACTCTTTCTGGGTTTTAATGATTTTTGATGTTCCGGAATGAGCAAATGGTCCAGAAACGATTGCTTCCCAAATAAGGTATCCATTGTCTTCCGATCCGATGACATAATCTTCAAAGTTATGTGCCCAGACTTCGTAATCCTGGGTGTAAAGAATAGGAATCTTCGTCGTCGATCCAATGCTGTTAGAGATGTTGATGGGATTAGATTGTGACTCGTCCATGCTTGATCGTTTTAACCTGTTTGAAAGATCAGACTTGTAATATTTAATATTAGGGCAAAACAAATAAATGCTGAGTTACGTTAATAATGGAATGACGGCTCAATAAATATTAGTTAATGCGGAATAACCCTAATCGCAAACTCTTTCATAGAAAAGATGTGTATGAATTACACAGCCTCCTGCTCTGATACCAATTGATGAGTTATGAATTAACTCTTTGATCGATTAGATCTTTGTAACAGGTAAGTGATGAACGTAAAACAGTAAACAAAACACAAGTATGAATCAAAATGTGTCGAATGATTAGATTACTCGATCCTCAGCAGAGCTTGACTAAGAACTTCCATGTAGAGGATTCTAGGGTTACAAAATAAGAATGATAAATATGCTGAACAATACTTTTCTAATCGTCTCTCTAATCATCTCGTTCTAGAATGCATGCAAGCATCTATTTATATTAAACCTTACAAAACTCACGACTGGATAGGCCCATACCGGAGATAAACATGCACTAGCTAACGAGCCCAATAGACACAACACTATACTGACCCTAACACATTAGTGTCTATTAGACATGTCAGAACTCACTTGTATTAAAATTATATTATTAATGCAATGGATGATGTTGTTGCTTGTTTACTACTTTTCATTGTTGTGATACTGTACATGACGTCCTCCTCCCCAGAACTTTTCCGCCGTTCAATGGTTTTGGGGTGTGACAGATTGGTATCAGAGCATTGTTTATAGTGAATTAAGTATATCAACCCATAAAAGATATACTAACTATAAATACATAAGGGATTAAAAATACTCTGACCAAGAGTTTATACTTTAAATAATAAAATATTTAAGTAAGTATACGTGCCTGCATTCATGCTAAAATCAGTGTCACTAGGACAGTACAAAAGAATTACGGTTGTTGGGCAACACAGATGGACTTAGAGACATATAGTCAAAACTGGGAAGATATAGCCTGATCACCTATATTATCCGAGGGTTGACTAGCATGTGCCTAAGTGTAGTTGTGTGGTTGCAACAAGTCTAAAATCTTACCAACCCTACCACAATGAGAACAATAGAACATAACATTAAACTTAAAATACTATTGGAGTATTTGGTGTTACTATAAGTACGTTATACTTGAGAACTAAAACGGGATCTTCATTAATAAGTTGATAGTTGCTAAGTGGATACACTAAGGCTATATGTAATTAGGATGTTATAGACTTAGAATCTGTGAAAATTTTGCTTCACCCCTATTCTGTGTGAATACAGAGTTAAGGTCACTTATTCGAAGGTCTATTCTGTTTAGATTACACATAACTAGTATGCACTTCACAAATGGCGATGTAACTAATGAAGGTTTTATAAATAATTATCTAGATAGTTCGTCTAATAATTATTGTCTTTCCCCAAATTCTCGCATAGATAACATAGTTGGACTCCATCCCCACGGCAACCAGTATCTTCCGAACGAAGTCATAGCTGGTTGGTTTGAAGAAGAACCAGAGAATGATCATCCTATCCCCGTGAATGATTATTATGATGAAAACCTTTCAGATGATGCTAACTCCGAACCAGAGGTTGAGAACCTACCCCAGGTAGCTTCCGTTCCGATTCCTAACCCTCGTCCGACTTTTCATGGCTCAACGCCTCCATAGGTGGGATGTTTGGAAACATGGAGCCAAGAACAAGATCAGCCCATGCCATTTGATGGTGACTGAAGCTTTTATGACCTGAGAAAGGGGGACTCAGCAGACAGAGTCTTTCCAATCTTGGACCGCAGAGTGGCTCGAAATGAGATTTAAGGCAGGACAGCCCTACATCAGATCACCGAAGTTGTCGCCGATGCTAGAATGCATACCCTCCGCACCATTCGTCTAGAAGATGCTCGCGAGAGATCTGAGAGAAATCATGAAACCCTGCTGCAAGCACTGGCTGAATCACGAGCCGAAGTTTTAGAGCTCCGAGTACGCCAGAGGGTGTGCGAAAGACACCTACTTGATGTGGAACGTCAACTGGCTGAACTGAGAGTACACCAGAGGGATGACCGTCGCCAGTAGTAGACGCTTTACTTTATTTTCCTTATTAAAAGGAATCGTTTTTCTATCTATGCCCGATGTAGCATTTCCTATGAAATTAACTTGTACTGTAAGTACTTTTGATTAGGTCGTTATGCTGTCAAGAACTATCTTCTATGGATATGATGTAAGACCTTTACAAGATCATTTTCCCAAACTTCTACGTCATGAATATCAAAGATATTGACAGCCGGCTAACTTCTGTGTCAATCCTTAGTCAAGTACTCTTATAATACTTTCATTGGATTCTATCTGAACCATGCTTTAGTCAAGTCTTTCGACTATAGTAATTCAGCTCCAGAAACATTTCCAAGTCTCTTTCAGTGGTTGGATCTTGTTATTCGCCAACCCACGATACCTCGGCTTGAATGACAAACGTCTTGAGACCATTCTACGAACTTACTTCCACCCGTTACTAGGACTGCATCATAGGGATGTAGGTCAAACCTTCATGATCATACTTCCAATCCGTACTAGGACTGCATCATAGGGATGTAGGTTAAAATTTCGAGAACATACTCTTACTCTATTCTTGAGCAGTCGAAGTACATCTAGGGTCAACCAGAATCGCTCACAAAATCCTTATCTTTCGTGTTACAGAATCATGTCGTCATCCAAAAACGATCAGCGGAGCAACGAAACCCATATCCTCCATATCGACACCGCTACATTACAAGCTGCAGTAGCAGCTGCTGTGACAACTTTCCTTATGCACATCAACGTAGGCAACACAAGCAAGACTGACAATGGGGCCGAGATTTCTGATGGTAGTACCAAACCGGGAAACCAACAAGTGGCAACAGTCATGGACTTGCGAAGCCTAAAGACCGAAAGGAAGAGACGATATCGTAAAGCCCTAAAGGAGCGCAAGAGAGCCCAAAGACTTGCCATGCCACAGCCACCAGTGGCAACTCCGGCAGAACGCTTTGGGAAGCAATTTTCAAACTGGAGTAATGAGGAAGGCACTCGTGTCCACATAACACTGGCTAAACACCGCAATCCCGTCACCAATGCAAGTACTAGCCAGTCATGCCACCAATGCGGTGAGATAGGGCACTTCAAGAAGGATTGACCTATAGCAAAGAACTCTGGCGCAGATGGGAGGATTCTCAGGATCACAGCTACTGGAGAGCCTACTTCGGAACCCTCGTTAATTTAATTTAGGCGTGTTGTTGTAACAGACTTACAAACTATCCAGAACTAGTGCAACTAGAGTCTTACCTTTTTGCGAGATCCTGTCAGTATAAGGATGCTCATGCTGCGTATACTTGTCTTTTGTAGTTTACCTTATTCGCAGCAATGGTCTTGTAGTAAATCTAAAGTACTGTAACTCTGTTCATGGTTGCACGGTTGTGTTTTGTCTGTAAACGTCTTATGTTCAAATCTAATGTCTTTAAGTTTCAGTATAATTCCGACATTATCATACGACTCGATTCAATTTGATCCTCACAAAAACAGCTTCATACGTACATCTCTTTATGGGTAAATGTCTTTTTAGCAAAACTTGTTGGAATAGTGTCTAAGGCTGTAACTATATTAGGCAAGTATTTGATCCGGTTGTGCATGGTCCTTTTGGGTTGCCTTCACCATAGCAACTTGATAGGATGATTTAATAAGAGAGAGTAAATATTATTAATATATTATGGGAATAATATAATGAATAATATATTGTTATTTGATTAATATAAGTCATAGAATTAATTAGAATTAATTTGGTGACTTAAAGAGATTAATTAAATAAAGGGGTATAAACTGTCAATTGTTTGATAGTTAAACTTTGGACTGTAAATCCATTTGGATATGGTATGGACGAATTCTAAGAGATTTAGGATAGCTAAAATCGTCCATATGATTATCTTAGGAATGGATTTGGATAGCCTTAAGAGAAGATTATCTGATAAGGACTTATCTGTAATCCTTAAGGAGTCTACAAGTATAAATAGACCCTATGGCTGATAGAATTCGACACTTGACCTAAAGTAAGGAACCTCTGGTCGAATTCCTCCCCTCTCCTCTCTCCTAAATCATCTTCCTTGCTATTGGTGTTTGTAAGCCATTAGAGGAGTGACATTTGTGACTCTAGAAGCTCCAAGACAACAAAGTCAACAAGGAATTCAAAGGTATGATTCTAGATCTGTTTCAATGTTGTTATTTAGCCTAAATAGTTATTAGAAGTCTTGGATTCAAAGCATGTTTAATTAGAAAGCCTAGATCCGAGCATTAGGGTTTTGCATGCGCACATAGGAAAGTTCTTATGGCTAAAACCCATCAGTGGTATTAGAGCCTAGCTTGGTTTTCTTTAAATTATTGCTTGATTAACTGAAACAAACCTGCAAAATTCGATTTTTGGTTTCTGAGTCATGGACTCGGCGAGTTCCAAGGTGGACTCGGCGAGTAGGCCTGACTCGGCGAGTCCCCTTGTGCACTCGGCGAGTCCAGGCGTCAGGAATGGCCAGATTCGGGATTTCTTTGTAATTATCTTATCCCAACTTTCCATAAACTAATTAGATCAATGTTAATCCGTTTTTCTGATAAATATAACTGCAATCTTGATCTAATTAAAGATATTTATCTTATAATAAAATATTTAATTTCCTTATATGATAATTAATTAATTATTTTGATTATTTTGATAATTATCTTAAAAGAAATCTTGAATAAATCAAACATAGATAATTAGGATATTAATTGTTAATTGGAATTAGTTGTTATTTGATCCTCCATGTTTTAAATGTTTAAAACTTGCCCTCAAGTTTTGAAATTTATATTTGTGATTAAAAGTTTTAATTTAGACAACTTAAATTTCAAAACCCTAGATTTTAAAAGTTTTATAATACAACCCTATACTAATATGATATTACTAGAATAATATATATATATATATATATATATATATATATATATATATATATATATATATATATATATATATATATATATATGTATAACTAAATGCTAGTCTTACCGTTAGTAGGCCTCATTCACGAAGCCAATCTATAAGGTAGGTATAAGGTTACGGCCTATAAAATGGCGCTTAATGGGTGTACACTCACACCCACCGCTTGCTTGATTGGTGGAGGGTCGTTAGCCGAACGGGTAGGATAGGGCAACCTCATCCTCTCATTAAAAGTATAATAAGAAATATAAAGTAACTACACATATTCTAAAATTTCCCAATCTTAGTTACTTTAGGAAAAGTGAATTGATGCAATCCCATGAAATTACACTTTGCACCTTGCTAAGATGTTTGTAGAGCGTGTGTGGTTTACCGGCACACTAATTGGTTCTTAGAGAAGGTGGCAAAGGGTGATTCATTGTTTATCATAGTTCGATGGAGCGTGTGTGGTTTACCGGCACATCGAATAGGTGATCGTTACAATGAAGGCACCATGTGAATTTGCATGGTAATTCACACCCGCTTTGTGATCCTCGGCATCCCGATCACAAAAAAGAGGGGCATATCGAGATTTAAACATGCCATTGAATAGTTTCAATGAATCTCATCCGAACCTAGGAATTCTCAAAAACACTTAGGACTAATAGTTTAGGTTTTTGTGATGGAGAATTAGTGAATCGTCATTCACTTACCTTCAATTTATTTGCATGTTAGATTACGGCATCCCTTTTCTAATATGTAAATGTTATTGTTGGATCCTAGCCCTAATTTTTCTTATTGGGTGATAATTAGGGATTCTTATTCTAATCTATCTTTGTCCTTATAAATGTCGAACGCAAACAACGCTGCTGCTAGTTCTTTCACGTTGATGAGCCTTTGCCAAAAGGTCACCTTCGATGGAACGAACTTTAGCGAATGGATAAGATACATTCGCACCATTGCTCGCTATGACGACGAGTATGTCCTTGATGAAAAGCTCGAGAAAATCAACACCGAAATCGCTACTCCAGCCGAAATCACCGCCTTTGAAACTCATGAGCGAGATGCAACGAAGGTACATTGCATCATGATTGCTACCATGAACTCCGAATTCCAAAAGTCCTACGAGGATATGTACCCGTACGAGATGCACCAAGACTTATTGGAGAGGTACCACCAAAACGCGAGACAAGAGCGGTATGAGATTTTCACTAACATGATTTCCGCGAAGATGGGTCATGGAGAATCTCTTACCGTGCACTTGCAAAAGATGCAAAGGTATGTCGACCGCCTTCGCAAGTTAAATGTTGACTTCGGGGAAGACTTGGCGATCGACATGGTGCTTCACTCTTTGCCTCCGATGTACAACCAGTTCAGGATGACCTACAACATGAACAAAGAGGAGGTCACCCTAAGCAAGCTCCAAGGTCTCTTGAGAGTCGCTGAGAGCAACTTCAAGGACAAGTCTGTTGCACCTACTCCCAATCCGCCCGCTGCTCCTGTCTTGGCTATGGGTCAAGGGAAGGGAAAGAAGAGGAAAGCTTCATCGAAGAACTATCGCAAGGCGAAAGCCCGAGATGGTGCCTCTTCTAGTGGGACCAAAGTTGATCCCGCTAAGCCCTGTCCTAACCCGAAGGAGGCAGAGTGCCACCACTGCCACAAGATAGGACATTGGAAGAGAAGCTGCCAAGAGTACCTGCAAGCAATCAAAGAAGGAAAGATCAAGCCATCTTTCGCAGGTATATACGCAATTAAATCTAACGATTCTAATCATGCTATTTCTTGGGTCCTTGATACCGGTTGTGGTTATCACATTTGTTCTAATGTGCAGGGACTAAGAAGAAGTAGGGATGTGGAGCAAGGAAGGATCAATCTAATCATGGGGAACAGAAGATCGTCGTCTGTAACCAAGATTGGAGTGTATTCTTTAGTGCTTAGGAATAGTTTGGTTTTAGATTTGAACAATTGTTGCTATTCGCCAGAAATGGCAAGAAACATCATTTCATTTCATGGTTTATATAGACAAGGATTTAGATTTTCTTTTAATAATGAGAATGGTTCTATTTTGGCTTATCTAAATGGTGTCTTTTACTTTGAAGTTATACCATGTAATGGAATATATGAAACTGTTATGATTGTTGATAACTTAGGAAATGATGTTTTGAATATTGATTCTTCCACTAGTATGGATAAAGCATCCTTGTGGCATTTTCGTCTAGGACATGTCAACAAGAAACGCATAGCCCAACTCCAATAGGATGGAGTGTTGGAGTCATTCGACCTTAGGGAAGATGACACATGCGAATCTTGTTTACTTGGAAAGATGACTAAATCACCCTTCACAAGTACATGTGAAAGAGGTGAAGGTCTGTTGGACCTAATACATACCGATGTATGTGGACCATTTAGATCAACCACGAAGGATGGGAACTGCTTCTATGTGACTTTTACCGATGACTATAGTAGATATGGGTGTATCTACCTAATCAAGCAAAAGTCAGAAACCTTTGAAAAGTTCAAAGAGTTCAAGAATGAAGTGGAGAATCAATTGGGCAGGAAAATCAAGATGCTTCGATCCGATCGAGGAGGAGAGTACCTAAGTCTTGAATTCCACGATTATCTCAAGGAGTGTGGAATAGTTTCGCAATTGACGCCTCCTAGGACACCGCAGTTGAATGGTGTGGCAGAAAGGCGTAATCGAACCTTATTGGATATGGTTCGCTCTATGATGAGTCGTGCTTCACTACCTATCTCTTTTTGGGGGTATGCCTTAGAGACTGCCGCCCATATCCTTAACCGAGTCCCTACCAAGAAGGTTGCCAAAACACCTCACGAGATGTGGACAGGGAAAGCTCCCTCGTTGGCACATATCAAGGTTTGGGGTTGCGAGGCTTTCGTAAGACGAGATACTCACGACAAGCTTGAACCTCGAAGTGAGAGATGTATTATCATCGGCTACCCGCAGACATCCTTTGGATATCTCTTCTATAGACCGAAGGACAATGTGGTCTTCGTTGCGAGGAGAGGAGTTTTCCGAGAGCGAGAACTCATGAGCCAAAGAGACAGTGGGAGGCAAATCGAACTTGAAGAGATTCAAGAATCGATAGATGAAGGAACCTCTACCGCTGGCACTCAACCCGAGGAGGAAACTCCGGTTGAACCGATTGACAAATCCTTACCTCTTAGACGTTCCGATAGAGTTAGAGTTCTACCCTAGTTTTATGGTTTTCATATTACTACCGAAGGGGACACGTATATTAGTGATAGTACACTAATAAATCTTGATGAACCTAATAGCTATAAGGAAGCCATGGCAGGCCCGGAGTCTGCGAAATGGAAAGAGGCAATGGATAGCGAGATCCAATCCATGTATGATAACCAAGTTTGGAATTTGGTTGACTATGTGCCCGGACGTAAGACCGTTGGGTGCAAATGGATCTTCAAGAAGAAGATCGACGTGGATGGAAACGTACACACATATAAAGCGCGATTGGTTGCGAAGGGCTTTACTCAAACTCCTGGAGTTGACTATGATGAGACCTTCTCACGAGTTGCGAAGATTAAATTTATTAGAGTGATGTTAGCTATTGCCGCATTTTATGATTATGAGATTTGGCAAATGGATGTCAAGACCGCTTTCCTTAACGGGAAGTTGGCTGAGGATGTTTACATGGCTCAGCCCGAGGGGTTTGTGGATCCAAAGCATCCGAATAGAGTGTGTAAGCTTGAGAAGTTCATTTATGGACTTAAGCAAGCATCTCGCAGATGGAATCTTTGCTTCGATGAGAAAGTCAAAGAGTTTGGATTTGTACGAAGCGAAGACGAATCTTGTGTATATGTCAAAGCCATTGGGAGTATAGTAAGCTTCCTCATTCTATATGTCGATGACATATTACTCATAGGAAACGACATTCCGACTCTGCAGGAAGTTATGTCCTGGCTCGGGAAGTGCTTCGCTATGAAGGACCTCGGAGAGGCTTCTTACATTTTGGGAATAAGGATAGTGAGAGAAAGAAGTAAGAGACTAATTGGACTTAGTCAGAACACTTACTTAGAGAAGGTACTAAAACGTTTTAGTATGGAAAACTCAAAGAAGGGAGAATTACCGATACAAAGCAATGCCAAGTTGAGTAAGACTCAAAGTCCGAGTACCGAAGCTGAGATAGCAGAAATGAGCCGAGTACCATACGCTTCCGCAGTTGGCTCAATCATGTACGCTATGACTTGTACTCGCCCTGATGTAGCTTTCGCTTTGAGCATGGTTAGCAGATATCAAGGGAATCCTGGCAAAGCACATTGGATTGCGGTAAAGAATATCCTTAAGTACCTTCGGAGGACGAAGGAATGGTTCTTAGTCCTCGGAGGGAGTGATGAATTGAAGGTGCGAGGGTATAGTGACGCCAGTTTTCAGACCGACAGGGACAATTACCGTTCGCAGTCGGGATGGGTCTTTACCCTAAATGGAGGAGCAGTGACATGGAAGAGTTCCAAGCAGGAAACCGTAGTTGATTCAACGTGCGAATCAGAGTACATTGCAGCGAGCGAAGCGTCGAAGGAGGCGATATGGCTAAAGAACTTCATCGGTGACCTTGGAGTCGTACCTGCCATAAAGGAGCCAATGGAGATTTTATGTGATAACGAAGGTGCGGTTGCCTTGACCAAGGAACCGAGGGATCATGGTAGATCAAGACATATCGACAGAAAATATCACTTCATTAGACATCGTGTAGAAGAAGGACAACTCGTAGTGAAGAGGATATCATCAGAAGATAACCCAGCAGATCCGCTTACGAAGGGACTGAGTAGGGTTAAGCACTTACAGCATGCTAGGAGTATTGGGCTGAAGGATGATATTAGCATAGATTAGATAGTATTAGAAACGTGTAATAGATAAATGTAATTAACATTTGATGATTAAATAAAGGAGTTTTATTTATGAGTAATGTTACTGTCTTATGTTAATTGTTTAACTATTGTTTCACTTTGCATGTTTTGACTTCCAGAATAATTGAAATTATTAGGAATAATAGAATTGTTCAAATTGTCCACAATCGTTCATATGTTGGAAGTAGATATGAATGAAGATTGTCATGAATTGGTGTGAAGATTGTCTAAATGGTGTTAGACATAGCAAATGGTTGCTACAACGTTCATGAGTGCTTATGAACTAGTTTTGAGCATTGGAACAAACCCGCGCTTGCTGGAATCACCTTATGGAATAAGATATAAAAGGGTGATCGCAAGACGATAATATCATATAGTCTTAAAACCTAGATATATGGTTTGTTATTTGTTAATTAGTTGTACATTGATAATGCAAAAACGCATCAGTAACTCGGTGTTATAAAACGCATTGTTGTGTATAGTTGGTTAATGAATAAGTAAATGCATATAAGTCGAAGTTTATCTGTAACTTTTATCTAAGAAGGTAAAAGCGATATCTCGGCCACTCGATGATTTGATTTGACTTATGTGTCGGGCCCGGTCAGAACTGAATTGATGTGTTCGATTAAGTTCTATGTCAAATAAATCAGAGATCGAGAAACCTAAATGCTTGACTAACCATTCCATAGGATTGTCAGCATGATATCTAACAGAGGACTGTACGATCCCTTATCTAAAGGACAAGATTGATTATATCAGAGTTTGACAGCGTCTTTGAGAGCTATGATTGCAAACCAAATTGTACTTGTGCATATAGTTACTAGACTTATCCAAGTGGGAGACTGTTGGAATAGTGTCTAAGGCTGTAACTATATTAGGCAAGTATTTGATCCGGTTGTGCATGGTTCTTTTGGGTTGCCTTCACCATAGCAACTTGATAGGATGATTTAATAAGAGAGAGTAAATATTATTAATATATTATGGGAATAATATAATGAATAATATATTGTTATTTGATTAATATAAGTCATAGAATTAATTAGAATTAATTTGGTGACTTAAAGAGATTAATTAAATAAAGGGGTATAAACTGTCAATTGTTTGATAGTTAAACTTTGGACTGTAAATCCATTTGGATATGGTATGGACGAATTCTAAGAGATTTAGGATAGCTAAAATCGTCCATATGATTATCTTAGGAATGGATTTGGATAGCCTTAAGAGAAGATTATCTGATAGGGACTTATCTATAATCCTTAAGGAGTCTACAAGTATAAATAGACCCTATGGCTGATAGAATTCGACACTTGACCTAAAGTAAGGAACCTCTGGTCGAATTCCTACCCTCTCCTTTCTCCTAAATCATCTTCCTTGCTATTGGTGTTTGTAAGACATTAGAGGAGTGACATTTGTGACTCTAGAAGCTCCAAGACAACAAAGTCAACAAGGAATTCAAAGGTATGATTCTAGATCTGTTTCAATGTTGTTATTTAGCCTAAATAGTTATTAGAAGTCTTGGATTCAAATCATGTTTAATTAGAAAGCCTAGATCCGAGCATTAGGGTTTTGCATGCGCACATAGGAAAGTTCTTATGGCTAAAACCCATCAAAACTGTCATATCAGAACACCGAAGTACTCATGCCAAGAGTACCTATTAGTTATTTTCTTTTCCGAAGAAATCCCCGAAGTACCACTCGTGCAGTACGTCAAGTTAAATCCAAATTTGATTAAAATCTCACGATCTAAGCTTTTAGATTTGAAATGAAGTATAATTTCCTCTCCTTTAATTATAGAAAAACAACTTTTCCCAATTGAAACTTTGTTTTCTATAATTAACATTGCTAACTTGCAACACTTATTATAATTATCATGCTCCCACTAACATGATGATTATTAGCATAACACTTATGCTCCCACTAGCTTTGACATGTACTCAGAAATCAGCTGGACTTCTAGAAATCAATACTTTATTGACTTTCTTACCAAAGTACAAATTTCTGATACAGATGCTTTGGTAAAAATTTATCAAAATCATACACCTTTCCTAAGATAGCACACATGCGTGTTTAAACAATTTTAGACCTATGAAAAGGGATGCCATAATCATAGTCTCAATTGTTTAGACCTTTTGCATTTCTCACAAGTCCGTGTTAGTGTGCCGGTTAACCACACACACTCCACTAACGAATTTTATAATACAAATATCACAATTGTTATCTACTTAAAACCACATAGTGAAAGCGTTTCCTCACCATCATTTTCATGAATCGGAGAGAAACCTGATGACCCTTAGATTTCTATGGTGTATATGTTCCGATCCATGTAAATTTGTCATAACCATAATCACAAGACATGGTTAGTAACAAATCCAAACTCATATGGACTGAACCTGTGCAGTTTTAACTTCTTGCCACCTGGAATCACAAGGGCCTGTCATTGCTTCCAAGTTGTTATGCAACCAATTGAGAACTCTCAGATGCATAGTCAACTTTAACTAGAATGGGCACAAAAATAGGAATATGTCAACATGATAGGTTACAAACATTAAGTCGTGTGCTAGTGATAAACTACATGTTTTATTCTTGATTTGCTCAAGAAACTCTTTCAGGATCTTTAAGACTCCCAATGTCCTCTTGACATATAAGACTCTCTTGCCAAGAGCCATTCGTTAACAAAAAAATATTTAATAGATACTATGGATTCTTTATCAAGACAAACACTTCACACAATTGGCCTTAGTTGGTCTTTGTTTTATCCAAAACATCACAACTTACCAATTTCAAATGTACAAGAGTAGAACACATTTTACTCTTACATTTGACAAGTGTTAATAAACCTTCTTTAAGATGTGTCACTCAAGTTACAATCTTGGAGTATGACTCTAAGACTTGTTTTGGAACGAAGTATGACTCATCTTCTTGATTTAACCACTTAAACAATTCATGACTCCTCTTCTTAGCCATAAGAATGCACTAAGATGTCCTTAGAGGGTGAATTGTGATATGGTCTCACAATCATTAAGATGATCATAAAACATGATACTAAAGTACTCTCCCATCTTTTCAGATTTGAGAAACTTTTATCTTTCTGCCAAATTTGATTCTTCTTATTCGTTCTGCCATACATCGAAACTTTTCCAATGCTTCAGAATTATACTAAAACTTGTAAGTATAACCATATTTACTGAACTTAAGTAAATCATGACGAATAGTCTTATTGATCTTTTGTGGTGGACTTGACCAGTGCACATGAATGTGTACTCGATCCATTAGTCCTTCACTTGTCTCACATATACATGTGAACAAGGAATTAGTCTTAGTTTTCCAAAGATGAAAAATTCTCATTAATCATACAACTTGCATGATTCCAAGTTTCTGTTCAATTGAAACTTGGGTGATGAGAATCTTTCCTTATTTGGTAAATTTAGACACTACCACAAAAGAAAGAATTAGATTCATATTTCCAATATTTCTAGAAACATACAAACATCAATTTTTCATAAATGCCATTGCAAGGAGATATAATAAAATAAAACAAAATTTTATTTATTTATAAAATGCGGAAAACAAACTTTTTCCTTACAATGCAACTTTAAATAAAAACTATGTTATTAAATATCTCCTAGCAATCTATCATAACTCCTAAGTAGTAGCTCAAGAATCCGATCTCTGAACCATGCGATTGAAATCCATCTTCGCGATCAAATTCAACATACTCTTCCTTTAAGTTTCCTTCCCTTTGCTTTATCTTGCCAATCATCAAAATGTAACCGAATCACATTTTGTATCAATAATCATCAATTAGGAACTTACCAGAGTTAGATAGTGGACTTACATGAAGCAGAGTCAAACTTTTTGATTCTTCCTTCTCTCATATATTTCAGGTACATAGGGCAGCTTCGCAACCAATGCCACTTCCTTTGGCAACATAAACATATGGACCCTTTGGAAACAGAACACGGGACTGTCACAGACTTAGTCCTTCTCTTTACCATTTGGTCAACCGAATTGACCATGGCCAATCCCTCTCCATTAGGAAGAGAAATCTTTTCTGGATTTCCAATGTAACCATTGTCAATGTCCATCGAAGTTTGGGAAGTCGATCTTCCAATCAATTTTGCTTTACCACTGCTCCAAATCATTCCTGATTCAGCAGCATCAAGCAAATAGGTAAGATTATTAAGGGTCATGTCATAGTCTATTACATAGTAGTCCTTAAACAACTCACTATGTGACATAGAAAGTGATTGAAGAACCTAGTCAACAACCAACTTCCTCAAGACTTTGACACCCAACTCTCTCGGCTTGTTAATATGTGACTTCATCTCCAAGATGTGATCACAGATAGACTTTGCTTTCCAAAAGGGCTTGAGTGACCTTGAACTATTCAAGAACTTGTGGGTTAGGAAGAATAATTGGAGGAGGTGGAGGAAGAGAAGTATGATCTCCATGAGATTTTGGAACATCATAGTTGTCTGAACCAGACATCTACAATGGGAGAAATTCAAGTTAGTTGATTTAAGTCCTTAATAGAACACCCAATATGAAATATTAAGGATAGGACCCAACACAATATTTTATAGCTTGGAAGAGGTATGCCGTAATCCAAGCTATAAAATATTTGAAGGTAGGCGAATGACGATTCACCAATTTCCACCATGAAAAATGAAATAATTTATTAGGTTTTAATTGGATTTGAAACTCCTAGATTTTTTGAGTTCATTGAACTTTTCAATGGCATGTTTCAATCTCTATTGTGCCCACTCAACTTTGTGACTGGGATGCAGAGGATTACAAACAAAGTGTGAATAACCATGCAAATATACTTGGTACCGTCAATATTTATCACTTAATCGATGTGTCGATTAACCACACGCGCTCCACCGATCCTATGATAAACATTAAGTTACCCTTTACCTACCTTGTTAAATCCGAGCTAGTGTGCAGTTAACAACACGCGCTCCACTACCGACTTAAGCAAAGTGCAAAGTGTAATTTCATGGGTTAGCACCAAATTCACATTTTCCTAAAGTAACTAAGATTGTGAATTTATAAAAGGTTTAGTTACTTTATATTTTTCATTATACTTATAATGATGGGAGAATTAGAGTCTTGTCCTACCCGTTCAGCTACCGACCCTCCACCAATCAAGGAAGCGGTAGGTGAGAGTGGACACCCATTAAATTGCCATTTTATAGGCAGTAACCTTATACCCCCTTATAGATCGGCTTCGTGAATAAGGCCTACTAACGGTAAGACTGGCTTTGTTCTTATACATATATTATTAACTTATAATACTATAAAGTGTAAGGGTTGAATTTTAACTTTTAAAATTCTAAGGGTTTAACTTCGAATTAAAGTATTCTTGAGGGGAAACTTTACAAATTCAAAAACTTGAGGGAAAGTTTTGAACTGTTCAAAAACTTTTGGATTTTCATAACTTATGAGTTTAATTAAGGTTTTAGAACTTTAATGAAGTGACACTTGAACATCCATAACTTGAGGACAAGTTATGGAGTTCATAAAACAAAAAGGCTCTTCAATTGTGTAACCTATGAATTTTAATGGATCTTTAAAACAAATGACTGTTGGTAATCCATAACTTGAGGACAAATTATGGACGCCATTAAAAAACATTTAGATCAAGAATTAACTAACAACCAATTTGCAAATAATTCCTATGATCTACCAAAACTCATAAGTGTATGAACAATCATATCAACAATTTCAAGAATTACATAAACACATATAAACATGAAATTTTGATAATAACCTTGAAATTGGTTTACCATAATCATTACCACATCAAAAACTGGTTTTATAAGTCCAAAACAGTTTAAGATAATGATTCTAGTCCAATTCCAGCCTTAAACCTCGAATATATGCTATTAGGGGGTCCAACTCGTCGAGTGCATGAACCAACTCGACGAGTTGGATGAATTTAGGCATGGACTCGTCGAGTCCCTTAATGCACTTGGTGAGTCAGCTGTCTAGACAACATACAAACTTCAATTTTTAGCAATTTGCATCAAGTATAAATGAAAACAAGCCTAGGCTCTGATACCACTGATGGGTTTTAAGCATTCTAACACTCCTATGGTGTACATGCAACCCTATAAACCTTGGATCTATGTTTTCTCTATTATACATGCAAATATTCAATATTCCAAGGTTTCATCCTAACTAGCATAATATGAAGCAACTATACTACAAGAAACTAGTAGAATGACATACCTTTTGATGGAGCTTAAAGTCTTGAACCTTTAAGAGCCTAGTGCCTCAAGTGTTGCACCTCAAATGGTTCACACAACACCAATAACCCTTGGAATAACTTAAGAATAAGGATACTTGCACCAAATCGGTTTTTTCCTCTTGTGTACACAAACTAGTGCCTAGCACTCATATTATGAACCATAGAGCTCTTTATATAATGTGGAGGATTAGGGTTACATTCATGTAAACCCTAATACCCATGACCTTTCATTTCCATAGGATCCTTGGGTTTAAAAACTCCATGGACTATCCATGAAAGCTTAGCCCAACCTAAATGAACTTGGCTCATCCTATATATATATATATATATATATATATATATATATAAGAGTCCATACTTAATTAGTTCCTTTTGATTACTAAATTAATTCTAAATTAATTTTTGATCAATACTAATTAAATAATGTGATTTCATATTAATATATTAGAACTTATAATATATTAATATAAATCATAGTTTTCCTTTTTCTCATTTTGTCTATCCAATTGTTCTGATGACATGCAACCCAAATGTACCATGCCAAATCTGGTCAAGTACATACCAATTTTAGTTATGGACTTAAACACTAATTCAACAACTTTAATGTATCTTGTAGGCTCCCTTGTTTATCTTACTACTCAATCTATCCAAGCGTTGTATGGTCAGTCCAAATGAAACTATCTAAGTCCATATGAGTTAACAATGTCTATTCCTTTCATTGTTAGTTGTGTCTAGTCCATTAATTTTGAATCCTTCATGCCTACCAGCACATTGAACACAGAGTCTAAACAATTCAGCTTCAGTGCATTACACGACTTCATATTAAATCCGAAGAATACTTATGATAGAAAACATATTATTGTAATTTTAAATTTTTTTTAAATTTTTTAAATTTTGATTTCTCCCCCTAAATGTGTGCATGGAGAAGAAATTAAATAAAAAATTCGCAAATTTAAACACACATAAAATAAAAATAAAAAATAGAAATTTAATCTTCGGAACGAATCATTTTTAGAATGCCCACAAACATATCAAAATGAGCTTTACTGAAGGCTTTGGTAAACAAATCCGCCACGTTGTTTTCAGTGTGAATTTGTTCCAAACGAATGAGTTTACGCTCATAATAGTCTCGAATCAAACGAATTTTAATATCAATGTTCTTGGTTTTGGAATGTTGAACCGGATTTTTAGCAATTTGAATGGCCGCATCATTATCACAAAAAATGGAAGTGTCAAGAAAGTTCAAACCGTAATCCAGCAATTGGTGTTGAATCCAGATAACCTGAGAGCACCATGCTGAGGCAGCAATGTATTCAGCCTCAGTCGTTGAGGTCGACACCGTTTTCTGTTTCTTGCATGGCCATGACACCAATCGGTCCCCTAAAAACTGACATCCACCCGATGTTGCAGCCTTAGCCGTTAAGGTCGACACCGTTTGTTGTTTCTTGCATTGCCATGACACCAATCGGTCCGCTAAAAACTGAAATCCACCCGTTGTAGATTTCATATCAAGATCACACCCTCCATAAATGCTGTCAGCAAAAGCATATAAATTGAAATCGAGATTTTTAGGATACCAAAGACCCAGTTGACGGCTACCTTTAAGGTACCTAAAAATCCTTTTAACAACAATTAAATGGGAAAGTTTAGGATTAGACTGATAACGAGCACATTGACAAACGATAAAATATGATGCCAGGGCTGCTGGCAGTCAGATACATCAGAGATCCGATCATCGATCGATATTTATTTGATCTACGGATTCCCCATCTGGATATGGAGTCAACAGTGTTCTTTCTGCCATTGGAGTCGAAGCAAATTCTGAGTCTTTAAAACCAAACTTTTCTAGCATGTCTTCCACATATTTGCCTTCATGTAATTAAATTCCGGCCTAATCCTATCGAACCTGTAACCTTAGGAACACTATCATCTCACCCAGCGAGCTCATCTCACATCTTTTCTTCATTACAACCTCGAACTCTTTGCATAGCTTTGTGCTGGTCGACCCGAAGATGATGTCATCTATGTAGATCTGTACGACAATCAAATATGCATCCACTTTCTTGATGAATAAAGTCTGATCGATCGTTCCCCTTGTGTATCTGTGTTTAAGAAAATGTTCAGTTAAGGTAGCATACCCAACACTAGGATCCTGATGCAACCCATATAGATCCTTTTCCAACTTGTAAACATGATTTGGAAACTTTGGATTGATAAAACCTAGTGGTTGATCAACATAAATCCCCTCCTTCATGACTCCGTACAAGAAGGCTATCTTGACATCCATTTGATAAAAAGTACATTTCATCTAGGAAGCATATGATAGGAATATACAAATGGCTTCCAAACATGCTACAGGAGCATATACTTCTATGTAGTCAAGACCCTCTATCCGCCTGAATTCCCGAATGACCAAACGAGCTTTATTGCGCACAATAACCCTACTATCATCTTGAATATTTCTGAAGACCTAACTGTTGTATTAGATGTCTAAGCCTATAACTATTATTGGTATGTACTTGACCCGAGAGTAGATGGTCCATTTGGGTTGCATATCATCAGGATAATTTGTTAGGATGAAATTTTGAGAGAAGGTTATTTATGGTTTATTAATATATTATAAGTTATAATATATTAATATGAAATCATATGTTTTAATTAGTATCGATCAAGAATTAATTTGGAATTAATTTAGTGATCAAAAGAGACTAATTAAATCTATGGGGACTAATTATGATAATTAGTTATATTTATATGTGTTGGGCTTATGATCCATGTTGGACCAATTTTATGTATGGATACATAAAGAGTTGGGCCACATGAACCATGGATCATCAAAACCCATGGGTATGGATTATGGGTTTTACCCATGACCCTTGGAATCCTACATATAAATAGGTTACTCCATAGCCAAAATCACCACTTCTTTTCTTAGAGAAATATGGAGGTGTTTTGGTGCATGGAATTCTCTCTCAAGAGCCACCTTTGTCCTAGGTGTGTTGTGATTCCATTTGAGGCATTTCATACTATTGGTGCTAAGCTCTTAAGGCCAAATACATCAAGACTTCAAGCCACATAAAAGGTATGTTTCCCTAACTAGTATATTATATGGTTTATGTCAAATGCATGCTAGTTATAGGTTTAATGCCTTGGAAACCATTTGCATGTATAATTAGTGAAAACATAGATCCAAGGTATTTAGGGTTGTATGTGCACCATAGGATGTTGTATTATACCAAAACCCAACACTAACGTGCGTCCAAAGATTTCTTTCCCTTTGTTGGCTCTACCAACTGCCATACTCTTAACTTCTCAAACTAATTTAGTTCTTTATGCATTGCATCTACCCAACTTGGTTTATTTAATGCCATGGCCACACTCTTTGGTTCCATTTGGGATTTGAAGCACGAATAGAGACATTTGTTGACATCTCCACTTTGACTTCTAGTTTGAACCCCTCTTTCTAGTGGACCAATAATGTTCTGGATAGGATGATCGCGTTGAACTCTGGTTTGGATAGATGGCCGATATCATTTACTATGACTGGAAGATTTGTGATGCTGTCAAATTTTCTCTCTACTGAATCACCTCTATCTGACTGTTTGTTGTCATGAGAGGTATTTACAACAAATTCATTTGCGAATGGCTCTGGAAAGAGAAACTCCATTAAGGTTTGAGTGGCAGATACATTTTCCCTTAAGAGAACCTCAGCTTCTTTGGGAGTAGAAGGAGTGGCTTCGGTGTCAAATATAGACTTTTGGACAGGAGAAGAAGAAGATGTATTTGGTGTAGCTGCATCCACCGTAGGAGACTCAAGAATCACCATAGATGGTTTGAATGAGCCAATGACAACACCTTCCTCATCATCTCCAACAGTTGCACTCGAACCTGATCATGTGCTTGAAATATCATTTGAAAACACATTAAAAGATTTAAACAAAGAAGTGTAATCAAATAACCAATCTGGTCCAACTCGAGTGTCCGTTGTGTTTTCTTCCAGCCAGCGCACATCCAATGACTCCGCGATCTGTTTGGTGGATTTGTTATAGACTCGATAAGCAGTACGTCCAACATATCCCATGAAATAGCAATCATCGGACTTTGAATTAAATTTAGGAGTTGATTCCAGGTGAAGTAGTGTACAAGGGCATCCAAAGATCCTGAAATGAGCAACGTCGACTTATGACCATATAGAATTTCATATGGACTCTTCATCTGCTGTTTGTTGACCAGAACACGATTCTGAACTTAGCATGATGTGTTAATGGCTTCAGACCAGAAGAAGATCAGTAATTTAGATTAACAACGCATGGTCCTTGCTGCATCAATCAGAGTTCGATTTCGCCGATCTGCTACACTCTTTTGTTGAGGTGTCCGAGCAGCACTATACTGACGAAGTATACCCTTTTTGGCACAACAATGATCCATACCAGCATTCTTGAACTATGTTCCATTATCACTTCGAATCCCCTTCACCTTCTCGTTGGTCTGATTTTCAATAAGTGCAATAAACCTTTTGATAAGTTCAGTAGTTTCACTCTTATTAGACAAGAAGAAAACCCAAGTGAAACGTGAGTAGTCATCAGTTTTCACGAAGAAATAAGAGTTCCTATTGATGCTCAGAACGTTGATGGGACCAAACAAATCCATATGAAGCAGTTGAATAGTTTTTTTGATTGTGTTGACCAGTTTGGGCTTGTGTGTCTTGCGATGATGTTTTCCTTGAGCACATGTACACATTTCTCAAAAGTAATGAAATCCTTTATCAGAAGATCTCGGACAATGTTATTCTTAGCAAGACGATTAAGGTTCTTAGTGTTTGCATGACCGAGAAGACGATGCCAGAGCATAGCATTGTGTTCTGAGACTTTTGAGAAAAGACATGTTACTTGCTCGAGAACATTGTGGTTCACGTTGATGATGTATGCATTCCCTTCTCGCTCAGATCTCACCAAAATCCAATCCTCTGGTATGATGATACCAGAATTCAAAATTAAGCACTCCGTGTTTGTGAAATGAGTTGAAAAACCTTTGTCACAGATCTGAGAGACACTCAGTAAATTGTGTTTCAACTCTAGAGCATAATTGACATTTTCAAAACTCAAAACTCCATTGGTAACCGTACCCTTTTGAGTGATTTTCCTCCTTCTCCTCCCGCAAAGGAAGCATACCCTCCATTAACATTTTGAATGCCAAGCAGTTGCGAGATGTCTCCTGTCATGTACCTGGAACAGCCACTATCAGCATACCAAGGTCTAATGATATTTCTCCATAGTCGTTCCATCAAAATGTGCGAGATCAGTTAGATTTGGAAACCCAGTCCATAGTGACACTAGGTTGACCATTTTCATTTATACATGAAACTTCTTTCCATACCATATCCTTTGAATCAAATAATGTACTTGAATATTTTAAAGGACTATGAAGTGATTGGGCCGCAAAACTTTTGGGCGCCCATCGATAATCAGGTTTAAGAATTTTCTTACTAACATAGATTGGGTCCTTGATATTTGATTTTGAAAACTTCTTGTCCTTTGTGTATGACGTTTTGGGTTTCCCTCTTTGATTGGATGATGACCCATGAGATGACCTTGGTGACATCGATCTTAGTTTGACTAATTTTGGTTTCGCCAAGCTATCTTTTGAATTTAGTTTTAAAATCTTTTTGTCTTTATTTTGTTTAGCAATCTTATTTTTTTCCTTATTTGCATTCCAATCACCATCATTGGAACGTGGCCTCAAGGAATTTCTTTTGAAAGGTCTTCCTCATGATACGTCCTCCCTACCTTGTGCATTGTATGAACATATGCACGATTTAGGCAGTTTTTGGCAATATGTCTTGGTGTTCCACAGAGGAAACATGTCTGTTTCTTCATGAAAAAGGTGTTACTGCTAGTTCCTGGTTTCATGTCCAGATTTCATCCACAAGTACACGTGTAGTTTGCAATCTATTTGACTTGCTTTGGTGGACTATATTTACTAACAGTAGGTCCATTAGTACTAGAATTCACAACCACATCATCACAAATACATGAAACAAAACAAGTATAAGTTTTTAAAGCAGCATTGTTTGAACAATCAACCGAATTAACAAAAATAGCAGTATCAACTTTCAAAGCATTAATATTAAAAGCAGTGTCATTTTTTAAAACAAAAACACTTTCTCCATCCTCTTTCTTATCTTATACTTCGTATTTATCTGCATATGAGGTAGAAACATTAGTATTGTTCACCCTATCATTATTCACTGGCACAACTATAGTAGGTTTGCCATACTGTAGATGTGCTTCTCTTGCTATTTCTTCCTCAGTTAGAGGATTAAAAGTGTAGTTGTCATTGAATGGAGGAGGAACACTATCATAACCAAGACCTACATTCTTTTTACCTTGCCATTTAACTTGTTTATCAATCACGGTCTCCACTTTATTACTTGACACATCAAACTTTTTAAAATTAACATATGCTATTTCAAACTTATTTTTCAATGTGTCAAGCTCAGCAGTTAGACTGACAATCTTTTCTTGAGCATAATCACAGTGTTCACATTTAGTGCTATATTCTTCTTGAAGTTTTCTAAAATCCTTGGTTTTGGCCTATAATTTTTCTTTTAAAGGTTTTTGGGTCTTTCTGAGAGTATAGCCTTCATATTTAAGGTCCTCAATTTCCCTAATTAATAATTCATTTTGATCATGATAATGTTTAATTTTATCACTACAGGCTTGAGCACATGAAATATCACTAACCTCTTTTGTGGCAGGTGTAGTAGAGACCATGAAGGTGAATTGCAGTTCCATCATCTCTTCTTCAACTTCTTCCACCTTTGAATTTTCGCTGATCTGTGCCAAGGTTGCTGCTTCATGTCCTGTCAAATTCAGCGCTTGCATTTGATCCTCCCAGCTGAAGCTTTGTGCCACCATTGCCAAGTTAGCTGTTTCATTGTTGGAAGCAACTCGTGTATTGTTTCCTGCAGGCACCAACATCCTATCGGGATTGTTCCTGGTGTCTGGCTTGGTACATTCACGAGCGAAATGACCCGGCTCGTGGCAGTTGAGGCACCAAAGCTTGCTCTTGTTGAACCCTACCTTATTTTCCACGTTCATTCTCCAATTGTTCTTCCATGTGCGTTGGGTAAACTTCTTTGCCCTAAATAAATCCATAACAATTTTCCACATGATGTCCATCTCTTCCACGTCCTCAGGATGAATCTGATCCAGTTCTCCAGTCATGATTGGAGGGGCCAAATTTCCTGCTAGTAGTGCGTTATAACAGTTCATAAACCTAGCCATCAAAGCCATTTTTCTTCAGCTTCTTTTGGAATTGATGAAGGATGAGTTGTGGCTGTGGTTTTAGAGTTTGTGCCAAAAGAACTTGAGGGTGCCAGATGTTGATGAGGCACAACGGGATGAGAAAAATATGTTTGTTGAGCAGATAGGGCATTCTTTGATGAGAATCCTGGATTAGCAGCAGAGTAAGAAGTCACATGGTTGATTTCACGCTGCTTATCATCCATGTCACATGCCTTGATTATGGCCATCACTTCAGCAAAGCTAAGCTTGCTTAGATCCCTAGTCTTCTTGATTACAACCAAATTCATGTCCCAATTGCATGGAAGAGAATTCAACAATTTCTTGTTGATCTTAGTGCGTGGTAGACTTATCCCAGCAGTGCTCATCTCTTTGGTGAGAGTAACAAATCTTTGCAGTTGAGCTTCACGAGACTCCCCAAAAACATGATTTAACATGTTGAACCTTTTTCGAAGCAGGTTCTGTCTACTTTATCTCATGTCCTCATTCCCTTCATAAACCTCAATTAATGCCTCCCACATATCCATTGTAAGAGTGGCAAGAGATCTATCATGTTCTTCAACCTTTTCAAAATCCTGATCCATGTAGTTTTCTGTCTTCTTATCAATAAGGGTCTCATCTTCATCACTCAAAGTAGTGGTAATCCTGACTGGACCTCTAAGAATGCTCCTCCGTATTTTGGTATCTTTCACTTTAATATATTTCTCAATTCTGAATTTCCATTTCGGATATCCATCAGCAGACAGAAGTGGAGGAATACGAGTGGTAGTCCCCATAATAGAGTCCAACTCTTGATGCATTGAACTGTTGTATTCCATTTTAATTAAAAAAAAAGGACTGAGAATGTCAAAAGAAACTCAAAGTTTAACCGAAAACTAGAAAAATCAATAAATAAGTTGACCGAAAACTCCAAGAATTATTGGTCGAAAACGGATGATTTCGCTCAAGAATCAATACCGATCAGATTAAATTTCTCGAGCAGATTTCGGTCTAAGCATTGACCAAAAACTAAGGCTTTGTCCAGATAAACACCGTAAACTCAGGCTTTGACCGGATAAACACCGTAAACTCATGCTTTGACCAGATGAACACCGTAAACCCTTTAGAATGACGCAACCGAAAACCTTGAGTTATTATTTAATAGAATATCATAATCCCTTAAATTTTGTGATTTAACTGATAGCAATCCAAATCCAATCCCGATAAATCAGAAGAATATGCCCAAAAATTCTAATGAACACGAAGACACTAAGAACAATCTTACAAAGAACACAGGAAGAATAATCAATGAAGATCTAAATTTTTAGATTTCTTCAATTAAACCAATGCTCACAAAAACAGCCAAAAACAATTCCAAAGTCCTTGAATACGAATGATACTTGTTTTAGCTCTGATACCAATTGTAAGTCCCAAAACTATGGATCTTATGCAATATCAATCTTAATTGCTTAAAGAATGCGGAATGTTAATTAAGCAATGATTCAAGAACACACAAAAAAACTTCAAATGCACACGATTCTATTATCAATAAACCGTGTGGTACATAAGAACTCAAAGCAATCATGAACAAAATAATGGAATGACTAACTACTAAACGGTTGCATACAACCAAATATATACATGCCAAATACAAACACCTCAAACAGACCCAAGCCCATCATGACCGAAATCACCATAGTGATTTTGGTCCTTACAACCGTGTACAACCGTGAACATAATAAACATAATAAACCACTATTCTAAGCCCAAGAACAATTAACAATATAAGCCCAGCATAAACCACGAAAATATGACCCAACAAGTGTTTCATTCAAAATAAGTTCTTCAAATAAAACTTCATTTAATTGATTCAATTCAAATAAGCCCTTGCATCAAATCATTAAATGACATTAAGTTCTCACAATGCTTACCAACTATATCCAACATTCCTCATAATTTCGGGAATATGAACACCTAATCTTTGATTACACTAATTTTGATCTATTTAAAACAATTCAAGTGCATGTCACTAACATCAAATCATAAAACATATACAAATTTCAGAATTTGATTAACTAGATTAATAAGAACCCTAATTCATTGATCAAGTGAAAAAGAGAACCAATCAAACATATATTTAAGATCAAATCAAATATTACTAGATGATAAACATAAAATCAACTGCAAATTACAATCTAACAACAAAACTTAGAAATCTGGAATTGAAAATGATAGAGAAGTTAGTCACACATGGCTAAATCAAACTACAAATTCAACAAGTTTTGATCTTCAAATTAACTTACAAAATGCAAATTAAAGTGTTTATAAGATGCTAGATGATGATATGATCTCCCAAAATAAATCAGAAGTTACAATTTGAAAATCCACCAGATCACGTTACACGGCCCGTGTAACGTATGCCTTGCTCTTACACGGCCATGTAACGGTCTTGTTGTGCTGAATTACTCGTGAAACACGGTTGTGTAACCTTTGCCTTGCCAAAGCACGGGCCGTGTAATGCAGTACAAAATAGCCATTTTCTGATTTTCTGATTTTCTTCAATTTAGCTCCAAAACTTCTGAAATTTCACCGAGAGCTTCCCTTGACCATCCTAAGCATGCTCCAATCTTCAAAACACCCTGAAACATCAACATAAAATGGTGAAATATCGATCGATCCTCGATAATGTCCCTAAATGCAATAATGCATGAAAGTTACACTAAAAATACAATGAAATTCTATAAATAAACATGAAATTAACCTATGAAAAGGTGGAATTTATGCACCAAACATATATGTAGCCTCTCCTATATCCTTCATAGCGAAACACTTTCCAAGCCAAGACTTAACTTCCTTCAAGGTTGGAACTTCGTTTCCTATGAGCAGTATGTCATCAACATACAATACTAGAAAGCTAACCATACTCCCACTAACTTCGACATATACACATGACTCATACTCACTCCTAGAGAAGCCAAACTTTATGACCTTCTCATCAAAGCAAAGATTCCATATGAGAGAATCTTTCTTCAATCCAAAGATTGATTTCTCAAGCTTACACGCTCTATTGGGGTTTTTAGCGTCCACAAAACCCTCTGACTGAATCATGTAAACATCTTCAGCCAAATTTCCATTAAGGAAAGCGGTTTTGACATCCATCTTCCATATTTCATAATCATGAAACGCAGCTATGGCTAGCATAACCCTAATAGATTTGATCTTGGCTACTGGTGAAAAGGTCTCATCATAGTCAACCCCTGGGTTTTGAGTAAAGCCCTTTGCAACCAGTCGTGCCATGAATGTGTGCACCTTTCCATCCATGTCGGTCTTCTTATTAAAGATCCATTTGCACCTAACTGTCTTACGACCTGGTACATAGTCAACCAAGTTCCAAACGTGATTATCATACATGGACTAGATCTCGCTGTCCATTGCCTCTTTCCATTTAGCAGACTCAAAGCCCGTCATAGCTTTCTTGTAGCTAGAAGGCTCATCCAAATTTACCAGTGTACTATTACTGATAAACGTATCACCATCCGTAATAATATGAAAACCATAAAACTTTGGTTCCATTCTAACTCGAGTGGAATGCCTGAGAGGTAACAACTTGTCAATTGGTTCAACATGAATTTCTTCCACGAGTTAAGTGTCGGTGTTAGAGGTTCCTTCATCACTTGACTCTTGAATTTCTTCAAGATCAATTATATTCCCACTGTCCTTTTTGCAAATGAGTTCCCTTTCGCGGAAAACTCCCCTTCATGCTACGAACACCATGTTCTCGCTAGGTCTGTTGAACAAGTATCCAAAGGACTTCCGTGGGTAGCCGATGAAAATACATCGCTCACTTTGAGGTTCAAGCTTGTCTTGAGTCTCTCGTCTAACGAAATATTCACAACCCCAAACCTTGATATGTGCCAACAAGGGAACCTTCCCTGTCCACATCTCGTGAGGTGTTTTGGCAACGTTCTTTGCAGATTTGAAGACCGGTGTTACTTCGAGGGGGAGTTTGGTCTTGATCGCGCTAGCTCGTTGGAGATTAAAGTCGGACATCCAATCCTAACTTTGAGGGGGAGAATGCTAGAGTATAAAGTCATGCTTGGATGTAATGTTTTAGGCTTTCCTCTTTGTATGTGTAAATGGGTTGAGTCTTTCCTATAAATAGGAAGTGAGTGACTCCCATTATGTAAGTAAGAAGAGTCCATTTGGAGTGTTAGACTAGAGAGAGAAATTGTATACAAACCCATTTGTATAATCTTTCTAGATCTAATAAGAGCTTACAAAGATTTATTTACTCCTTGTGTTCTTAAATTTGTATGATGAATTACTAGATCTTTCCTAATTCCCCACATGCCATCATAATCAACACCACATCAATTGGTATCAGAGCGGGTGTTCTTGATTTTCATCAAGAATTGATCCTTGATGGCTATTTTGATTTGGTGATTCTTATTGTTCATTGATCTTCGTGTTTTAGAGAGTTTTTTGGATTCTAGAAATCGAATTCATCTTTGATTCTATTCATAATTCAATTTTCTTCACTAGAATTCAAGTGATTTTTACTTTCTCTCTCTAGAAAACCCATTCAAAATCACTTTCTCTCTCTAGAAATCTTCAAGTTTTTGTGATCATGGTGGGTTTGCCATATGAATCTTGGATTGTGATCGTTAAAGATGTAAAATACAAAGTCAATGAAGATCAATTTTATGGGTTGGTGTTAAGCAAATTGATTTCATGGGGAAATATAGTTTCTTATGGAGGTTTGAAGGATGATCATGGAAGCTTGGTATTTCAACCACTTTGTAAGATTGCATGGTTGAATAAAATTGCCTTGTCCATATTAGTTCGTAGTAGAAATCAAAAGGAAGGAGAGGAAAGAGATTTGTTCAATAAGAAATATGTTTCTCTTATTGTAGACCCAAATGATCTTCGTGCTCTTAAATTTCTTGAAGTTCTTGATAATGGAGTTCAATGTGATGTTCTTGATGTTCAAGAAAAAGGAGTTCAAGTTGATTCTCAAGATGAAAAAGTTTTTTGCTCAATTGGAGTTCAAACCGATGATATTTTGTGTTCTTATGATTCGTTTGAAGGAATGATTCCTTATCGGAAGCCGGTGATCAAAGAAAATCACAAGTATCAAACTCCAAAAGATTTGATTCAAATTCACAAAGTTGATGTTGATGAAAGTGGGTTTGTTCATGAAATCAAGTCTTCAAAATGCAAAAAGATGAGAAAGAAAAAGAAGAAGAAGATTAATCGGAATAACAAGCGGGTTTACTCACAAAAATCGTCAAATGTTGTGAAGCCAAAATCCGTGAAGCAAATTTGGGTTCCAAAGCAACAATCTCCAAAGGTTGCATTGAATTTGAAGTCCAAACCCAAATGTGTTGGTGGTTCTTTTGAAGATGTTCTTGGATCGTTGAAGAACACGAAGAACGAGTTGTACATCTCGCATGGTGGGTGGTACAATGTTCGATTTGGAGATTTTCTCATTCCGACAAAAGAACCAAGATCTTCCAAATTTGATTCGTTCATTGAAAATGGAACTCGATTCGTCAAAAACGTAACTCAAATTCTCAAATGGATTCCAAAACGTCCATGATTTCGATTCATGCTTTGCATTTTTCATTTTTGATCGATTTGTCTCATTGGATCTAATTCGTTTCAACCGCATAGCTGATCCAATTATTTTTGTTTAGATCAAAATTCTAAAAATAATTCTCAAATCCAAAATTCCCTGTTCAACCAGATTTTTAATGGAATCCAAAAGAAATTAAAAGCATTGTTCATTCACTGTGCATTTGGTTTCGAAGCCCAAATCTGTTTAGTGTTCTTTCCATCCAAAAGTCCAATTCACGTGATTCATTTACTTGAGCCCACTTTAACAAATTAGATAATATTTGTTTACTTAGCTCAATTGAATCAAATGAACACACTCGTTGTTAATTGAGTTCCGACTTCCGATGATGAATCATTTAATTTTGAAATTGTCTTCGATTTTAGTATTGCTTTCAAATTGTTTTGGATTTTAGAATTGAAAGTAGAGTGTGTTACCGGTTATTAAAATCGTATTGTAGGAGTTCGACTGATTCTTGAGTTCGTTGCTTGGAATCGTTTTTTTTAACTCGATTTTTGATTGATTTCTGAATATTGAGTCGATGATGAGTCAAATGATGTTTTGTGGAGTCCAACTGATTATGTTTGAAGTCGTTTATTTGCTGCGTTCGTGATTTGAATAAATGCGAACTCTAAAGATTGAATGATCTATGATGATTTGAGTGTGTTTCGTTTGAATCGATTTTCAATTTGAGAATACACGGAGTGGAAATCGAGTTCAAAGGAACAAAGGAATTCTGATTTTGATATTGGAGTCACGATCGTATTTTTGTTAAAAAGATGTTACTAAAGAACGAACAGATGATTGTCGATAGACGATGTTTTTTTTGAGAAGTCGATCGATGTTAGTATATTGAGGATCGATTGGGAGTCGATTCTGAATCAAAGGATCGATTATGTGAAGTAAAGGCTTGAAGGAGAACTTTGAATCGATGGTTTGCGAATATTTCAGGTTGAAATTGATGATTTAGGAATCGAGTTGCTGTAATGAAAAATTAAGTTCGCATCTGGGTCTCAATTTTGGGTTCGCATATTGACCTTGTTTGGAATTGGAGTTTTTTTTAGATGAACGAAAGTTGGATTGTGAATGATATGCGAAGAATCAATGGGTATAAGGATGTAATACGATTCACAATTTGGACGTCAAACAAAATGTTCATTCGCATATGAGATTAAAAATCGGTTTCGCATTTTGTCTCAATCAATTTTGCATATTTGGATTAAAGATGCGAAGCATTTGTAAGGAACATGCGAAGTCTTTTACTGCATATGGTGATTTGGGTAAGAACACAAAGAATTTCAGTTTGCACCCCTTATATTTTCATGAAATGACAAAAGTAGCCCAACTTCGCATGTTTGAAGAACATGCAGAAATTTTCAAAATGAGTACCTGCAGTTTCGCATTTTTGGCAACAAATACCCAACATCGCATATGGGTAATAAAAGCTGAAAAAATGCAGAATTTTCAGTTTTGGTCCCTGCAGTTTGTGCGAATTTACGCTTTATGCCTGGTTTCGCAAATGGGCTAGAGTTTTGCGTATTTGGCTGTTTTTGGTGCAACGGGTCCCTGCAAGTGTCAGAAAGTGACAATATCTACCCGGTTTTTGAAAAATCTTGCAACTTTCACCCAAAAAGTCAAAAATTTTCATAAATTGGAAATTTTTTGTGGCTTTTTCGTGATTGTTTTTCCGTGCAAGATTTTTGGTGATTCATTTTTGGTACACATCAAGGGGGAGTATTGTGAAGACTATTCCTCGGGCGCTTCTCATCCTTAGTGGGTTTTATAATCATTTTTTGATTATAAAAAGGGGGAGAATGATGGGTATTCGAAGCTTCTCGGGTTTGTCGAATATTCATTTGCGGATTTGAAGACCGGTGTTACTTCGAGGGGGAGTTTGGTCTTGATTGTGCTAGCTCGTTGGAGATTAAAGTCGGACATCAAATCCTAACTTTGAGGGGGAGAATGTTAGGGTGCAAAGTCATGCTTGGATGTAATGTTTTAGGCTTTCCTCTTTATATGTGTAAATGGGTTGAGTCTTTCCTATAAATAGGAAGTGAGTGACTCCCATTATGTAAGTAAGAAGAGTCCATTTGGAGTGTTAGACTAGAGAGAGAAATTGTATACAAACTCATTTGTATAATTTTTCTAGATTTAATAAGAGCTTACAAAGATTTATTTTCTCCTTGTGTTCTTGAATTTGTATGATGAATTACTAGATCTTTCCTAATTCCACACATGCCATCATAGTCAACACCACATCACTTTGTCGGGACTAGATTAAGGATATGGGTGGAAATCTCTAAGGCATACCCCCAGAACGATATCGGAAGTGAAGCTCAACTCATCATGGAAGGAACTATGTCCAACAAGGTTAGATTATGCCTTTCAGCCACACCATTAAGTTGTGGTATCCTAGGAGGTGTCAATTGTGAAACAATTCCACATTCCGTGAGGTAGTCGTGGAACTCGATACTAAGATACTCATCGCCCCTATTAGATATGAGAATCTTGATTTTCTTGCCCAATTGATTTTAGACTTCATGTTTGAACTCTTTGAACTTTTTAAATGTTTCTGAATTATGCTTGATTAAGTAGATATATCCATATCTGCTATAATTATCGACAGAAGTCACATAAAATTGATTTGAATCCCTTATGGTGGATCTGAAGTGCCCACACACATCGGTGTGTATGAGATCCAACAATCCCTCACCTCTTTCACACCAACCTGTGAAAGATGAATTATTCATCTTTCCAAGCAAGAAAGACTTGCATGTATCATCCGACCTCAGGTCAAATGATTCCAACACTCCATCCTTTTGGAGTTGGGCAATGCGCTTCTTGTTGACATGTCCAAGACGACAATGCCACAAGCATGCTTTGTCTAAACCATTAGACGAATCAATGTGCAACACATTATTTCCTAAGTTGTCTACAACCACCACAGCTTCATATACTCGAACACAAGGAAATGCTTCAAAATAAAATACACAATTATAATAAGAATTAATAGATCCATTCTCATTATTAAAAGAATATCTAAAACCTTGTCTGTACAAACCATAAAAATAAATAATATTCCTTGTCATTTTTGACGAGTAGCAACAATTATTTAAGTATAAACATAATCCACTACTAAGATTTAAAGAATAAACGCCGATCTTGGTAACAGGTGATTATCTCCTATTGCCCATTATCAGGTTCATCTTCCCAAGCTACATATTCATACTTTCTCTTAGTCCCTGCAAGTCAGAGCAAATGTGAAAACCACATCCTATATCAAGGACCCAAGAATTAGAATGCGATGAATTTTTAGACAAAATAGTGTAAATACCTGTCGAGGTGGGCTTGATGTTGCCATCCTTAATGTCTTGTAGGTACTTGGGGCAGCTTCTCTTCCAATGCCCCTTGTCCTGACAGTAGAAGTACGTTGCATCCTTTGGATCTGAGGTAGGAGGAGCAGAATTGGTTTTTCCTTTGGATCCACTACTAGAAGACCCATCATGAGAATTTCCCTTCCAATTTTGCTTTGAGGGAGCTTTCCTCTTTTTCCCTTTTCCTTGTCCAATATCCAAGACTGGAGCAGCAGCAGTAGGAGTGGATTCAACACCTTCTCCTTTCAATCTACTTTCAGCGGTTCTCAACGACCCTTGAAGTTTACTCAATGTAACTTCCTCTTTGCTAAGATGATAAGTCATCTTGAACCGATCATAGCAATGAGGCAATGAGTGCAAGACTATGTCAATAGCCAGCTCCTCATCGAAGTTCAGATTCAGCTTGAGTAAACGATCCACATATCTCTTCATGCATTGCAGGTGGGACATGACAGACTCTCCATCCTTCATCTTGGTGGTTATGAGTGACCTGACTATTTCATACATTTCATGACGTGCACTTTCATGGAATTTTCCATCAAGTCTTGGCACATATCGTCAGGACAATAGTCCTCATAAAACCACTATAGCTCAGGAGTCATAGTTGTTGGATTAGGTGTCTAAGCCCATAACTAAATTTGGTATGTACTTGATTTAATTTGTAGCATGGTCTTTTTGAGTTGCCTTCACTCATGCAACTTGATAGGATGACTAGTGGAGAGAGAGTATAATTTATTATATGAATAACAAATTGGTACTCAGAATAATTTTTATTAATATATTATTTGGAAATCATATTATTAATTAGTAATTAATCAGAAATTAATTTGATATTAATTTTGGGATTAAAGGAACTGATGAATAATGGAGGGGTTGTTTAGCAAATCATTGATAGTTGCAAAGTTGGGGTGATGGAATCCTATGGGAGGACTAGAAAAAATCTATAGGAGGCCCTATAGAATTCGTCCAAGGCTTCTATTGTGGAGGTCCATGGACTGCTTATGGCCTAAGCAAGGAAATTAAGGTTTCCACTCGAAAGCCCTAGCAGCCACAACTATATAAACCTTTTTAACCTAAGGAATTTCAGTCCTATGCTATTCTAAGAGAACCCTGGCCGACTTCCTCATCTCCCAAATTCATTCTTTGCATTGGGTGTTTGTGACTCCATTAGAGGTGCAACACTTGGGGCACTAAGCTTTCAAAGGTCAAGGTGGTTCTTGTTATTACTACATACCAAGTGAGGTAATGATCAAACCCTAATTTTATATATCAATTTCGAATTGTATATGCTAGATCTAGGGTTATTTCTTTGGTGTTCATATTTGTATATTCTATAGAGAAAAAACTAGATCTAAAGCAATTAGGGTTGCATGACCACACAGGAACGCATATATGCTCATAACCCATCAGTGGTATCCGATACTAGGATGTTTTTTTAATTCAAGTGGTGCAAGAGTAAACTGTCCAAAGTGATTGAAAATCAAATTTTTTGGTTGTCTGACACATGAACTCGATGAGTTGGGTGAAATCGATGAGTTTAGAGCCCAACTCGATGAATTGGTTAGTTACCTAAAACTTTGATTTTCAGATCAGATTTTGATTTGGATAATTACCATAATTCGTTTTTATTGCCTAAAATTGATTTTTCTGATTGGTATCATCATATCCTTATCAAAATTAAAGGACTTGGTTAATTTTGGATAACATAAGATTCTTTTGATTCAAAGATTTAACCTAGATTTTGAAAAGTTTTAAATTACAGCCGTTTGGTTTTATAGTTTGAATTTGAAATTAAAATTTTTAATTTTGGAAATTTACATGGTAAAACCCTTTTATTTTTTAATAGTTTAAAAATACACCCCCATGGATTTTATTGATTAATTAAATTAAGTGTTTTAATTAAAATACTATTAATAAATCCATAGATATGTTTAAATTTAATTAAATTAAAAGATTAAACCACTTAGTATTTTAAATGTGTAAAATAGACCCTTATACCATATAAGATTAAAAATTTGATTATATATAGGTATAAGTAAAAAAGTCAGTCTTACCGTTAATAGGCTTCATTCATGAAGCTGGTCTATAAGGGTTGTTTAAGGAAGCGGCCTGTAAAATGACCGCCATTGGGCATCCACTCTTACACACCGCACTCTTGACTAGTGGAGGGTTGTTAGCCGAACGGGTAGGATAGGACACTAAATCCTCATTAAAAGTATAATGAATTACAAAGTAACTAAATGGTTTTATTAATTCCCGATCTTAGTTACTTTAGGAAAATGTGAATTCGATGCTAACCCATGAAATTGCACATTGCACCTTATTGGCCGTTAGTGGAGCGTGTGTGGTTAACCGGCACACTAATTTGGGACTAATGAAGGATGGCAATGAGTAGCTTGTAAATTATCATTGATCAATGCAAAGTGTGTGGTTAACCGGCACATGGTTTAGATGATAAATGACATCGAGAGTACCAAGATAATTTGCATGGTTATTCACACCTTGTTTGTGATCCTCGGTATCCCAGTCACAAACTTGATAGGCATAATCAAGATTAAATATGCCATTGAAAATTTCAATGAATCTCAAAAGATCTAGGACTTTTATTTAAAACCTAATTTATTTAAAATTTCATTTTCATGGTAGAATTGGCAAATCGTCATTTACCTACCTTCAAATAATTTACAATTAGATTACGACATCCCTCTTCCGAATTGTGAGTTATTATGTTTAGTCCTAGCCTTAATATTTCATTTTGGTGTTATATTAAGGATTAATCATCTAACTTGAATTTCTCCCTTTTTGCAGATGTCTAGTTTTGACAACTATGGTCTTCCTCATCCTTTTGGAAAAAGCTTTCCATCTGAAGATGATCTTCCACATGTCAATCAAGGTGAAAGGTCATTCCCTTCTTCGAGCATTGGAGAAACCAGAAATCATATTTATCTTCCTCCACCTCCTCCAATGATTCTCCCTGACCCACGTTTTCGTCGACTTGAAAAGTTCAAGGTCACTCAAGCCCTATTGGCATGCAAGCATCAATATTGAAGTCCTGTGTGTGCACATGTTCTAAAGAGGAAGTTGTATATTGACATAATGGGAATGTTGGGTGTCTTTTTCCCAAGGAAGCTGGTTGTTGACTTAGTTCTTTAATCACTTCCTGTGTCATATGGTCAGTTCGTTAAGAACTACTATATGACAGATCACAACATGACCCTTATTGATCTGACATATTTGCTAATTGCTGCTGAATCAACAATGATTTGGCATACAGGTAAAGCAAAATTGATCGGTAGATCTACCTCCCAAATTTCCATGGACATAGGTAATGAAAACGTTGATAGTGCAGAAATGATTTCTTCTCCTAATGGAGAGAAATTAGCCAAGGTCAAAAAGTTTGATTGTAAGAGTGTAACATCCCAAAAATGTTGACCAAAAATTTCTTTTTAAAACATTAATAAAATCCATAATTCTCAAACATTTCATTCATAAACAAACTGTTATATCCAATTAGAGTATAATCCCAAAACATATTCTTTTTATATCATAGTAAAACATCCCAAGCTAAACAAATAGTGGTGTGTGCCATGCGATCACCCCGAGCTCCTACCTTCGCTACTGGAAGTACCTGAAACCAAAACTGAAAACCGTAAGCACGAAGCTTAGTGAGTTCCCTAACCTACCACATACCATACATAACTACATACTACAATCACTGGGCCTCGCCCGCTACATCAGGCCGCACCTGGTTCCGGACAAATCTAACATCAAGCCCCGCCTGACCCCAGACCCCGCCTGGCTTCAAGCACCATTCGGTAAACAAATCAGTTTCTCATAGGCCCCGCCTGCTAAGCATATACAACATATAAGATAACACATAACAAATAAGCTAAACATACTCTACTATACTCCTGATCTAAGGCACCGACTAACTTGGGCCTCGCCCCTATCCTGCTACTGATGAGTCATGGAACCCCGTCCACACTCCTACTGATACTGAGATACGGAACCCCATCCATACTCTGCTAATGGTGAGATATGGGGCATCGCGCAGACTCATATCCCTACTAGGCACATACAAGTATCACACGGACAACAAGTATAATCTAACATACAACATAAGAATCTTCCTCGGGATTGCCCCGGCATCGGGCCCCCGACCCGGAGACATACTATCCTCTAACATACTACGGGCTTACCCCGACATTGGACCCCCAGTCCTAAACCTATCATACCTCCTCATGCAAGAATCACAAAGACCTTTAGTATTCTAACCTTCCTCGGGCCTCGCCCGACATCAGGTCTAAACCTAGAACATATACAATAAGTGCCTAGGGCTAACCCCTGGGTCTTCCTAATATACATAATCATAACATAATGGGCCGACATTGGTGCCTTAGACCCATAAAAACAGTGAGGAGAGTCACCTTGCACTGATGAAGACTAGCTGAACACTTCTGACTATTATTCGACAACTCCTGAACTGCTGATCCTTCGACTCCCCGAACTATCAATACCCAAAATAACATTTAGACAATAATACCCTCAAAATTCGAACCAGGTTAAATTTGGTCAAAGTTAACACTCCGAGTTAACCCAAATCGCCGAGTTGACCCACCAATCGGTCGAGTCCCACAGTCCACACAGAACTCTGGACTTCGATCCTACTCGTCGAGTTCTCCATGAACTCGTCGAGTGCACTTGCAACATATCGGGACCCTCCTTCATTTGAATCCCCGAGCTCCTCTTTGAACTCGCCCTGTCCAACTTCATAAATTAAGGAGATTGCCTTAGACTCGCCGAGTTCCTCCTTGAACTCGTCGAGTATGATGATCTTCATGTCCACTATGGACCCAGACTGGCCGAGTCCCTTACCAACTCAACTCATACCCTTTAACAGAATGGTTTTAGGGCACGAAAACAGTCTGGCTCGCCGAATCCCACAAATGACTCGCTGAGTCCCTCTATGTCCCAATCTATTCAGACGATTTTTGAGGGTCTCAAAGCATCCAAAACATAGATCTGGACCCAACCACCTCATAACCATGTAAAGCTACTGCCTTTTTCCACCATTCATGGCCTTTTGAGCTACAAAGGCCAAAGGAACACTTCATATGCTTGCATGGGGATTCCTATGGCATAAAGCTTGCACCTTTATTCCATAATAGCCCTTAGTGGTGCTAGATCTGAAAACACAAGCCCTTGGGACGTCCATTCATCTCATGCTAGGGTTCTTGGACCAAAAAGACCCAAAAGTAACAAAGAAGAGATCTACATGCATAATGATCAAGGTGGAAGCTTTCTTACTAGAAAATGGAGGAGAATGCAAGAGGTTTCTGGATCTACTAATCTCTTTTTATATCCCCAAGGCTTCAACTTCTTGTTCAAGCTTCACAACACTAAAAAATGCTCACAATGGCTCACAAACTCATGGAAGGCACTAGGGTTTCATTCTGGTCTTGAGAGAGCATCAAGGAGGCTGAGGAAATGAGAATGAGATGCATAAATAGGGCACTAAGTCCCGAAATTAGGGTTTCCCAACCCAGACCAGACTCGCCGAGTCAGTCCCCCAACTCGCCGTGTCGGCCACTTTATCCGCGACACGGAACTCGTTCCTACTCGTCGAGTTCTTCCTTGGACTCGACGAGTTGACTCCTTGACTTAGGGTTTTCCTTTCGTTTCTTGGTCTTTTGAATTCAGGGTGTTACAACTCTCCCCTACTTAAACTAGACTTCGTCCTCGAAGTCCGCCACGGTCAACTACCGTACAACCCACTTACAATTTAACCACTAGATACGCACTTCGCCCATTCGGTCCAAACGTTGAAAATATCATCTTCGGAATAACCCAGTCATTACTATCCTCGAGTACAACACTCTTACTCAACCGGTAACCCTACCAGTACTTCCCGAAAATTGTCACTTGTCATACAAGGGTGTCCACCCTTTTTCCCTGCGCTGCGAATGGCCTTCCCAAGGCGACTTGCCATAAGAAACAAACCTTTCCAAACTCTGTCAAGGATAAATCCTCTGCGGAAGCTTCAATCCCAGCCACTTCTAGTGCCAGCCATAACACCATTACCCACTGAATGATTCACTTATGATGCTTCAATACTGAAAGCTCCACCCAACGTGAGTGACTCAGCATTACCTGATCAGCTCACTGCTCTAAGCACGAATTTCCCCTTATCATCACTCCTTCCTGAAATCCTACTGACTCTCATCCGCCTTCTAGATGAACCGATACCACCCGGGTCCCAACTGATCTACCGTTACCCGAAATACTGGTCCCCCACCGGTTACCGAACGAAAGAATAATCCCTCAGTCGCTCTCAGCGACTTCTGAAGATACCAAGACTATGTGAACTGCTCTACCAACCTAGCCACTCTGGCTCTAGAAGATTTGGGATACTCGATACCCTACCTTAACCCTAAGGTATCTACCAGGTCCCACCTGCTATAAGTACATGGGCCTCGCCCACGGGTCTCATCCAAACTATACTTCAGAGCAGCCTCTCCCATAGGTCTCACCTATCCTGGGCTGTACATGCCCACTCCTCCTCTAATCTCAACTTACTATCCTTTCCTTACTATTATCATGCTAATTCGAAGATACAAGCCCCCGGCCACACTCCGCAAACTAGGAGATACGGACCCCCGCCCATACTTTGCTAGCTAGGAGATACGGGCCCCCACCCACACTCCACTAGCTAAGCTGCTAATGAGTGCTACGTTTTACCTGCAGTCTTACAACACTTCCTTCACTGACTCACTGCTAGGGAACACATGCTATAAGTACATGCTGCTAATGAGTGCTAAGTTATCCAATTAGGGTTTAAGGGTGAAACCCTAGGAGCCTTACAAGTATAAATAGACCCTAAGGGTCAAGGGAAATCGGCACTTGTGCTTTAGAAAGAAACCATGGCCGATTTTCACTTCCCTCTCCTCTCTCTCAAATCATCCTCTTGCTAGTTGGTGTTTGTAAGCCATTAGAGGAGTGACAATTGTAAATCTAAAGCTCCAAGGACAAGAAGATCAAGCAAGTGATTCAAGGTAATCTTCTAATTCTGATTTCTTATTGTTATTATAATCTATTAGCCATTAGAAGTCTTGGATTCAATGCATGTTTAATTAGAGAAACCTAGATCCAAGCATTAGGGTTTGCATGTGCACATAGGAATGTTCATATGGCTAAAACCCATCAGTGGTATCAGAGCCTAGATTGGTTTCTATTGAATTGATGCATTGGTTGCTTGTTTGATGCCTTCAAAATTCGAATTTTGTGGTTCTGTCTGATGGACTCGGCGAGTAGGCTCGACTCGGCGAGTTCATTGGGGTAGTCAGCGAGTCCAAGCGTCAGAAAGAGCAAATGTCGGGATTTCTTGCTGTTTATCTTTGAGATACTTGCCTTTATCATATTAGATCAATATAAATCCGATTTTATGATATATATATATATATATATATATATATATATATGAGTATATTTTTGATCTAATTGAAGATATTTATCAATTAATAAAATATTTATTTCATTATGTGATAATTGATTAATTATTTTGATTAAATTGGTAAATTGTTTTGCAAGAAATTATTAAATAAATCAAATATGGATAATTATGTGATTAAATGTTAATTTAGATTATTTGTTATTTGATCCTCTATGTTTTGAAAAGTTTAAAACTTGCCCTCAAGTTTTGAAATTTATGTTTTGTGATTAAAAGTTTAATTTAGACAATTTAAATTTCAAACCCTAGAATTTTACAAGTTTAAAATTCAACCCTATACTAATATAATATTACAAGATCAATATATATATATATATATATATATATATATATATATATATATATATATATATATATACATGTATAATTAAAATGCTAGTCTCACCGTTAGTAGGCCTCATTCACGAAGTCGGTCTATAAGGTGGGTATAAGGTTGCTGCCTATAAAATGGCGCTTAATGGGTGTACACTCACACCCACCGCTTGCTTGATCGGTGGAGGGTCGTTAGCCGAATGGGTAGGATAGGGCAACCTCATCTCTTCATTAAAAGTATAACATGAAATACAAAGTAACTACATGTTTTCAAAATTTCCCAATCCTAGTTACTTTAGGAAAAGTGAATTGATGCAATCCCATGAAATTACACTTTGCACCCTTGCTAAGAAGTTAGTGGAGCGTGTGTGATTTACCGGCACACTAATTGGTTCTAAGCAAAGGTGGCAAAGGGTGATTCATTGTTTATCATAGTTCGATGGAGCGTGTGTGGTTTACCGGCACATCGAATAGGTGATCGTTACAATGAAGGCACCATGTGAATTGCGTGGTAATTCACACCCACTTTTTGATCCTCGGTATCCCAGTCACAAACGAGAGGGGCATATCGAGATTTAAACATGCCATTGAAAAGTTTCAATGAATCTCATCCAAACCTAGGAATTCTCAATACATTTAGAACTTAAAGTTATGTTTTCGTGATGGAGAATTAGTGAATCGTCATTCACTTACCTTCAAATTGTTTGCATGTTAGATTACGGCATCCCTTTTCTAATATGTAAATATTGTTGTTGGATCCTAGCCCTAATTTTTCTAATTGGGTGATAATTAGGGATTCAAATTCTAATCTATCTTTGTCCTTTGTATTTGTAGATGTCGAACGCGAACAACGCTGCTGCTAGTTCGTTTACATTGATGAGCCTTTGCCAAAAGGTGACTTTTGATGGGACGAATTTTAGCGAATGGATAAGATACATTCGCACAATTGCTCGCTACGAGGATAAGGAGTATGTCCTCGATGAGAAGCTAGAGAAAATCAACCCAGAAATCGCTACTCCGGCTGAAATGAATGCTTTTGAGACTCATGAACGTGATGCGACGGAGGTTCATTGCATCATGATAGCCACTATGAACTCCGAATTCCAAAATTCCTATGAGGACATGTATCCGTTCGAAATGCACCAAGACTTGTTGGAGAGATACCACCAAAAGACGAGGCAAGAGCGTTACGAGATTTTCACTAACATGATTTCCGCCAAAATGGGTCATGGAGAATCTCTTACCGTGCACCTGCAAAAGATGCAAAGGTATGTCGACCGTCTTCACAAGTTGAATGTTGACTTTGGGGAAGACTTGGCGATCGACATGGTGCTTCACTCTATGCCTCCGTGTTACAATCCATTTAGGATGACCTACCACATGAACAAAGAATAGGTCACCCTAAGTAAGCTCCAAGGTCTCCTTAGGGTTGTTGAAAGCAACCTCAAGGACAAGTCTGTTGCACCCACTCCCAATCCACCCGCTGCTCCTGTTTTGGCCATTGGTCAAGGAAAAGGAAAGAAGAGGAAGGCTTCGACTAAGAACCATCGCAAGGTTAAGTCCCGAGATGGTGCCTCTTCTAGTGGGACCAAATTTGATCCTGCTAAACCCTGTCCTAACCCAAAGGAGGCAGAGTGCCACCACTGCCACAAAATAAGACATTGGAAGAGAAGCTGCCCAGACTACCTGCAAGCCATCATTGAAGGAAAGATCAAGCCGTCTTTCATAGGTATATATACAATTAAATCTAACGATTCATCTCATGCTATTTCTTGGGTCCTTGATACTGGTTGTGGTTACCACATTTGTTCTGAATTGCAGGGACTAAGAAGAAATAGGGATGTGGAGCATGGAAGAATAAATCTAATCATGAGGAACAGAAGATCGTCGCCTGTGACCAAGATTGGAGTGTATTCTTTAGTTCTTAGGAATGGTTTGTGTTTAGATTTGAACAATTGTTTCTATTCGCCAGAAATGGCAAGAAACATCATTTCATTTCATGGTTTGTTTAGACAAGGTTTTAGATTTTCTTTTAATAATGAGAACGGTTCTATTCTTGCTTATCTAAATGGTGTCTTATATTTTGAAGCAGTACAATGGAATTTATGAAACTGTTATGATTGTAGATAACTTAGGAAATGATGTTTTATGCATGGATTCTTCCAATGGTATGGATAGAGCATCCTTGTGGCATTGTCGTCTTGGATATGTCAACAAGAAGCGCATAGCCCAACTCCAAAAGGATGGAGTGTTGGAGTCATTCGACCTTAGGGAAGATGACACATGCGAGTCTTGTGTGCTTGGAAAGATGACTAAGTCACCCTTCACTAGTACATGTGAAAGGGGGAGGATCTATTGGACCTAATACATACTGATGTATGTGGACCATTTAGATCAACCACGAAGGATGGGAACCGCTTCTATGTGACTTTTACTGATGACTATAGTAGATATGGGTATATTTACCTAATCAAGCAAAAGTCAGAAACGTTTGAAAAGTTCAAAGAGTTCAAGAATGAAGTGGAGAATCAATTGGGCAAGAAAATCAAGATGATTCGATCCGATCGAGGAGGAGAGTACCTGAGTCTTGAATTCCACGAATATCTCAAGGAATGTGGAATAGTTTCACAATTGACGCCACCTAGGACACCGCAATTGAATGGTGTGGCAGAAAGGCGTAATCGAACCTTGTTACACATGGTTCGCTCTATGATGAGTCGTGCTTCACTACCTATCTCTTTTTGGGGGTATGCCTTAGAGACTGCCGCCCATATCCTTAACCGAGTCCCTACTAAGAAGGTTGCCAAAACACCTCACGAGATGTGGACAGGGAAAGCTCCCTCATTAGCACATATCAAGGTTTGGAGTTGTGAGGATTTCGTAAGACGAGATACTCATGACAAGCTCGAACCTCGTAGTGAGCGATGTATTTTCATCGGCTACCCGCAAAAATCCTTTGGATATCTCTTCTATAGACCGAAGGACAATGTTGGCTTTGTTGCGAGGAGAGGAGTTTTCTGAGAGCGAGAACTCATAAGCCAAGGAGACAGTGGGAGACAAATCGAGCTTGAAGAGATTCAAGAGTCGATAGATGAAGGAACCTCTATCGCTGGCACTCAACCCGAGGAGGAAACTCCGGTTGAACCGATTGATGAGTCATTACCTCTTAGACGTTCCGAAAGAGTTAGAGTTCAACCCCAGTTTTATGGCTTTCATATTACTACCGAAGGGGACACGTATATTAGTGATGGTACACTAATAAACCTTGATGAACCTAATAGTTATAAGGATGCCATGGCAGGCCCGGAGTTTGCGAAATGGAAAGAGGCAATGGACAGCGAGATCCAGTCCATGTATGACAACCAAGTTTGGAATTTGGTTGATAATGTGCCCGGACGTAAGACCGTTGGGTGCAAATGGATCTTCATGAAGAAGACCGACGTGGATGGAAACGTACACACATATAAAGCGCGATTGGTTGCGAAACTCTTTACTCAAACTCCCGGAGTTGACTATGATGAGACCTTCTCACCAGTTGCGAAGATTAAGTCTATTAGAGTGATGCTAGGCATTGCCGCATTTCATGATTATGAGATTCGGCAAGTGGATGTCAAAACCGCTTTCCTTAATGGGAAGTTGGCTGAGGATGTTTACATGGCTTAGCCAGAGGGTTTTGTTGATCCGAAGCATCCAAATAGAGTGTGTAATCTTGAGAAGTCCATTTATGGACTTAAGCAAGCGTCTCGAAGATGGAATATTTGCTTCGATGAGAAAGTCAAAGAGTTTGGATTTGTACGAAGCGAAGATGAATCATGTGTATATGTCAAAGCCAGTGGGAGTATAGTAAGCTTCCTTGTTATGTATGTCGATGACATACTACTCATAGGAAACGACGTCCTGACTCTGCAGGAGGTTAAGTCCTGGCTCGGGAAGTGCTTCGCTATGAAGGACCTTGGAGAGGCTTCCTATATTCTGGGAATAAGGATAGTGAGAGAACGAAGTAAGAGACTAATAGGTCTTAGTCAGAACACTTACTTAGATAAGGTACGAAAACGTTTTAGTATGGAAAACTCGAAGAAGGGAGAATTACCAATACAAAGTAATGCCAAATTGAGTAAGACTCAAAGTCCGAGTACCGAAGCTGAAATAGCATAAATGAGCCGAGTACCATACGCTTCTGCAGTTGGCTCAATCATGTATGCTATGACTTGTACTCGCCCTGATGTAGCCTTTGCTTTGAGCATGGTTAGCAGATATCAAGGGAATCCTGGCAGAGCCCATTGGATTCCGGTTAAGAATATCCTTAAGTACCTTCAAATGACGAAGGAATGGTTCTTAGTCCTCGGAGGGAGTGATGACTTGTAGGTGCGAGGGTATACTGACGCCAGCTTTCAAACCGACAGGGACAACTACCGTTTGCAGTCGGGCTGGGTCTTTACCCTGAGTGGAGGAGCAGTAACTTGGAAAAATTCCAAGCAGGAAACCGTAGCTGATTCAACGTGTGAATCAGAGTACATGGCAGCGAGCGAAGCGTCAAAGGAGGTAATATGGTTAAAGAACTTCATCGGTGATCTTGGAGTTGTACTTGCCATAAAGGAGCCCATGGAGATTTTCTGTGATAATGAAGGAGCGATTGCCTTGACCAAGGAGTCGAGGGATCATGGTAGATCTCGACATATCGACAGAAAATATCACTTTATTAGACATCGTGTAGAAGAAGGACAACTCGTAGTGAAGAGGATATCATCAGAAGATAACCCAGCAGATCCGCTTACGAAGGGACTGAGTAGGGTTAAGCACTTGCAGCATGCTAGGAGTATTGGGCTGAAGGATGATATTAGTATAGATTAGATAGTAGTAGTATTGGAAACGTGTAATAGATAAATATAATTAACATTTGATGATTAAATAAAAGAGTATTATTTATGAGTAAAGTTATTGTCTTATGTTAATTGTTTAACTATTGGTTCACTTTGCATGTTTTGACTTCCAGAATAATTGAGTTTACTAAGAATAATCGAAGTATTCAAATTATCCACAATCGTTCATATGTTGGAAGTAGGTATGAATGAAGATTGTCATTAATTGGTGTGGAGATTGTCTAAATGGTATTAGACATAGCAAAAGTTTGTTGCAATGTTCATGAGTGCTTATGAACTAGTTTTGAGCATTGGAACAAACCCGCGCTTGCTGGAATCACCTTATGGAATATGATAAATAAAGGCTGATCGCAAGACGATAATATCATATGGTCTTAAAACCTAGATATATGGTTTGTTATTTGTTAATTGGTTGTACATTGATAATGCGAAACCGCATTAGTAACTTGATGTTATAAAACGCATTGTTGTGTATGATTGATTAATGAATAAGTAAATGCATATAAGTCGAAGTTTATCTGTTACTTTTATCCTAAGAGGGTCAAAGCGATATCTCGGCCGCTCGATGATCTGATTTGACTTATGTGTCGGGCCCGGTCAGAACTGAATTGATGTGTTCGATTAAGTTCTATGTCAAATAAATTGGAGATCGAGAAACCAAATGCTAGACAAATTGGTTCCATAAAATTGTCAGCATGATATCTAAACAGAGGACTGTACGATCCCTTAGCTGAAGGACAAGATTGATTAGATCAGAGTTTGACAGTGTCTTTGAGAGCTACAATTGCTAATCGGATTATACTTGTGTATATAGTTACTAGACTTATCCAAGTAGGAGACTGTTGGAATAGTGTCTAAGGCTGCAACTATATTAGGCAAGTATTTGACCCGGTTGTGTATGGTCCTTTTGGGTTGCCTTCACCATAGCAACTTGACAGGATGATTTATTATGAGAGAATAAATATTATTAATATATTATGAGAATAATATAAAGAGTAATAATAATGTTATTTGATTAATATAAGTCATAAATTAATTAAGAATTAATTTGGTGACTTAAAGATATTAATTGAATAAAGGGGCATAAACTCTCAATTGTATGATAGTTGTACTTTGGGCTGTAAATCCCTTGTGGATAATGGTGGACAGTTTTAAGGACTTTGGATAGGCCTTGAAAAATCGTCCAAAGGCTTATCATGAAGGGGATTGGATTTCTTAGGGCCTAAGTTATCCAATTAGGGTTTAGGGGTGAAACCCTAGGAGCCTTACAAGTATAAATAGACCCTAGGGGTCAAGGGAAATCGGCACTTGTGCTTTAGAAAGAAACCATGGCCGATTTTCACTTCCCTCTTCTCTCTCTCAAATCATCCTCTTGCTAGTTGGTGTTTATAAGCCATTAGAGGAGTGATAATTGTGACTCTAAAGCTCCAAGGACAAGAAGATCAAGCAAGTGATTCAAGGTAATCTTCTAATTCTGATTTCTTATTGTTATTATAATCTATTAGCCATTAGAAGTCTTGGATTCAATGCATGTTTAATTAAAGAAACCTAGATCCAAGCATTAGGGTTTTCATGTGCACATAGGAATGTTCATATGGCTAAAACCCATCAATGCACATAGGAATGTTCATATGGCTAAAACCCATCAATTTTGATAGATTGCTTAGGAAGCACTTGTAGGCCCTTGTGCTGCCGGATGGCAAGAAATTATGAATAAACAGGTTCAGTTCATCTGAATTTGAATTTGTCATAAAGCTTGTCTGATGATAGTGGTTCAAAATGACAAGTTCACATGGTTAGGAGCACATACATCACAAAATCTAAGTGGCAATAGGTTTCTCTCTACTTCATGAAAATGATTGTGAGGAAACGCTTTCACTAGTAGGTCTTAAAGGATTAAAATTAGCAGTTTTGATAATTGCGTTCTCAAATTCGAGTATGATTAAGGCATCCCTCTTCATAGTTCGAATTATGAGAAATGGCAATTAGTTTGAACATTCGGGACCTATTGCTATAAGTTCTGAAAAGGTTTAGACACACACATAAGTTGTCTAATGAAATGTGTATGAGCTTGAGAAGTCTAGATAGAGACTAATTGAAGCACCACGTATTAGAAATCTAAACTTTGGTAAGAAAGTCAATAGGTAATGATTTCTAGAATTCCAGTTGATTTCTAGATACATGTCAAAGCTAGTGGGAGCATAATTGATATGCTAATAAGAACATAATTTTTATGCTAGTGGGAGCATAATTATTATGTTAAGTGCTGCAAGTTAGCAATGCTATTTATAGGAAACAAAATTCTAAATTTGCAAAGTTGCGGAATTTGGAAATTGTTTCGCTATAGTCAAGTTTAAGGGAGAGGGCATTTATACTTCGTTTCAAATCTACAAGCTTAGATTGAAATTTTTCATCAAACTTAGTCATGGTTATATATGAATATCATGTTGAAATGTTTCAACAAAGAAAATTCTATATATGGGAATATTTTAGCAAGATATTGGTCAAGTATCATGTCTTTATGTAAGACATTATTAATCGTATCCCATATGCTTCGGGTATAGGATTGATTGCATATTCTATAATATTTTCTTGTTCTGATTTTTCTAAATGCCTAGTGTATTAAGAAGGAAAAAGGACTAGATCCATATATGACTAAAGTTGTTAAACAACTATCAATGATAATCTAAGATTTACCGAAGATTGGTTGCTTGTGGACAGTTGGAAGTATAGTGATGGATGGACCATATTGATATAATTCTAAATAGATAGGATTCTATTAAGAATGGATTGTCACATTGCAATTATGGAAATGTTTCCATAATGGGAGTTGGATATTAAGAATCTATATCTAAGTTATAAACTTTTATGCAAGAAGGATGTTCAAGGAGTGTACCTTGAATGTGACACTTCATTTCGTGGAATTATCTTGTAACAATCTCAAATGAAATGCTTTTAATATCATTGCCCAAGTCTCTGTGACTTTGGAGCCGCGACATTACAAAAGGATCGTTGCATCAAAGATTAGACTCTAACACATTCTATTAGTGGCAAGAATTTTGTATTCTTACACATATAAGGATTAGGAAATTGTGAAATGAGCATCATTGGAAATGTCTTCAATTGATCTATTTCACAAAGGAAGGACCATAGATAAACATAGTGTGCATGCTTGGAGCATGGGATGACTATTGCTTTAATTCAAGTGTTAAGTTGATTGTTCGAAACATTATACATGAATAAGGTCTAATTAATGTGGAGATTAAATAATAAGTGTTTTATTTATATTCAAGAGTTTTGAGACCATATTGGATTAGGTTATTCTTGTGTTTCACTTAGCATGTTTTTACTTCCTGGATAATAAGATTATTCAAGCATCCACATTCGATCATACTTTGGAAGTAAGTAATGGGGTAAGATTGTCATGAATCCGACTGTAGATTGTCTAAGTGCTTAGACATAGAAAATGTTTGCTATAATGTTTGTGAGTGCTCTTGAAATAAGAATTTTAGTATTGGATTAAACCAACGATCATTTGAATCACTTCATGGATTTTATCACGAGTGATTGAGACGACAATATCTTATATTCCTTAAACGGAGACATATAATTGTTGTTTACAAGTCGATTGTGCATTGATAATGCATAAACGTATTAGTAACTTGATGTTATAAAACGTATTGTTGTGTGTGATTTGATGAGTAAATAGTACAAGCATATGAGTCGAATTTTATCCGTTCCTTTTACCCTAAATGGGATAAAAGCGATATATGTGGGCCCCTCGATGATTCAGTGATGACACCATACGTGTTTGGCCAAGCCTGGACTAAGTTGATGTCTTCAATTGTAGTCCGAGTTAGTCATCATAAATCGAAAGTCAGGAAACAAACCTTAGACAAAAAGAATGATTATAATCCATGTCTCATGTCCATATGACATCTTGTAGAACAGAGGAATATTTAATCACTTCTAAAGGACATGTCACTGATAAGATCAGAGTTCGACAATGGCTTTTGAAAGCTACGATTGTTAGTCATATTCTAACGTCATACTTGCAATAATAGTTATTAGACTTATCCAAGTGGGAGACCGTTGGATTAGGTGTCTAAGCCCATAACTATATTTGGTATGTACTTGATTTGATTTGTAGCATGATCCTTTTGGGTTCTTTCACTCATGCAACTTGATAGGATGACTCCAAATGATTTTATTAATATATTATAAGATTAATATATTATTTTGAAATCATATTATTAATTAGTAATTAATCAGATATTAATTTGATATTAATTTTGGGATTAAAGGAATTGATTAATAATAGAGGGGCTATTTTGCAAATCATTGATAGTTGCAAATTTGAGCTGATGGACTCCTATGGGAGGACTGGACGAAATCTATAGGAGGCCCTATAGAATTCGTCCAAGGCTTCTATTGTGGAGGTCCATGGACTACTTAAGGCATACGCATGGAAATTAGGGTTTCCACTTGAAAACCCTAGCAGCCACAACTATATAAACTCTATTAACCTAAGGAATTTCAGCCCTATGCTATTCTAAGAGAACCTTGGCTGATTTCCTCATCTCTCTAAGTCATTATTTGCATTGGGTGCTTGTGACTCCATTAAAGGTGGAACACATGGGGCACTAAGCTTTCAAGAGTCAAGGTGGTTCCTGTTATTACTACGTAACAAGTGAGGTAATGATCAAACCCTAATTTTATATATGAATTTCGAATTGTACATGCTAGATCTAGGGTTATTGCTTTGGTGTTCATATTTGTATGTTCAATAGAGAAAAAATTAGATCCAAAGCAATTAAGGTTGCATGATCACATAGGAATGTAGATATGCTCATAACCCATCAATAGTCACCACCATAATGCAAGACAATTTAGTAGCATCCTTGTAATGGGCCCTATACTCAAGTATTTCTTCAGGAGTAGCTTTAGTTTCATCTATCTCATTCAACTATTTCTCGAGGACATATTCCTTGTCCTCATAACGCAAGGCCATTATGATGTTACGGATCTAGTCATTGAAATTGGAACCATCGAATGTGACCCTCACACATATGTTCAAGAGCGAGAAAGAGTTTCAGGAGGAGTTGTTAGAGGAACCAAAAACGTTGTTTGAGGTAGACATCTGAAAAGAAGAAGAACAAGCTTTGGGTTAGATAGAATCCTTAATATAGCACCCAAAATGAAATATTAAAGCTAGGAACCAACACAATAATTCACAATTCATAAAAGGGATGGCGTAATCCAATTGAAGGTAGGTAAATGTCGATTTACCAATTCCACCATGAAAACGAAATTTTAAATGAATTAGGTTTTGAATGAAATGAAATTCCTAGATCTTTTGAGAATTATTGAACTATTCAATGGCATGTTTAATCTCGATTATGCCCTTCAAATTTGTAACTGGGATATCGAAGATCACAAACAAGGTGTGAATAACCATGCAAATTAGCTTGATACTCTCGGTGTCATTTACCACCTAATCAATGTGACGGTTAACCACATATGCTCCATTGATCAATGATAACTTACGAGCTACCCATTGCCACCCTTTGTTAGTCCAAGTTAGTGTGTCAGTTAACTACGCGCACTCTACTAATGACTTGATAAAGTGCAATGTGCAATTTCATGAATTAGAACCAAATTTACATTTTCCTAAAGTAATTAAGATTAAGAATTTATAAAAACATTTAGTTGCTTTATATTTATCATTATACTTATTAATGAGATATTAATGTCCTATCCTACCCGTTCAACTAATGACACTCTACTAGTCAAGAGTGTGGTGGGTAAGTATGGATACCCAATGACGGTCATTTTATAAGTAGCTTCCTTAAACACCCCTTATAGACCAGCTTAATGAATGAGTCTACTAATGGTAAGACTGACTTTTCTTATATATATATATATATATATATATATATATATATATATATATATATATATATATATATATATATATGTATATATAAATTAATCTTTTAATTTTATAATAGTATAAGGGTGTATTTTAAACTTTTAAAATACTAGCGTTCTAAAATTTATGATTTTAAAATTAAACTTTTAATTAAATTTTAAATTCTGAAACCAAATGCTATTTTCAAAACTTTTCAAAAATATTAGATCAAATTTTAAATAATTAAATTAATAAAATACTTTTGTCATTATCTTAAAATTTGGCCAAATCTCTTAATTTGATAAGGATATAAATTTACCTTTCCACAAAATTCAATTTTAGACATTAAAAACGAATTTGGAAATTATCCTAATCAAACAAGGATATCAAAAATCGAAAAATCAGGGATCTAACAGCCCGACTTGTTAAGTTATTGCAATGAAATCGTTGAGTAGGCTCATCTCGTTGAGTCCCATGTGGAACTTGTCGAGTCTGATGAACAGATTGACGAATTTGTTCCCTCATCCTTTGGACAATTCACATATGCATCAAATTCAACTGAAAAACATCCTAGGCTTTGATACCACTGATGGGTTATGAGTATAACTACATCATATGTGATCATGTAACCCTAATTGTTTTGGATCTAAGTTTTTCACTAGTTGAACATGCAATTGAATACCAAAGCAATAAATCCTAGATCTAGCATACAGTATCGAAAATTATATAACAAAAAGGGTTTTGATGATTACCTTGCTTGTTATGTAGCAATAACTAGAACTCCTTGTAGATCCTGGACTATTGAAAGCTTAGTGACTCAAATGTTGCACCTCCAATGGCTCACAAACACCATTAGCAAAAGGATGAGAGGAGAGAGGAGAGAAGCACTTAGAATTTCGGCTAGGTTTTCTTCTTAGCAAGCATTGGCCGAAAATTCTAAGCCTATGGGGGTCTTTATATAGCTGAAGAGCTACTAGAGTTTCTGGAGGAAACCCTAATTTCCTGCTTAAGGCTTAAGCAGCCATTGGACTCCTACTAAGAAGCCTTGGATGAAATCTATAGGGCCTACATATAGATTTTCGTCCACTCCTAATTAAGGAGTCCATATGCCTAGTTTCACAACTATCAATGATTTGCAAAACAGTCCATGTTCTTTTAATCAGTTCCTTTAATCCCAAAATTAATTCCAAATTAATTTTTGATTAAATAATAATTAAATAACATGATTTCTAGTTAATATATTATTTTCATAATACATTAATAAATCAATTTATTATTCTAAATAATAAATTCAACTTCTCTCTCCATAAATTATCATGTCAAATTGTTAAGGTGGAGACAACCCAAAAAGACCATGCTACTATCAAAGCAAATACATACCAATTATAATTGTGAGCTTAGACACTAATCCAACATATTCATAGTGTTGTTTTTATTAATTATTGTTTTCTTAGTAGTAGTATTATGTTATTATTTAATAAATAAATGTTACTTTCATACAACCAGATGTACAAACAATATTTCGAATCAATATGAAGATGTACCCGATCAATTGTGTGAGTGCATCTTAAGAAAATGAGTTTTGTTAATGAGGAGATAATGATGCACCTCCAAGATCTTTATGAATTAGAGTCCTTCTAACTTAAATATTCTAGAACGTGTGTCTGAATTGTGTATTATTTAATTTGGAATGTATTGTCATTGGCACGTTAAATTCCGAACTTGTTTTACTTTATATCTCACTTAACTTATTGTGAATTCAGAACATGCATAAGTACTCCGGTATAGACGTGTTCCAGATAAAATGACCATTTAAAAAAAATTAATTGTCTTGTTCTTGGTAGTTAAATTCTTTTTGAAATAATGCATATTAACAATATTGTCCGTATGATGCTAACTCTTGTTAATAGTTATGATTTGTTACGTCTTTAAACGTTTTAAGTCACTCATTTATGATTTTAGAGCTTTTCTTTGTTTACATATCATTGAAACTAGATATAAAATTCAAACAGATTCTTTAAATTAATATCAATCATTGTCCACAGAAACATCTTTCATTTGTTTTGTCAAACTTGGTTTGTTGCTAAAATTGTATGAAACAAAGTTTGGAGGGTATAAAATTAACCAAATTTGTGTATATTATCCATAGTTATGCACTAAAAATCAAAAGGCAATGCATATAAAACGACAAATTCCACCCTTAATTTGAGTTGTGTCCATTTGTGTTCAACTAAAATCAACCATTTTTTTCTAAAAATGTTAGCGTCGATTTTATCCTAATATTTTATATCATTTATATGATTTGTATCACTAATATTATTTAAGTATAAAGGGATTAATTTGATGATCAATTCAATCTTGATGAATATTAAATAAGTAAGGATAATGCGGAGTACATGTTTGTTTGAGTTTTCTTCAAGATTTAAAGTATACTGCTATTTAGGGGTGAATCCCCTGAACCGTTGGGGGTCCAAGGGGTGGCAACCCCTGACTGGGGTTGAGTTGTTTAGAAATCCGAATTTGAGAAATTTAACTCGGTTTTGATCCTTATGTTAAACTCGGTTTTAATGATAGTTTAATGACTCTTTGTGATGATTGTGAAACTGTCATGTGGTAGTTTTTGGCCGTTTTTCAGACCAACAGTTTTAAGACAAACGAGTTATCTTTTGTTATTTTTGTCATTCACGTTGTCTACTGGTACAACACGAGATCATATCATCTTTTCCGTTCAATGTTCTTGAACCATTGAGTTTTATCCGAATGAAGATTTTGAGAGTACCATCGAAAGTACTTTGATATGAAAGAGTTCTCATGACCCAATTTTCCTAGTATTTTTAACACACCGATTTTCTAACAATTTATAATTTTAAAAATCTTACCCTTTTTATATGACTCAACACTCTTAGACCCAATGACATATCCACCTTTCACCTTTCATTTTTCATGTACTGTCAATGCCACCTCATTTTCGTCTCTCTCCTTTCACTCTTCAAAACTTAGGAAATGATCATCGTTCACTTTATCTCACTTTTTTTTTTCTTTTTAAATATATTATACAAAAATTATATTATTCTTATAGGGATTTAAAAACCGTAAAATTTAATATATATATTTTTTAAATATATATTTAATTTAAAAAAAAACTAAAAAAGAAAAAAAAACATTTTATAGTATTTGCCAATTATGATAGGAGAGAAGGAGCGAGAAAGGGGAACCACCCCTGCTAAACCGCACCCAAAGTGTGGTGTTCGTAGGTACAGTTCATTACCTCGTCATTAACTGCATGATGCGGTTGTGAGTACACCATGTAGCCTTGAAAGTTTCCATAGGGATTGCCAAAATTTCTAATTATCTAAGGGTAAAGGGAGTTTATCTTCTTCAACCCTCTCAAATCTCTTACAATCAATTTTTCTCTAGTATCTCATTCCCAGCTAGGGATGCAAACAAGTCGAACTACTTCTAAGCTACTCAAGATCGACTTGTAAAAAACTCGACTTGAACTCGATTTAAACGAGGTTGAGCCTATCTTGAGCTTAGTTTCAGGTTAATTTATTAAACGAGCTCGAACCGAGCTTCATCTGCTAAGCTCGATTAGACTAGCGATCCTAAACGAGCCTATGCATATTTATATAATATAAACTTTATTTTTAATTTGTATATTAAATTGTAATTAAAAAATTAAATATCAAATAATGATAAAAGAGATTTTTAACGAGCTTAGAAACACAAACGAGCTTGATATTTGAATATTAATCGAAACGAGTTCAACCTAAGCTTAAGCCCGTTTAGGCTTCCTTGACAAACGAGTCAAGCTCGAGCCGAGCTCGAGCATTGTAAATACTCCACGAGCTGAGCTTGAACTTTGAAAACTAAGCTCAAAACGAGCCAAACTCGATCTTGAGCCCATGAATTTGAAATGAGTCGAGTTCGAACATACCCACGGTGAAGCTCGGCTCAACTCGTTTACACCTTTATTCCCAACCCACAACACAAATAAACTATCTATCTCAATTCATTCCTAATATACAATACATGAATCATATGGTACAACCGGCAGAAAGAGGGTTCAATCAAATCGGTACTGGTCCCAAACCCATTGACATTTGACATAGGATGATGGTATAACCCCATCTTTCGCTTCATCGGCTACTGCGCTTTGCACCCTAATAGGGTTTGAAGGTATAAACCTTTATCAAATTTGCAATTATACTTTGTTTTTTAGTATTTATTTTGTTTAGTACTAGAATTAATACATCACAATCACGACTTGTACCTCATACAAAAATCCGGATTAATATTATATGTATCCTCCTCATTCACATAAACACATGATGGGGGTACACAAACACCATTACACACATGGGAGGATGAGGTACACAAAACAATTGAGGGGTACTTATAAAATTTCCCAAAAAGTAATATACTAAACAAACCACATATAAAAAGAAGACAAAACAAATAATGAGAATAAAACCATTTTCAGTTATGGTCTATGGTTCATTTCTTGGAGGACTCTTTCTTTCCGTATTTAGAAATTCCATGTGAATCAAAGAGGTCTAATTTACATTGATTTCAAACACTCATAATCAATTACGATTTCAAATACCAACTCTTACATAGGTTTCAGTTGTTTCTTAGTTGTGATTTATGACATAGGTGTAAAAATTATGGAGACCTAATTTATATCAAATTGAGTGCAACATGAGACATGCATTACATCATCAAATTGAGTGCAACATGAGACATGCATTACATCATCATGCAATGCAAGTACCCAAAACAATAGATGTCATTTGTTTACGTGGCCAACAATTAAATTATGCGTGCAATTGTAAATTTCGGCATAAATCTCAATTGTGAAGGCTGAGGAGCTGTTTGATATGTCACTTATTGTGTATGGTAAAAGGTTGAGTCTGATTTGGTTAGATTCAAATTGTTTGAAATCACATGTAGAAGTTAGAAGCCTTTGATTCGGTCTTTACTCATCTGAAATGCCTCTTACTCGATCATATGGGGCTAGATTCGGGGCTGAGTCATATTATCAAATAACCCCTAAGATTTGACTTAAAACACGCTTAACAAAACATATTTCAGTCGATTTCTATTCGAAGGAACATACTTTAAAATCAATATCTAAAGTTCTATTTTATAAATTTATGATTAGGCAAATACGATATTTTTAATTATTTTCATTTTAACTACGGTTTGCCTTTATGATAAATAATATTGAGGGCATGGAAACCTAATTTATTTACGATTGAGTGCACATGTGAAAAAAGGGTTAAATTAGCTACAGAAAAATATATAAAACTAATATCGTGGCCCAAACATTAGGAGTGCAAGACAAGATTTTCGTGGATCAATGTAGAAATTGTTTGTGATGAAACTTAATGAGAACTCAAGAGTATGAAGTTAGGTTTCTTGTAAAAGAGTAGAACGTAAAAATTATAAGACGTGGAATCATTTCTTTCACATTGATTCAGTTGCAACATTGTTCATAGTGATATACGAGGTATATATAGCCATGACATTTGGTTCTTTATATATTTGTATATTTGTACTATATGTAATAGGTCTTTTTTTTTTTTCTCGTATTACTTAAATACAACAAACTTATTAGCAGATAATAAGTTACTAGAATTATAATTTAGTAAGATGTATATTTTTTTTAAACAACTAATATTAAATCCAAAAAACCAGCTATAGCACGTAATTGGTTTGAACACCGACCTCTCACAAATAAGAGGTCACTCCTAGCACTTGAACTAATGCCCTTTGGTAATGTTCTTGTGAAGCTAAGACGAGAAATTACATTAGGTACATAATAATACAAAACTTAAGTACCTAATTGGATATATAAAGCCATGTCCATGGAAGAGAACTTTGACGACAACTGAAGTTGTGTTTGATACAAGGGATTACACTGATTGAATTTGGTTGGAAAAAAATTCTAAGATTATGTTCTATGTTAAGGATAAGGATGAGAAAAAAATTAATGTATGTTGCATAAAACAAATAGATCAAGAATGAGTCTATGTCTCATTTTATTTCATCTTTTCGGATGAAGCTACGAGTTGCAGTCTTTTCTTATTGACATCCAATCTTAATTAGAAATGATCATTGCGAAATCGGACCAAGAACCGCAGAACTGGAAACTGATTTAGTGGGAAATAGAGAACCGAAAATCAGACCGAATACCTTGGTTCCGATTTAGGTTTAGTTCTACAAGTAAGTGTACTATGTAGGGATGTGTGTGGTTTGAGACACGGGGGAATCAGACCAGGAACTAAAGAATCAGGAACCGATTTACTACGAAATGGCGAACTGAGAACCAAATCGATACCCGAGTTTTGGTATAGGTTTTTTCTGGCCCGGTATGGTTCCACCGGGTCAAATGCCCATCCTTAATCTCAATCCATCTTATTTCATATTTTTGGATGGGACTACAAATTGCAAATTTTATATTGACATCGATCTAAATCTTACTTATATAGGATACATGTAACCACCCAATTTTTCAAAAGAAAATTTTTTATTTTTAATTATCCAAAATACGATTCCATCATCTAGAAAACCAGTTACAATTGTTTTCAAAACCATATCAAATACAACTTATTTCAAAATATCATAATGTGCCATAAAACGTCTGAGAGAGTGCACGCCGGGTCTTCACGCCTTGCCCTTGCCGTTGGGCTTAGATGTACTTGAAACAAATCCACAACCTGTAAGTTAATGTTTAGTGAGTCCCCCAGAGCATACCTCACATACAATCCACATAACACATATCATATTAGCTATACAAGCTACATATACCACATAAGTTATGCATACGAAAATATAAGGATGTCGTGGGACCTCCTAGGGTCTTATACCTTCATGTCATGGGTTCCCCTATGGTGTTTACCTAGGAATGCCATGGGCTCCCCCCACATGGTCTTATATCCAACTGCCACGGGCTCCCCCCGAGGTCTTCCATGCAATAACATACATAAACAACTAGCATATCATATATCACAAAAGTATCTATCATACTACATAACACATACATAAACATATAAGGATTTCGTGGGCTCCCCCGAAGGTCTTACACCATCATGCCATGGGCTTCCCCACATGGTCTTACCTAAGAATGCGATGGGCTCCCCCACATGGTCTTTACCTAGGAATGCCATGGGCTCCCCCACATGGTCTTATATCCAACTGCCACGGGCTCCTCCCGGGGGTCTTCCATGCAAATATCACATAATCACTAGAATACCACTTAGCATAAGGCTAACTATCATACCACATATCTCTACTACGGCTAGTGTACCACATATCATCTAATGGGCCGGCCTTGGTTCCTTAGACCCATTGGTATGGTGAGAAGACTCACGTCTCGAATGCTGAACTGGTAAGCTAAAGTCAAGTATCTCCCCACGTGCTGCTCCTACTCAACTACCTATAATCATTACGTGATTAACTTGTCATCATCCCAAAAGTTACCATCAAAGTCAACCCTTTTTAAACTTGGTCAAAGTCAAGGTCAACAGTCCATGTTGACCTCAACCCGTCGAGTGCATCTAGTGACTCGTTGAGTTCCTATCGAGTAGGTCATCGTCTCGCCGAGTCACCTGTGTAGCTCGCCGAGTCCCTCCGAAAACTCATGAGACCAAAAACTCATGACAACCGAAAACTCGTGAACCCAAAAACTCATAACAACCGAAAACTCCTGAATCCGAAAACGAGTAAACCCTACTCGACTCGTCGAGTCAGCCAAGGGACTTGACGACTTCCTTCGGTCAACTTCAAGTTCAGCCCTTTTCAGTGGGATTTAAGGTCCCAAACTTCAGATCCAACTTCTCCTAGTGTAGATACCATGTAAAGTTGCAAAATTTACATGCATGCATGGTCCTCCAAGGATATATCTTCAAGACTAGGCTTCTTACAAGGCCCTTGTGCATCGAAAGAGGCTAAACTGCATAAATGGAGCAACTTTATGCCATTGGGGACCTAAAGATGTCCACATCTGGAACCATATCCTTGTGATAAGTCCAGATCTGAGTTTGACTCCATTTTGCACCAAGAATAGCCATTTACTTCCAAGAAAAGAGATCTAAGCAACTAGAGATCAAGGTCACGACTTTATAACTTAGGAAGATGACCAATATGAAGTAGATGCTGGATCTACTGTTCCTCTCCTATTTCCTTGTTCTTTATGCTCTAAAATCTTTCACAAATACTCCAAAATTGTTCACAAAGGCTCTTTCTCTCACTCAAGAGGGTGCAAAGTCGGTCTAGGGTTTTATCTAGCTGAAAGGGTGATAAGGGAGGCCATAAAAGGCAGATTAAGTTCTTTAAATAGGGTGCAAACCCTAAAAATTAGGGGTTCTCTTTATAGCTCCTACTCATCGAGGTCGGGCCTTCCGACTCGTCGAGTAGGTCCGATCCCGCGTCCATAAAATATCTCTACGCGACGAGTTGGACTCACAACTCGCCGAGTCCATGCACAAAACCCTAAAAAAAAATATATCATTTAAGTAATACCTGGAACAGATGTTACAAATTTCCCCATTTGAACTAGACTTTGTCCTCGAAGACTATTGATCCAAACAAATCTAGGTAGTGGTCTCACATCTCATCCTCCGGCTCCCATGTCCATTCGGAGCCCCTTCGGTGCTGCCATTGCACCTTCACCAGCTTCACTTCCTTGTTCCGAAGGACCATGGTCGTTCTATCTAGAATCACAACAGGCCACTCAATGTAGTTCAGTCTCTCATCCACCTGTATTTTGTCCAAAGAAACGACTGTGTCCTCGTTGGTGACACACTTCTGAAGCTGTGATACATGGAAGGTGTTTTGAATCTAGATAAGCTCACCCGACAGCTTCAAGCGATATGCTACATTTCCCACCTGGGACGTAATCCTGAAAGGGCCTATATATCGTGGTCCTAATTTTCCCATCTTTCCAAACAGGGAGATACTTTCAGTAACACAAAATCCCCCACGTGTAACTCCAGATCTGATCGCCACCGGTTGGCATAACTTTTTTGACGACTCTATGCGACTCGCAACCGGTCGCGCACCTGCTGAATCAGTCCCAAAAAACCGGAGTCCTACATCTCCTGCTAACATCTCAAATGGAGGTCGGTCGATACCAGCATGGTAACTGTTATTGTATGAAAACTCTGTCAATGGAAGGTATGTATCTCAACTCCCTCCAAAATCTAACACACATGCTCGCAACATATCCTCCAGTGTCTGGATCGTCCTCTCACTCTGACCATCTTTCTGGGAGTGGTACGTTATACTAAAATATAGCTGAGTGCCCAGTTCCTCGTGGAACTTCTTCTAGAACTTGGATGTAAAACAAACATCATTGTCAGAGACTACCGATATTGGAACCCTGTGCCTCGCCACTTCCTCCCATACAAAAATGTTCGCCAACCTCTCAGCGGATATACTCTCAGAAATCGGAATGAAGTGGGAACTTCTCATTAACCTGTCCATGATCACCCATATGCCGTCCACACCCCTCGCCGTCCTCGATAACTTTGTGATGAAGTCCATAGTGATCTCTTCTCATTTCCACATGGCAATGGATAGCGGCTGAACCTTGCCGTAAGGCCGCTGATGCTCGGCGTTGACCTTCCTGCAGGTCAAGCACCACTCCACAAACCAGGTGATCTCCCACTTCATGCAGGGCAACCAGTAACTCAGTCTCAAGTCTCTTTACATTTTCGTAGCCCTGGATGTATAGAGAACTTGGACTTGTGTGCCTCCTCTAATATCTTCTGCCTCACTCCTCCAATCATCGGCACCCACACTCGGCCACACTGTGTCAAAAGACCACATCTATCGTTAACAAACAAAGGATACTATCCCCGAATCCATTCTATCTTCCAATTCTCTTTCTTAACTCCCTCGACCTGGGCCTCCTTGATCATATCCAAAAATGGAGAGATTACTGTCATTCGCATACAAATGTTCCCAATCGGGGACCCTGCCGTCTTACAGATCAACGTATTGGCCACTACGTTGGCCTTCCCTGGATGGTATAGCATCTCACAATCATAATCCTTCAGCACGTCCAACCACCTCCTCTGTCACATGTTGAGGTTCTATTGATCCATCAAATACTTCAAACTCTTGTGATCAGTATAGATGGTGCACCTCACTCCATACAAGTAATGCCTCCAAATCTTTAGGGCAAACACCACTGCCCCCAATTCCAGGTTGTGAGTGGGGTAATTCGTCTCCTGATGCTTTAACTACCTCAAGGCGTAAGCTATCACATGCCCCCTCTGGATCACTACCGCACCTAACCCTGAAATCGATGCGTCACATTATACCACCAAATCATCTAACCCCTCGGGTAGTACTAGAATCGAAGCCTGACATAACCTCCGCCTCAAAGTCTTAAAAGCCAACTGTTGATCCATACACCATCAAAAGGTCACATTCTTCTTGGTCAAGCCGGTCAAGGGCACAACAATCTTGGATAAATCCTGGATAAATCTCCGATAATAGCCCGCTAGACCCAAGAAGCTATGGATCTTGAAAGCATTCTTCGGTACTTCCCACTGCATCACTACCTCTACCTTAGCTGGATCAACCGAATTACCCTCCTTGTTGATAATGTGTCCCAAAAAACTGTACCTCCCACAACCAAAAATCACACTTGGAGAGCTTGGCATACACCCTCTCCGCCCTAAGGATCTCCAATACCTCCGTCAGATGATGCTCGTACTACTACTTGGTCTTACAGTAGACCAGGATATCATCAATAAAAACGATCACCGACCGATCCAACATTGGTCTACACACTATGTTCATGAGATCCATGAATGTCGTTGGGGCATTGGTGAGCTCAAATGGCATCACCACAAACTCATAATGCCCATACCGAGTCCTGAAAGCTGTCTTCGGTATATCGTCCTCCCAAATCCTCATCTGATGATACCTCGACCGAAGGTCAATATTGGAAAACCAAGATGCACCCTGCAGTTGATCGAACAAATCATCAATCCTTGGCAACGGATAATGGTTCTTCACCATGAGTTTGTTCAGCTCTTAGTAATCATTGCACGTCCTGTGTGATCCATCCTTATTCTTCGTGAACAAGATTCTTGCTCCCCACGGGGAACTGCTCAGACGGATGAACCCTTGGTCTAGCAGCTTCTGAAGCTACGTAGATAATTTTTGCATCTCTGGCGGTGCCAACCAGTATGGTGCCTTTGCTATTGGAGCGGCACCCGGCACCAGATCGATACAAAACTCCACCTGCCTCTCTGAAGGAACTCTTGATAACTCTTCGGGAAAGACATCCCAAAATTCCTGCACAACCAGTACACTGCCCACATCCGTCGAGGCCTCAACCCTTGTATCTGAGATATAAGCAAGAAATCCCGTACATCCCTGCTGTAGAAATCTCATAGCCTTCACAGCAGAACAAAGTGTTCACCCCTACGAGCTCCTCTCACCATGTATAACCAGTTCTCCCCCAATTGGGGTCCAAACCCTCACCAACTGGCGCTCAGAATCAATCATGGCCCCATTGGCCACCAACCAGTCCATCCCGACAATCACCTTCGACCCTTGCAATGGTATCAGGACTAGATTAACACGAAACCTATCGCTAAGCACATTCAGGACACAATCCTGATATACCCTCGCAGCACTCACAGTGCGGTCATCTGCAATCTCTACCTCGAGCGGGGAATATAAAGTTCCTGGTGCATCTTGGAACTTCTTGCTAAGCGTAAGAGACACGAACAATCGGGTAGCACCCGAATCAAACAAAACATGAGCTGACATACCATTGACCAAAAAGGTCCCTATGCAAGTACAACGTACACATAAGCAATACGTGTAAACGTAGAGCAGAGAAGAATAGATACGTACCAGCCACAACATATGGCGCTGCCCGAGTCTCCTCGGTAGTCAGCTGAAATGCGCGACTCTTCACCACTAGAGCATCCGCCTTAGCAGGGCGACCATCAGTAATCCTTATAGTGGTGAACGCAGGCACCGCCACCGCTCCTCCCCCTCCCTACAACCTCAGACAATCGGCCTTTTTAGGGTCAGTCTGGTTGCAGTGGAAACATATCACGCCCTTCTTGGGAGAGTCCCAACTCAAATGACATTGCTGGCCACAAGAGTAACATCCTGAGCCTGTTATATGAAAAAGCTCCACTGTGCGGCTTACCGTACTTGGCGCACCGACCCTGGCCCTACTGGCCTTTACTAGATGAATCCGAGGTCTTAAGCTTTTTAGCATGACCCACTGTTGTCTGTGACTGCTCAGGCTTCCGCTTAGTGCATAAGTCCAACTCCATTTCCCGCTCACGGGCCTTCTCCACCATCTTGTTTAGGATTTTGCACCCTGTAAAGCTCACAAACTCCCGGATATCATCCCTCATCATGTAATGATATCTCGTCCGCCTCATATCCTCATCCATAGCGTATTGTGGGATCAACAAAGCTCGTTCCCGAAACTTGACGGTGATCTCTGCCACAGTCTCGGTGATCTGCTGAAGGTCATGAAACTCCTGTTGGATTAGTGTCTAAGGCTGTAACTGTATTTGGTAAGTATTTGACCCGGTTGTGCATGGTCCTTTTGGGTTGCCTTCACCATAGCAACTTCACAGGATGATTTGTAAAGAGAGAAAAGATATTATTGTTAATATATTATGAGAATAATATATTAAAGGAATAATAATGTTATATAAGTCATATATTAATTGAGAATTAATTTGGTGACTTAAAGAGGTTAATTAAATAAAGGGGCATAAACTGTCAAATGTGTGATAGTTGTGTTTTGGGCTATGTATCCTTATGGATATAAGGGTGGATGGATTTTAGGGTTTGGAGACCATAAAATCGACCAAGCCTAATATCTAGGAGGATCTTGGATTGCTTAGGGCCAAAGTTATTCAATTAGGGTTAAAGGTGAAACCCTAGTAGCTCATAGTATAAATAGACACCTATGGTGAGGGAAATCGGCACTCATGCAAGGCAAGAAACCCTAGGGCCGATTTCTCACCCTCCTCTCTCTCTCTCTCTCTCAAGATCATGCTCTTGCTAGTTGGTGTTTGTAAGCCATTAGAGGAGTGACAATTGTGACTCTAAGCTCCAAGAAGAAGAAGTATCAAGCAAGTAATACAAGGTATTGTTCTAGATCCGAATTCATATGATTAGATTCGATTGTTTACTTTAGATCTAGTATTATAAGTCTTGGATTCAATGCATGTTCAATTAGAGAAACCTAGATCCAAGCATTAGTGTTTGCATGTGCACATAGGAAAGTTCTTATGGCTCAAACCCATCAGTGGTATCAGAGCTTTGATTGATTTCTATTGAATTGATGCATTGGTTGATTGCTTGTTGCTTGAAAAATTCGATTTTTATGCTTCTGCCTAATGAACTCGGCGAGTTCCACCGTGGACTCGGCGAGTCCATAGAGGAACCCGGCGAGTTCGAGCGTCAGAAGGAGCTAGTTTCGGGATTTCTTGCTGTTTTACTTGAGGAAAATTGCCTTAACTGTTTTGGGTCATTAAAATCCTATTTTAAACATATATATGAGTATATTCTTGACCAAACAAAAGATAATTACCAATTAGTTGAATAATAATTTCCTTGTATGATAATAATTGATTATTTGAATTGAATTGGTGAATTGTTTTGCAAGTAATATTGAATAAGATCAAATTGAGATAATCTAATTAGTTGATTTATATTATTTGCTATTTGATCCTTATGTTTTGAAAAGTTTAAAACTTTCCTCAAGTTTTTGAAATTTATGTTTTGTGATTAAAAGTTTAATTTGAATAATTTAAATTTCAAACCCTAGAATTTTACAAGTTTAAAATTCAACAGTATACTATGATATGATTACAAGCTAAATATATATATATATATATATATATATATATATATATATATATATATATATATATATATATATATATATATATACAAGTTAAAAAAATGCTAGTCTTACCATTAGTAGGCCTCATTCACGAAGCCAGTCTATAAGGTGGGTATAAGGTTGCTGCCCATAAAATGATGCTTAATAGGTGTACATTTACACCCACCGCTTGCTTGACTGGTGGAAGGTCGTTAGCCGAACGGGTAGGATAGGGCAAACCTCTTCTCATTAATAAGTATAATGAATCTATATAAAGTAACTAAACATATTTCATAAAATTCCCAATCTTAGTTACTTTAGGAAAAGTGAATTGATGCAATCCCATGAAGTTGCAATTTTCACCCTTGTTAAGATGTTAGTGGAGCATGTGTGGTTAACCGGCACACTAATTGGTTCTAAGCAAAGGTGGCAAAGGGTGATTCGTTGTTTGTCATAGTTCGGTGCAGCGTGTGTGGTTTACCGGCACATCGAATAGGTGATTGTAACAATGAGGGCACTATGTAGATTTGCATGGTTATTCACACCCGCTTTGTGATCGTCGGTATCCCAGTCACAAACTAGAGAAGCATATCGAGATTTTAACATGCCATTGAAAAGTTCAATGAATCTCAAAGAAATCTAGGAATTCTCAATACATTTAAAACTTAAGCTTATGTTTTTCATGGTGAAGAATTAGTGAATCGTCATTCACATACCTCCAAATTGTTTGCAAATTGGATTACGGTATCCCTTTGCTAATGTGTAGATAATGTTGTTGGGTCCTAGCCCTAAATTTTCATTTTTGGTGTTAATTAGGGACTTAACTCTAATCAACTTTGTTCCTTTCTATTTGTAGATGTCTAACGCAAACAATGTTACTGCTTGCTCATTCACGCTAATGAGCCTTTGTCAAAAAGTGACTTTCGATGGATCGAACTTTAGCGGATGGATAAGATACATTCGCACGATCGCGCGTTACGAGGACAAAGAGTACATTCTCGATGAGAAGCTCAAGAAGATCAATCCAAAAATTTCTACTCCCGTAGAAATGGCTGTCTTTGAGTCCCATGAGCGTGATGCAACGAAAGTCCATTGCATCATGATAGCCACAATGAACTCCGAATTCCAAAAGTCCTATGAGGACATGTATCCTTATGAGATGCATCTAGACTTGATGGAGAGGTACCACCAAAGCGCGAGGCAAGAGCGCTATGAGATCATAATGAATATGATCACTGCTAAAATTGGAAGTGGAGAGTCTCTAACCGTGCACTTGCAAAAGATGCAAAGGTATGTTGATTGTCTTGCAAGTTGAATGTCAACTTTGGGGAAGATTTGGCTATCGACATTGTTCTTCACTCCTTGGCCTCATGCTACAACCAATTTAGGATGACCTACCACATGAACAAGGAAGAGGTCACCCTAAGCAAACTCCATGGGCTCCTAAGGACTGCTGAGAGCAACATCAAGGACACGTCTGTTGCACCAACTCCCAATCCACCCGCTGCTCATGTTTTGGCTATTAGGCAGGGAAGGGGCATGAAGAGGAAGGCTTCTTCGAAGAACCACCGCAAGGGAAAGTCCCAAGATGGTTCCTCTTCTAGTAGGACCAATGTTGATCATGCTAAGCCCAACCCAAACCCAAAGGAGGCAGAGTGCCATCATTGCCACAAAATAGGGCATTGGAAGAGAAGTTGCCCGGAATATCTGCAAGCCATCAAGGATGGGAAGATCAAGCCATCTTTTGCAGGTATTTACACAATTAAATCTAACGATTCATCTCAAGCTATTTCTTGGGTTCTTGATACAAGATGTGGTTACCACATTTGTTCTGATTTGTAGGGACTAGGAAGAAATAGGGATGTGGAGCTTGGAAGAATAAATCTAATTATGGGGAACAGAATATCGTCGCCTGTTACCAAGATTGGAGTGTATTCTTTAGTGTTTAGTAATGGATTGAATTTAGATTTAAATAATTGTTGCTACTCGCCAGAAACGGCAAGAAACATCATTTCTTTTCATGGTTTATTTAGACAAGGATTTAGATATTCATTTAATAATGAGAATGGTATGATTTATGCTTATCTAAATGGTGTTTTATATTTTGAAGCAATGCCTTGTAATGGAATTTATGAAACTGTTATGGTTGTAGATAACCTAGGAAATGATGCTTTATGTATGGATTCTTCCAATAGTATGTATAAAGCATCCTTGTGGCATTGTCGTCTTGGACATGTCAACAAGAAGCACATAGCCCAACTCCAAAAGGATGGAGTGTTGGAGTCATTTGACCTTAGGGAAGCTGACACATGCGAATCTTGTTTACTTAGAAAAATGACCAAGTCACCCTTCACTGGCACATGTGAGAGGGGTGAGGGTTTATTGGATCACATACAAACCGACGTGTGTGGGCCCTTTAGATCCACCACAAAGGATGGGAACCGCTTCTACGTGACTTTCACCGATGATTATAGTAGATATGGGTATATTTAATTAATCAAGCACAAGTCAGAAACGTTTGAAAAGGTCAAAGAGTTCAAACATGAAGTGGAGAATCAATTGGGCAGGAAAATCAAGATGCTTCGATCGGATCGAGGAGAAGAGTACCTAAGTCTTGAATTCAACGACTATCTTAAGGAATGCGGAATAGTTTCGCAATTGACGCCACCTAGGACACCGCAATTGAATGGTGTGGCAGAAAGGTATAATCGAACCCTGTTAGACGTGGTTCGTTCTATGATGAGTCGTGCTTCACTACATATCTCATTCTAGGGGTATGCCTTAGAGACTGCCGCCCATATCCTTAACCGAGTCCCTACTAAGAAGGTTGCCAAAACACCTCACGAGATGTGGACAGGGAAAGCTCCCTCGTTGGCACATATCAAGGTTTGGGGCTATGAAGTTTTCATAAGATGAGAAACTCACAACAAGCTCGAACCTCGTAGTGAGTGGTGTATTTTCATCGGCAACCCGCAGAAATCCTTTGGATATCTCTTCTATAGAACGAGTGACAATGTTGTCTTCGTTGCGAGGAGAGGGGTTTTCCGAGAGCGAGAACTCATAAGCCAAGGGGATAGTGGGAGGCAAATCGATCTTGAAGAGATTCAAGAGTCGAGCGATGAAGGAACCTCTAACGCTGGCGCTCAACCCGAGGAAGAAACTCCGGTTGAACCAATTGACGAGTCCTTACCTCTTAGACATTCTGAAAGAGTTAGAATTCAACCCCAGTTTTATGGTTTTCATATTACTACCTAAGGGGAAACATATATTAATGATGGTACACCAAAATGGAAAGAAGCAATGGACAGCGAGATTTAGTCCATGTATGACAATCAAGTTTGGAATTTGGTTGACAATGTGCTGGGACATAAGACGATTGAGTGCAAATGGATCTTCAAGAAGAAGACCGACATGGATGGGAATGTGCACACGTATAAGGCGTGATTGGTGGCGATGCGCTTTACTCAAACTCTCGGAGTTGACTATGATGAGACCTTCTCGCCAGTTGCTAAGATAAAATCTATTAGGGTGATGCTAGCCATTGCTGCATTTCATGATTATGAGATATGACAGATGGATGTGAAGACCGACTTCCTTAATGGGAAGTTGGCTGAGGATGTTTACATGGCTCAGCCAGAATGGTTTTTCGATCTGAAGCATCCCAATAGAGTGTGCAAGCTTGAGAAGTCCATTTATGGACATAAGAAAGCATCTACTAGATGGAATCTTTGCTTCGATGAGAAATTCAAAGAGTTTGGATTTGTACGAAGTGAAGATGAATCATGTGTATATGTCAAGGCCAATGGGAGTATAGTTAGCTTTCTTGTTTTGTATGTCGATGACATACTGCTCATAGGAAATGACATCTCAACTTTGTAGGAGGTTAAGTCCTGGCTCGGGAAGTGCTTCCCTATGAAGGACCTCAGAGAGGCTTCCTATATTTTGGGAATAAGGATAGTGAGAGAACGAAGTAAGAGACTAATAGGAGTTAGTCAGAATAGTTACTTGGATAAGGTACTAAAACGTTTTAGTATGGAAAACTCGAAGAAGGGAGAACTACCAATACAGAGTAATGCCAAATTAAGTAAGACTCAAAGTCCGAGTACCGAAGCCTAGATAGTTGAGATGAGCCGAGTACCTTACGCTTCCGTAGTTGGCTCAATCATGTGTGATATGACTTGTACTCGCCCTGATGTGGCCTTTGCTTTGAGCATGGTCAGTAGATATGTAGGAAATGCTGGAAAAGCTCATTAGATTGCGATCAAGAATATACGTAAGTACCTTCGGAGGACCAAGGAATGGTTTTTAGTCCTCGGAGGGAGTGATGACTTAAAGGTGCGAGGGTGTCGTCACACCAGCTTCCAAACCGACAGGGACAACTACCGTTCGCAGTCGGGCTGGGTCTTTACCCTTAATGGAGGAACAGTGACTTGGAAAAGTTCCAAGCAAGACACCATAGCTGATTCAACGTGCGAATCAGAGTACATTGCAGTGAGCGAAGCGTCGAAGGAGGCGATGTGGTTGAAGAACTTCATTGGTGATCTTGGAGTTGTGCATGCTATAAAGGAGCCTATGGAAATTTTATGTGATAATGAGGGAGCGTTTGCCTTGACCAAGGAACCGAGGGATCATGGTAGATCTCGGCATATCGACAGAAGATATCACTTTATTAGACATCGAGTAGAAGAAGGACACCTCGTAGTAAAGAGGGTATCGTCAGAGGATAACCTAGCGGATCCCCTTACGAAGGGACTGAGCAGGGTTAAGCATTTGCAGCATGCTAGGAGCATTGGGCTGAAAGACGATATTAGTTTAGATTAGATAGTTTGGAAACATGTAATAGATAAATGTAATTGACATTTGATGATTAAATAAAGGAGTATTATTTATGAGTAAAACTACTGTCTTATGTTAATTGCTTAACTATTGTTTCAGTTTGCATGTTTGACTTCCTGAATAATTGAGTTATTAAGAATAATCGAATTATTCGAATGGTCCACATTCGTTCATATGTTGGAAGTAGGTATGAATGAAGATTGTCATGAATTGGTGTGTAGATTGTCTAAAAGGTATTAGACATTGCAAAAGTTTGCTGCAACGTTCATGAGTGCTTATGAACAAGTATTGAGCATTGGAATAACCGCGCTTGCTGGAATCACTTTATGGGATGAGACGCAAGTGATCGCAAGACGTTAATATCATATGGTCTTAAAACCAAGATATATGGTTTATTGTTTATTAATTGGTTGTACATTTACAATGCGAAACCGCATCAGTAAATTGATGTCATAAAACACATTGTTGTGTATAGTTGATTAGTAAATAGTAAATGCATATAAGTCGAAGTTTATCTGTTACTTTTATCCTAAGAAGATAAAAGCGATATCAGGGCCCCTCGGTGATTTGATTTGACTTATGTGCCAGGCCTGGTCAGGACTGAATTGATGTGTTCGATTAAGTTCTATGTCAAATGAATCTGAGATCGAGAAACCAACTGCTGGACAATAAGTTCCATGAGATTGTCCAGACAATATCTAAACAGAGGACTGTACGATCCCTTAGCTAAAGGACAGGATACTGATAAGATCAGAGTTTGAAAGCGTCTTTGAGAACTACAATTGCTAATCAGATTGTGTTTGTATATATAGTTACTAGACTTATCCAATTGGGAGACTGTTGGATTAGTGTCTAAGACTGTAACTATATTTGGTAAGTATTTCACCCGGTTGTGCATGGTCCTTTTGGGTTGCCTTCAGCATAGTAACTTGACAGGATGATTTGTAAAGAGAGAAAAGATATTATTGTTAATATATTATGAGAATAATATATTAAAGGAATAATAATGTTATATAAGTCATATATTAATTGAGAATTAATTTGGTGACTTAAAGAGGTTAATTGAATAAAGGGGCATAAACTGTCAAATGTGTGATAGTTGTGTTTTGGGCTATGTATCCTTATGGATATAAGGGTGGATGGATTTTAGGGTTTGGAGACCATAAAATCGACCAAGCCTAATATCTAGGAGGATCTTGGATTGCTTAGGGCCAAAGTTATTCAATTAGGGTTAAAGGTGAAACCCTAGTAGCTCATAGTATAAATAGACACCTATGGTGAGGGAAATCGACACTCATGCAAGGCAAGAAACCCTAGGGCCGATTTCTCACCCTCCTCTCTCTCTCTCTCTCTCTCTCTCAAGATCATGCTCTTGCTAGTTGGTGTTTGTAAGCCATTAGAGGAGTGACAATTGTGACTCTAAGCTCCAAGAAGAAGAAGTATCAAGCAAGTAATCCAAGGTATTGTTCTAGATCCGAATTCATATGATTAGATTCGATTGTTTACTTTAGATCTAGTATTATAAGTCTTGGATTCAATGCATGTTCATTTAGAGAAACCTAGATCCAAGCATTAGGGTTTGCACGTGCACATAGGAAAGTTCTTATGGCTCAAACCCATCAACTCCCTCACAAGCCGTTTCACCTCGATAGGTGGTACAAACTCCGCATCGAATCTCCAAACAATCTCGACCCACGTCCTCTCAGTCACATCGGCTGCCCCCACATGGCTGGTCACCTCTCCCTAACAATCTCGGGCTCTGTCTCTCAGCATATATGAAGCAAAACCCACCTTGGACGCATCAGGGCAAGAACTTGTGCGCTGGGCATTTTCAATATCCGCCACCCAACATCGGCTAACAATGGGGTCCCTGGCCCTGAAAAAGTTTGGCGCCCCACACGCCTTGAACTCCCGGAATGAAGGATTTCGGGCCCTAACCTGACCCGCAGCAATCTCGGGTCTGAATGAACTGAGCCTCTCCTCCATAATATCAACCATAACCTCTTTGACCATCCCAAATATCATTGGGATAGCATCAAGGATGCCCCTGGTAACCTCTGTTGCAATGAGCTCTCACAGCCTCTCATCGGTAGGCTCGATCGTGTCACCTGACCCGACCCCGGATCCAGATCCTGATCTTGATTCCCCTGCTCCAGATCGTGTCACCACCATGCTGAATTGAAATGTCATAAATCATAATGATCATTATATCCATATAGGGGATCTTCCCACACTGGTCCTCCTTAGAGCTGTGAGATCTAACATTGGTTTGGGTAGAGGTCCTGTGCTTTTAGAAGTACGAGCCCAATACTACCTTCCACACTTACCTGTACCTTTCCCCAAGGCTCTACCTGATAACTCCCATTCGTCCCAAAATAAACAATATCCCACATACTATCACATATCTCAAATCCTAGGCTGTCCTAGGGTTTGCTCTACCCACATCAAACAAATCAATCATAACAGGTTGCTTTTATGAATGCGAATTATACACACAAAAGTGTCAAATAGACTATCGAATAAAAGATTATATGCTGGGACCACAACCATACAAGGAATAGGAAATAATGCCAAATCAATCATTCTAAGGTTGTAAGGTCCTAACCATATATAATTTTAAAAGCATACACATAACAAGTTCCATACAATCATCAAAGCTCAAATATCAGTATAACATGGATACCACATTGGGGAACTACTTACTTGGCTCGACTGATCATGCGCGTTGCGCTCTCATCTTTTCCCATCTTTTAACGACCCACTTTTTCAAAAGAAAATTTTCAATTTTAATTATCCAAAATACGATTCCATAATCCACAAAACCAGTTACAATTGTTTTCAAAACCATATCAAATACAACTTATTTCAAAATATTAGAGTGTCCCATAAAACGCCTGAGAGAGAGTGCAAGCCGTGCCATCACGCCTTGGCCTTGCCCTTGGGCTCAGATGTATCCAAAACAAATCCACAACCTGTAAGCTAATGCTTAGTGAGTCCCCCAGAGCACACCCACACACAATCCACATAACACATATCATATTAGCTATACAAGCTACATATACCACATAAGCCATGCATACGAACAAATAAGGATGTCGTGGTCTCCCCCAAGGTTTTATAACTTCATGTCATGGGCTCCCCCCATGGTCTTTACATAGGAATGCCATGAGCTCCCCCCACATGGTCTTATATCCAATTGCCACGGGCTCCCCTCGGGGTCTTCCATGCAATAACATACATAAACAACTAGCATATCATATATCACATAAGTATCTATCATACTACATAGCACATAGATAAACATATAAGGATGTTGTGGGCTCCCCCTAAGGTCTTATACCATCATGCCATGGGCTCCCTCACATGGTCTTTACCCAGGAAAGCCATGGGCTTCCCCACATGATCTTATATCCAACTGCCACAGGCTACTCCCGGGGTCTTCCATGCAACCTTGGTCAACATTGGTCAAAGTCAAGGTTAACAGTCCATGTTGACCTCAACTCGGTGAGTGCATCTAGTGACTCGTCGAGTGCCTATCGAGTCAATCATCCACTTGCCGAGTCACCTGTGTAACTCACCGAGTCCTTACGAAAACTCTTGAGACCGAAAACTCATGATAACCGAAAACACGTGAACCTGAAAACTCATTACATTCGAAAACCCCTAAATCTGAAAACGAGTAAACCCTACTCGACTCGTCGAGTCAGCCAAGGGACTCGACAAGTTCCTTCAGTCTTCTTCAAGTTCAGCCCTTTTCAGTGGGTTTTAAGGTCCCAAACATTAGATCCAACTTCTCCTAGTGCAGATACCATGTAAAGTTGCAAAATTTACGTGCATGCAAGGTCCTCCAAGGCTATATCTTCAAAACTAGTCGTCTTACAAGGTCCTTATATATGGAAAGAGGTTAAACTGCATAAAAGGAGCAACTATATGCCATTGGGGACCTAAAGAGGTCCAAATCTGGAACCAAATCCTTGTGATAAGTCTAGATCCGAGTTTGACAATATTTTGCACCAAGAATGGCCATTTACTTCGAAGAAAAGAGATATAAGGAACTAAATGTTGAAGCAAGAACGCGACCCTCCTAAACTTAGCCAATCTGAAGCCATCTACTGATCTTCATTCAGCTTCTCAACCGCAATCACCTACCGCATCCGCAATTGTCTTCATCAAACATAGACTTAGTTTTATCTGTTATCTTCTCACTTTATATTGCTTTATCCAATGTGCCTTGCATGGCCACTTAAGATAGATTTAGACTTTGTTTATTTTCTTGTAATCCTCGAGACTCTATATATAGAGCTCTCATGTTCTGATTGAATACACATCTTTCATCTCTCTTTTACTCATCTCTTATCTTTAATATCATATGTTCTCTCTAAAAGGTTTATCTGAACTTAGATCAAAACTCTCGAACTCTCTTTCGGATCAAGTCCTTGAGACTTCTTCACTTTAGCTGATTACTCTTACTGACTTGTGTTTGATTAGAAACCTTGTCACGAATCAGCTTAGTGTTTACTTGATATACAGCTTGCTGTCATTTACATTTCCTTACTTATCAGCAATTACATTTCTGCACCTAACAATCTAACAACTCTAACTTCTAACTATTGTTGAGCTTTATGATCCTTTGAGATTAACTTATTTCCGCAATATACAACTTGTTCTTATTTATGTTTAAGTGTGTCTCAAAAGTTTTGATCTGTCAACAATTGGTATCAGAGCCAAAGTGGTTGCTTTTTGAAAAAACCTCTGATTTTGAAAAGCCTTTTATACCACTAAAGCTGATTTCTCTTAAAAAAATACAAAACAATGAAATATGGCAAAAACATTATCACTCAATGTTTCCAACAGTGTTGGAGGTTCAAATAGAGCTCCAATACTAGTGGAAAACGAGTATCATCACTGGTCATAAAGGATGGAAAGATATCTTAGAAGACTTGGACGAGATGTGTGGAGATCTGTAGAAGAAGGACCTCATGTCCATATTCTTACTCCAGTTCAAGCCGACGATGCTCAAGCCACACCGGGAGTAGGTCAACTAGCCATGAATCATCCCATTAAAGACGATATCGATAAGATGGAAAATGATGTTGTTGCTTTTTATAAGATATCTTGCGGAGTTGCTCTTGATAAATTTTACATCGTCATCAATTGCAAGTCAGCCAAAGAAATCTAGGATGTTCTCAAGAACTTGTATGAAGGTACAGAACAAGCTCAAGATAAGAGGCTCACATCCGCACTCAACGAGTTCCACAACTTCAAAGCACATGCTGGTGAAAGTGTAGAAGACTCATTCAAAAGATCCAATCTAATTGTCACAAAGTTATCAAATACTGGCACCGTCCGAAGTAACCATGAGACAAACCTTCATTTTCTCATTGGTTTGTGTAGACACTGGACTACGGCTAAGATAATAGTCCAAAGAGATAGAAAGATTCATTCTTTATCTCTCTACAGTTTGTATGGTGAACTTCAAGCACAAGAATCAACTGTGCTCAAAGACTGAGTACACTTCGGAGGCCCACTCGCTCTTATAGCTCAAGCCCCTCACACCTAGTCCTCACTTTACTCTCCCACATATGACAACCTACCGTAATCATACGAAGTTGATTCAAAATATGGTGATGAAGAAGAATTCCAAAACACTATTGCTCTAGTTAGCCAACAGTTCAATAGGCTACCACCCTCATGCTTTCACAAAAATCAACAGTTTACTAAACCTCCATTTAGCCGCAACTTCAATCCTCAGAATAATCACTCTCGATATCCCAAAAACCCTCACTAATGTCCACAACCTATAAATCATCATCAAGCCAAGGAAATACCACAACCTTCTAAACCCACTGACTCCGGTCCTTCAACCGAAGTTAAAGAAGATGTTGTCATTTGTCATAAGTGCAGCAATGAGAATCATTTTGCTAAGGACTGTAAAGCAAATGTTGTGAAGGACAAATCCTTTTATCTCCGAATGGCATAGGAGATGGATAAAAAAAAGGGAAGGGAATATGTAGCCCAAGTGAAAAGAGATCATCAAGTGTGGTCTTCGGGTGATGAGGATGAAGACTTTAACATCAAGGGCAAGGGTAAGATTTGCATCCTAGCAACTACGGACGAAGAAGGATCAACCAAGCATGAAAAGAACTACTGATACATGGCAAAGGATGGATCTCTGAGCATAGTCGAACAGGTAAAAATTATGATTCAAACTCTCAATTATAGCATGCATGATTGTCAACCATTCGTTGACAACCTTAATGACACATGTGTTGTCGTCCTTTCAGACCACAAGAAAGCCCTAGATGAGAAGAACATAGCATCCCAGGAAATGTTCCATGTACGAGGACGTCTAGAAGACAAAAGACTCAAAGTGGTCATGCTAGAAAGAGACTTAGGATTAGAGAAGGATGTAAAAATGTTATGTGAAACCCAATTAGGAATAGCATTAGACCAGAGGGATTTAGCAAAAAAGGAAATTGACCATTTGAACTTGTTAATTGAAAATTTGTTTAATGAAATAAAGGCCATTGAAAATCTTGGAAATAATGGAACCTTTGATAATACGTACAATTGGGGATGGTCCAATGGGTACTCCACCGCAAAGGACTCATTACCCCTGTTTAAGAAAGACCGTCTCTATGTCCCTCCTGACCGAGAATTTTCTCTTCCCAATGAATGATAAGCCCTTCCGTGAAGACATTAGAGTCCACTTCGGTAGACTTCACAATCTGAGTAATAATTGTGTCATCATGGAAATTCTTCCTGAAACCTCGGATCATCCATGTGATCAAATTCCAATCGTTGGCACAACTTATCCCAACTATCAGGCCTTATTAGTTGACGATGAGGAAATCCTTGTGGAGGGACCCGAAGTTTTTGACAATAATCCAACCTTGTCCTCAGATCTTAGTCCTTCTAACTACAGTCTCGAACCAAAATTGTCGTCCATAGAGTGTCCCACTAATGAAACATCTCTGACTTACTCTGCGATATTTCAATCTTCTTTACCATAGACCGAAGTCAAGAGTACTGTGACCATTCAACCAATTCTCCATGAATTTCCCATAGATAATTTTGAATATAGTCAATGCTCTCAAAGTCCTTTCTCTTCAAGCTTAAAGGACTCAAGTCCTCGTTTTCAAAAACAATCAAAGGTTTCCAGGAAACCGTAGTGGAACACCAGTGACGGGGGTTCTCCAAAAACTGAGGAAAAACTGGCCTTCAAGGAAGAAATTAGATCTCGTAATAAAAAGCGGGAAATCTGTTGTTTTTTTTTAAAAAGACAAGCCAGAATTTCAATACATAAGAGTCTAGAAAAAGTTGTTTTTCTCAAATTACTTTTCGAGAACCACTGTAGTCAAGAAATCGAACAAAGAGGAATGTACAGTTCCAAAAACCATTTCAAACTCTTTTGACAAAACCCAAAAGTGAGTAAAGTCTTTTCAAAGTAATGGTTTTCAGATCTATTCCTTAGACGACTCAAAATGGAAGGGGATTTTACCAACTCCAACACTTCTCAAGTCACCTCAACTTTTCAGAAAAACACAGCCTAGGAGATATACACGTGCTCACACTCTTTAAAACCATACTTTTTCAAATCCCAAGGGCACCATTGTCAGTTCACATTCTCGGACTAGTCATAAGACTCACCTTTCACCCTCCGGACCACTGACCAAGCATAGTGTCTGGATAAATGAGAAAAATCTCTCATTTGGATTTAATCTTCAAAAAGGGTCATCTCAAGTCCAACCTCGCACCTTTCAAAAACCTCGTAACTTTACAAAATCCCACAACACTCCAAAGATTCACAAATACCCAGGTCTAGGTCTCAAGATTGACACAAAACTTGTCACACCCCCGAACCAGACGGCGGAAACGTCCGGGGGCTGTCGTGACTTAATTGAATACCATAACATTGAATATATATGAAACATAACAACATTCGTCACCATTCATCAAGATAGTACAACCAGTAGTGTTTACATATCATACATTGTTTAAACATTACATTTCCCAAAAATTAATTTGTTCAATTCATACAAAAATAAACTGCAACCGTCACTGAATATGATTTCCCTTGATTCACTGGTTCCCTGAGAATACAAGTATTTTGAAAAACGTCAACATATGAAATGTTGGTGAGTTCATAAGTAGAGTTTGAAATCGAATGTTTGTATTGTTTGAAAATCCACCAGAAAATCCGATATTTTCTGAAAAGAAAAGCTTTCGAAAACGTTTGTGAAGATCCATAAGTATGCTTGTTTGTTTTCTATACTTGTAAAATATTGTTTGTTGAAATCGTATGTATTCTGAAATTGTATGTATTGAAAACCCTAGGAAAACCCGATGTTCTCCTAGTTCCTTGAATTACGTGGTGTTACATTGAAACCATTGCATAGCGTATAGTGTCGGTCCCAGGCGACGTTGGAAGGTTCTCGAGCATGATTATTTACTACAAACCCGCATTACGCAAACGCCCAGCTTGTAGATATACCAACGATTCCCGAAGGCGTCGTCAGTACTAATCACGTTATCCAATCGCCCGGACAAGGTGTAGTCCCACATCCGAAGAGAAAGAGGTCACGAAGACCCCGGTAACTCCATTAGCCGGTTGGGGATAAAATGTACGAGGGGTCCCCGACCCGCCTCGCATGAAATGTAGACTTTACTAGCAGTACCAAAGGACCCTTGGGGACCAGTAGTATACAAGCCATTGAAAGTCCATTTACGTTGTGTCGGATCGGTAAAACCCAACACTCCGTAAAAAAAATGTCTTCGGGCCTTAAGATCAGGTCATTGGGCTAGCTAGGCTCAACGAACAAGATTTTACACTTGTGGGGCCCAAAGATGGTGCGTAGACGTCTGTGCACATTCGCATGTTTATGTATTACCAAACGTTACTTGTATGATTCGTAGTGTCGAAGAGTTAGTAGTTGTAGATTTCCATTGGCTCGAGACCGAGCCAATTCGTTTAACAACGACTTTTGGTATTGTAATGTGTTGTATTTCGTTGATATTCGAGGTGTCATTATTTGATCAAATTGTACATATTGAATTAGCCTTGAAATGATTCTGTTTTCAGCCCCTCATTATTCGTAAAATTTACATTTTTAACCCTTTTATTGCAATAATTACCGGTTTGGTCCTTAAACTATTTTTCTTGACATTTTAACACCAAAAATTATTGAAATTAATATTTTTCAGCATATTTTTCATAGAAAACAGTTTAAGTCCCTGAAAATGCAGTTTTTCTCGGTTTTAGCCCATCTTTTCGCAATTTTGACAATTTTGGCTCAAATTGGAAAATTTTTGCAACTTTGGTCCTTTTTAAATTTAAAAAGCATTTTAAACCTTTGGGAAGGATTTGGAACACTTATAGTCCACTGTTTTACAGAAAGTTACAGTTTTGGCCCTCCAAAACAGAAAAATTCGCATAATGGGCCTTATTGGGCCGAAATTTTCATTTTTAGCCCATTAAGCTTGGAATTTATGCTTTTAATCCCCTAAATGAGTATATTTCCAGAAATTTATTTATAGGAACTGTTTTGGCACACTTCATCCATCAGAATCTGTGAAATGTCAATTTGGGCCCTTATTTTTGCATTTTTCACATTTTAGGCCCAAAATTTGTGTTTTTAACCCAAAGAAAATTATTACTAAACCACTTAGCCATTTTTCTTGAAGCACTTTGTGTTTAGAAATATATTTGAAGCTAAAATCATTTAACACAAGATATATCTCGGTTTTGATGGGTTTTAAGGCTAGATCCAACATAAAAACACATAAAAGCATACATATAAGCATGGAAATCATACAAGGCATACAAATACATATAGATCTACACTTTCACTTGTATTCCCCCCCCCCCCACAAAACTCATAAAAACAGAAAATAGGGGTATGAATCTCACCTTGGGTGGGTAGTTTCGGTTCTTGAAGAAAAATTGGAAGAAATGAAGTGATTTTTGGCCTTGGCTCCCTTTGATGAAGATCTTGAGTTTTGAGATGGTTCTAGGGTGTAAGATCACGATTTTTGCATAGGTTAGGAAAGGATTTTGATAACAAAGGAATTTAAACCATAGATCTATGCATAATCTTACCTTAGATGAAGAATTTTGTGGAGATTTCTTCTTGAATGCTTCCTAGAACTCGAGATTTTTGAGTGGAGAGGGAGAGATGTTCTTGAGTGATCTAGAGAGTGTTTGAGAGATTTTTGGTGTGTGTAGGTGTGTATGGCCGAGAGTGAGAGAGGAGAGAAGAAGAGATGTGATCTTGAAGTGATATGCATGGAAGAATGGGAAATAATGCATGGATATCCTTTGGATAATAATGAGGTGGCACACTTAAGTCAACTATCTTCAAATCCTCTTAGGCTTGGGTATTGGGCCGAAACATGGAGGAAAAAAAAAGAATTTGGGCCTTTTGCTCCTAAGCCCAATATTAGAGTTAGCCTTAGGTATGTTTTTAGTCTAAAAGAATGTAGCAGGATTTTTATATTTTTATTGGACTAGTTTAAGTTATTCATGTATCAAGGCTTTTAATTTATTTAATTCTAGGCCCAATATGGCCCAAAATGTTAAAATAAATAAGTGTGGGTCCAATTAGAGTCCAATTAGGGCTCTAAGCCCATGATAGTCTAATTGGAAGCTTATTGGCCCATTTGGATCCAATAAGGAAGTTCTAGCCTAAATTAGACTTAATAAGAACTTCTAGGGTCTCCAATTGTTTGATGACTATTTGTAGTACTTGCATGATGTATTTGATTGAAGTTTTTGATTCACATTAACTTGAATGTATAGATTACATGGCTCAAAATTTACAGTTGTGACATCATCCCCCCGTTAGAGGGAATTTCGTCCCGAAATTCTGTTTGAAAGCTAGATTTGAGAATGCTAGAATAGGTGAGGGTACTTTTGCTTCATTTGATCTTCGCGTTCCCACGTGAATTCTGGCCCACGCCTTGCGTTCCACCGTACCTTCACGATCGGGATGCGACTCTGCTTAGTACGCTTCACCTCCCTGTCCATGATTTCGATTGGCTCTTCGACGAACAGGAGATTCTCATTGATTTCGATTTCGTCAAGAGGAATGACAAGGGTTTCATCTGATAGGCACTTTTTCAGATTAGAAACATGAAACACGGGGTGTACACCGTTTAGCTCCGTGGGTAGTTGTAGTCTGTAGGCTACCGGACCTATTCGGGCGACGATTTCGAAAGGTCCAATGTACCGTGGGTTTAGCTTTCCTCGTTTTCCGAAACGTATAACTCCTTTCTAGGGTGAGACCTTCAACAATACTCGATCACCGACCTGGAACTCTAAGGGCTTTTGCCGTTTATCAGCGTAGCTCTTTTGCCGGTCACGCGATGCCTGTAATCGAGCTTTGATCTGGACAATCTTTTCTGTGGTCTCGCGAATGATTTCCGGTCCTGTCATTGCCCTATCCGACGTATGTGTTCTTGCTAGCTGGGTGTCACCTACTTCAGCCCAACATAACGGTGATCTACATTTACGCCCGTACAGTGCTTCGAAAGGGGCCACCTTAATGCTCGAATGATAACTATTGTTATATGAAAACTCGATCAACGGTAGGTGGGTATCCCAAGACTTTCCGAAGTCTATCACACATGCACGAAGCATGTCTTCAAGCGTCTGAATGGTTCGTTCGCTTTGACCGTCCGTTTGTGGGTGATACGCGGTGCTCATATCAAGATGAGTTCCCATTGCCTTGTGGAGCGACTGCCAAAAGCGTGACGTGAACCTACTGTCCCTATCCGAGATGATGGATTTTGGCACTCCATGAAGTCTTACAATCTCTCGTAGGTACAAACGCGTCAGCCTCTCCATCTTGTAGGACTCTTTGATCGGCAGGAAATGGGCAGATTTCGTCAGTCGGTCGATTATTACCCATATGGTGTCCAATCCGTCCGACGTCTTGGGCAGCTTGGTCACGAAGTCCATAGAAATCCCCTCCCATTTCCACTCGGGAATTGCCGGTTGCTGTAACAATCCGGAAGGTTTCTGGTATTCCACTTTTACTTTGGCACACGTAAGGCACTTACTAACATAAGTTGCGATTTCCGCCTTCATGTTAGGCCACCAATAGTGCTGCTTAATGTCCAAATACATCTTGTCCGAACCAGGATGAATGGAGTATCGTGTCTTGTGGGCTTCCTTCATAACGATCTCCCTGAATCCTCCAATTTTTGGAATCCAAATACGGTTCATGAAGTAGTATACCCCATTCTCTTTGACTTCCAGGTTCTTCTCCATTCCGCGTAATGCCTCGCTAGTTCTATTTTCTGCTTTCATAGCCTCTGCCTGGACTGGTGCAATTTGAGTGGTCAGATGAGACTGAATGGTTATCGAGTGCGTTTTCGTACGGCGATTTGTGTATTCCTTCCGACTTAATGCGTCAGCTACCACGTTGGCCTTGCCTGGATGGTACTTGATCTCGCATTCGTAGTCGTTTAACAATTCCACCCATCTTCGTTGTCTCATGTTCAGCTCCTTCTGATTCAAGATGTGCTGGAGGCTCTTGTGGTCCGTAAAGATGGTGCACTTTGTACCGTACAGGTAGTGCCTCCAAATTTTTAGAGCGAAGACCACAGCTCCCAGTTCTAGGTCACGGGTTGTGTAATTTACTTCGTGCGTCTTTAGTTGGCGGGACGCATATGCTATTACTCTTCCACGTTGCATGAGAACGCAACCTAAGCCCTGATTTGACGCGTCACAGTAAACTACAAAATCTTCCGTTCCTTCAGGTAGAGATAGTACAGGAGCGCTGCAAAGAGCTTGCTTCAAGGTTCGAAACGCAATCTCTTGTCGGTCTGTCCACTTGAATGGCACACTCTTTTGCGTGAGTAAGGTAAGTGGCTTGGCGATTTTAGAGAAGTTTTGGATGAATCTCCTATAGTAGCCTGCTAGGCCTAAGAACTGACGAATTTCCGTGGGCGTAGTCGGAGTTGCCCATCCTTCCACAGCTTTGACCTTAGAGGGATCCACATGAATTCCATCTTGGCTAACTACGTGGCCTAAGAAATTCACACTCCGAAGCCAGAACTCGCACTTGGAGAGTTTGGCGTAAAGCTTTTCCGTGCGCAGAGTCTCTAAAATTTGTCGGAGATGACGGCCATGCTCCTCTTTGTTTCGAGAATAGACGAGGATGTCATCGATAAACACAATGACGAAGTTGTCCAGGAACGGTCGACAGATTCGATTCATTAGGTCCATAAATGCGGCAGGTGCATTTGTTAGACCGAAGGGCATTACAACGAATTCATAATGTCCATAGCGGGTTCGGAAAGCGGTTTTAGGAACATCTTCTTCTCGGACCTTGAGTTGATGGTATCCGGACCGTAGATCTATTTTAGAAAAATAGCTAGCTCCTTGGAGCTGGTCGAATAGATCATCGATTCGCGGGAGTGGGTAGCGGTTTTTAACAGTGAGTTTGTTCAACTCTCTGTAATCGATGCACATTCTGAAAGATCCATCCTTCTTTTTGACAAAGAGCACCGGAGCTCCCCATGGCGAGTAGCTAGGTCGGATAAATCCCTTGTCCAGAAGCTCACTGAGTTGGCTGGACAATTCCTGCATTTCAGCAGGTGCCAATCGATATGGTGATTTAGCGAGAGGAATTGCTCCTGGGACGAGGTCGATTCGGAACTCAACCTGTCTCTCTGGGGGTACTCCTGGAAGATCTTCGGGAAACACGTCCGGAAATTCACACGCTACCGGAATGTCTTGGATGTTAGTTTCTTCTTTAGTCTTGTCCACTATGTGAGCCAAGAACGCTAAGTTGTTCTTTCGCAGGTGTTTTTGTGCTTTGATGCACGAGATAAGGCGGAGATTCTTACTGGGTTTATCTCCGTAAATTACTAGGGTTTCGTGATTCGGGAGACGAAGGCGAACGGCCTTCTCGTGGCACAAAATCTCAGCATGGTGGGGGCTTAACCAATCCATGCCGATAATCACATCGAAAAATGTTGTGCCAGTAGCTGCGCCATCTCTGCCATGTCTCCTATAACCTCATCCCTCTCATGCTCTGCTTGCACTGCCCGAGCCTCCATAGCATACAGCTGTTGTCGCAGTGCAGCGATCTCAGCTTCGAGGGAACGGTTCTCTCTTGGGGGGTTCACTGGTGGGGCAGGGTGATCTGGTTGTGCCTCGTCCTCGCATGGCGGGATGGGGTCCTGGTCCCCGACCCGGCCGTCTTCGTCGTCATCGTCGAGCTCTCCAAATTCGTAGTCAGTGTCTACGTATTCGTCGGGTCCGACATCGTGTGCTTCGCCTGGATTCCCTCCTGGCTCATCCACAAGCATCCCGTGAGCTACTAAGGCCTGATGAAACTGGATACCCTGCTGCTCCTCCTCGGGCTCCTCCTCCTCCTCTAGCCACCCGTTGTTTCCCTGATTAGGGAAGTAGGGGTCTCCAGGGTGATGAAAACCAGCCATGCTGTCTGCGCGAGTACGTAATTATGCTACATTATTCCTAGGGTACTATGACTATTACACAGACTAAGCAAATATTCTCTTTTTGAGTGATAGAGGGTATAATTTTTAGGTTCCCTGGCTATTCCGATCTCATCAAGACATGTGTTAGTTTTACCTTGGAGAGAATGTAGTTGATCAGGCTACATTCACTCCTTGGTATCACTAAGAACAGTCCCGAATTAACCGAGATACCAGCATTATGGTGTTTGATTCAGCGTTGGATCCTTATTCCTAATGCAAGCAAGTGTGTTTTATTTACTTGTTCTGTTCAGAGTTATGTTAGTCCCTCTTTTTGGTTTATAGTTGCATATCAATGTATGGCTCGACATGCTAGTTCACTATAAACAAAGCTCTGATACCAACCTGTCACACCCCCGAACCAGACGGCGGAAACGTCCGGGGGCTGTCGTGACTTAATTGAATACCATAACATTGAATATATATGAAACATAACAACATTCGTCACCATTCATCAACATAGTACAACCAGTAGTGTTTACATATCATACATTGTTTAAACATTACATTTCCCAAAAATTAATTTGTTCAATTCATACAAAAATAAACTGCAACCGTCACTGAATATGATTTCCCTTGATTCACTGGTTCCCTGAGAATACAAGTATTTTGAAAAACGTCAACATATGAAATGTTGGTGAGTTCATAAGTAGAGTTTAAAATCGAATGTTTGTATTGTTTGAAAATCCACCAGAAAATCCGATATTTTCTGAAAAGAAAAGCTTTCGAAAACGTTTGTGAAGATCCATAAGTATGCTTGTTTTTTTTCTATACTTGTAAAATATTGTTTGTTGAAATCGTATGTATTCTGAAATTGTATGTATTGAAAACCCTAGGAAAACCCGATGTTCTCCTAGTTCCTTGAATTACGTGGTGTTACATTGAAACCATTGCATAGCGTATAGTGTCGGTCCCAGGCGACGTTGGAAGGTTCTCGAGCATGATTATTTACTACAAACCCGCATTACGCAAACGCCCAGCTTGTAGATATACCAACGATTCCCGAAGGCGTCGTCAGTACTAATCACGTTATCCAATCGCCCGGACAAGGTGTAGTCCCACATCCGAAGAGAAAGAGGTCACGAAGACCCCGGTAACTCCATTAGCCGGTTGGGGATAAAATGTACGAGGGGTCCCCGACCCGCCTCGCATGAAATGTAGACTTTACTAGCAGTACCAAAGGACCCTTGGGGACCAGTAGTATACAAGCCATTGAAAGTCCATTTACGTTGTGTCGGATCGGTAAAACCCAACACTCCGTAAAAAAAATGTCTTCGGGCCTTAAGATCAGGTCATTGGGCTAGCTAGGCTCAACGAACAAGATTTTACACTTGTGGGGCCCAAAGATGGTGCGTAGACGTCTGTGCACACTCGCATGTTTATGTATTACCAAACGTTACTTGTATGATTCGTAGTGTCGAAGAGTTAGTAGTTGTAGATTTCCATTGGCTCGAGACCGAGCCAATTCGTTTAACAACGACTTTTGGTATTGTAATGTGTTGTATTTCGTTGATATTCGAGGTGTCATTATTTGATCAAATTGTACATATTGAATTAGCCTTGAAATGATTCTGTTTTCAGCCCCTCATTATTCGTAAAATTTACATTTTTAACCCTTTTATTGCAATAATTACCGGTTTGGTCCTTAAACTATTTTTCTTGACATTTTAACACCAAAAATTATTGAAATTAATATTTTTCAGCATATTTTTCATAGAAAACAGTTTAAGTCCCTGAAAATGCAGTTTTTCTCGGTTTTAGCCCATCTTTTCGCAATTTTGACAATTTTGGCCCAAATTGGAAAATTTTTGCAACTTTGGTCCTTTTTAAATTTAAAAAGCATTTTAAACCTTTGGGAAGGATTTGGAACACTTATAGTCCACTGTTTTACAGAAAGTTACAGTTTTGGCCCTCCAAAACAGAAAAATTCGCATAATGGGCCTTATTGGGCCGAAATTTTCATTTTTAGCCCATTAAGCTTGGAATTTATGCTTTTAATCCCCTAAATGAGTATATTTCCAGAAATTTATTTATAGGAACTGTTTTGGCACACTTCATCCATCAGAATCTGTGAAATGTCAATTTGGGCCCTTATTTTTGCATTTTTCACATTTTAGGCCCAAAATTTGTGTTTTTAACCCAAAGAAAATTATTACTAAACCACTTAGCCATTTTTCTTGAAGCACTTTGTGTTTAGAAATATATTTGAAGCTAAAATCATTTAACACAAGATATATCTCGGTTTTGATGGGTTTTAAGGCTAGATCCAACATAAAAACACATAAAAGCATACATATAAGCATGGAAATCATACAAGGCATACAAATACATATAGATCTACACTTTCACTTGTATTCCCCCCCCACAAAACTCATAAAAACAGAAAATAGGGGTATGAATCTCACCTTGGGTGGGTAGTTTCGGTTCTTGAAGAAAAATTGGAAGAAATGAAGTGATTTTTGGCCTTGGCTCCCTTTGATGAAGATCTTGAGTTTTGAGATGGTTCTAGGGTGTAAGATCACGATTTTTGCATAGGTTAGGAAAGGATTTTGATAACAAAGGAATTTAAACCATAGATCTATGCATAATCTTACCTTAGATGAAGAATTTTGTGGAGATTTCTTCTTGAATGCTTCCTAGAACTCGAGATTTTTGAGTGGAGAGGGAGAGATGTTCTTGAGTGATCTAGAGAGTGTTTGAGAGATTTTTGGTGTGTGTAGGTGTGTATGGCCGAGAGTGAGAGAGGAGAGAAGAAGAGATGTGATCTTGAAGTGATATGCATGGAAGAATGGGAAATAATGCATGGATATCCTTTGGATATTAATGAGGTGGCACACTTAAGTCAACTATCTTCAAATCCTCTTGGGCTTGGGTATTGGGCCGAAACATGGAGGAAAAAAAAAGAATTTGGGCCTTTTGCTCCTAAGCCCAATATTAGAGTTAGCCTTAGGTATGTTTTTAGTCTAAAAGAATGTAGCAGGATTTTTATATTTTTATTGGACTAGTTTAGGTTATTCATGTATCAAGGCTTTTAATTTATTTAATTCTAGGCCCAATATGGCCCAAAATGTTAAAATAAATAAGTGTGGGTCCAATTAGAGTCCAATTAGGGCTCTAAGCCCATGATAGTCTAATTGGAAGCTTATTGGCCCATTTGGATCCAATAAGGAAGTTCTAGCCTAAATTAGACTTAATAAGAACTTCTAGGGTCTCCAATTGTTTGATGACTATTTGTAGTACTTGCATGATGTATTTGATTGAAGTTTTTGATTCACATTAACTTGAATGTATAGATTACATGGCTCAAAATTTACAGTTGTGACAAAACTTGTCCCTGTAGTTTCCTATCATGCATCTAGAAAGAATTCATTTGTAACCCCAGGCTCCAAACTTGGTTAGGTGCCCAAACTAACTGTGTAATTTTCAGGCAATGCGCAAGGAGGAACAAGAAGAGGAGTGGTTAATAGACAGTGCCTGCTCCTTGCACATAACCGGAAGGTTAGAATACCTTCGGGATTTTAGGCCTATATGAAACAATGGAAACTTCACATTCGGAAATAATGCAAATGGAATAATCGGAGGTTACGGTGTGCTTACTACAAGGAACTTCTCTATTCAAAAGGTTGCTTATGTGGAAGGCCTCAAACACAATCTCATTCGTGCAGGCGAACTATGCAAACCAAACCATTGGGTTGAATTTGATAATGAATACTGCTACATCATGACAAGCGATATAAGCACCTGCTTGTTCAAATCCAAATCCGAAGGAACTATGTATCCTTTGGATGTCTCATTGATCATTGGAAAACCACAACTATGTTTTCTGTCCAAATCCGTATCCGAAGTTAGCTGGTTGTGGCATCGCAAGCTAGCTCATCTGAACTTTCGTTACATCAAAAATCTTGTCACAGAAGAACTTGTCTGAGCCCTCTAGGAGTTCTCAAGTATAGCAATGAAACACTCTGCCTTTCTTGTGAGTGTGGAAAACAATCAAAGGGAAGTCACCCACTGGTCATTGATTCATCAATTTCTGAACCTCTAGAGCTGCTGCATATTGATCTCTATGGTCCATCTACTATAGCTAGTCTCCATCACAAGAAGTACATACTGGTTATAGTTGATGACTTCACTCGTTTCACATGGGACTTTTTATTGAGACTTAAGTCTTTAACACCGCGGGTTCTAATAAACTTCATGAAAGAAATTGAATTCAAAATCAAGCTACCAGTTCACAGAATCTGAAGTGGCAACGGAACTGAGTTCACTAATCATCTCTTCGATAGTTTTTTGGTTTCAAAAGGTATCAGTCACAACTACTTAGCTCCCTACACACCGCGACAGAATGGAGTAGTAGAGCGAAGAACTCGTACTCTGGTGGAAGCAGCCAGATCTATGCTCAACTCTACAAACCCTCCTCTCTACTTCTAGGCCGAAGCAGTGGCAACTCCATTCTTTTTCCAAAAACGAAGCATTGTCTGCAAGTGTCTCAACAAAACAGCTTATGAGGGCCTCAACAATCAAAAACCGAATGTCCGATTCTTTTACATATTTGAATGTAGATGTTTTGTGATCAACAAAAAGGATCACCTTAACAAATTAGCACCGAAGTCAGATGAAGTCATTTTTCTTGGCTACTCAACAAATAAAGTGGCCTATAGGGTTCTCATCAGACGCACATGACTAATAGTTGAAAGTTTCGATGTCAAATTCGATGACTATTACGTCCGCAACACTGCTCCTTCAAGTGAAACAATAGCAATCCTGGAAAGTGATATCCCGGCCTCTTCGGGTCCTCCCAACATAGTTAAAGTTAACTATGATGACCTCTTCGACCCCGTAGAGACTGCTCAACTGTCCGAAATTCTTGTGTCTCTGGAAACTCAACAACAACATGCATAAGTTTTTGGACCCTCCACATCTGATGAATTGTCTCACGGAACTTCCACCTTGCTGGTTGAGGGGAAAGAACAACTTCGGTTCATACGACAACCATTGAGGTTCCAGTGCTTGAAGACGCAACTCTCGTTTCGATCCGAAGAGACTCTAATCCATCAAATGATTCCTCTGATTCGGATGAAGAATAAAGTATTAACACAAGAACTGATTCAAGGGTTATCACACATTCTTTATCCCAGGGGGAATCATCTTTCGTTCAAGAGGGACTCCCATCCACAATCCATGGGGAACCTTATTCTGATCCTACTCCTTCAGTCAAAGTCCAAGCCACTTCTGCAGGTTGCTCACAAGTCGAGGGGGAACTACCTTCTCCAACCGCAGAATCCTATTATATTGTCGACATTCCTTCCACCGCAGCTACTGATCATCAGCAATCCCGATTACATGTCTACACAAAAGAACACCCTCTGAGTTAAATCATCGGAAACCCATCTGGAGGCATACAAACTCGATCTTCTCATGATCTTACGGACCACTACCACTATGCATCCTTTATGTCCGCATTCGAGCCCGGATCCATCAAGGAAGCTCTACTGGAGCCTGACTAGATGTCTTCCATGCAAGAAGAGTTAGCAGAATTTGAAAGAAACAAAGTGTGGAAACTCATTCCAAAGCCCAAAGGCCACACTATTGTCGGAATAAGATGGGTGTACAAAAACAAACTCCATGAATCTGGTGCAGTCATTCGAAACAAAGCAAGGTTAGTTGCCAAGGGTATAGTCAATTAGAAGGTGTTGACTACGATGAAGCATATGCCCCTGTAGCCAGGATGGAAGCTATACACATCTTCCTAGCATATGTAGCACACAAAAATATCAAAGTACATCAAATGGATGTAAAAAGCATGTTCCTGAATGGTGAATTAAAAGAAGAAGTCTATTTGCAACAACCTCTAGGCTTTGAAAGTCTAGATTTCCCAGATTATTGTTTCACGATGGAAAAAATAGTTTATGGTCATAAGCAAGGACCGAGGGCATGGTATAAGACTCCTTTTGAGTTCCTTGTCATGTATGGATATAAAAGAGTTGTGATTGATCCCACATTAATTCGAAAGGCAAATGTTAATCACCTTATGCTTGTTCAAATCTATATGGCTGATATCATATTTGGGTCAATAGATCAAGGTATGGTGGATAAATTTGCATTGCTCATGACCAAGAAGTTCCAAATGAGCATGAATAGAGAGATTAACTTCTTTCTAGGACTCCAAGTGAAACAAGTTCCTCAAGGGATATTCATTCATCAGGAAAAATATACCTTTGAACTACTGAAGAAATACTCAATGGATAATTATTCCTCACCCAAAGTTCCTATGGCCTCCGAATATAAGATTTTTGCTGATCCTTCCGAAGAATCAGTGGACCATAAAACCTATAGAGGAATGATTGGTTCTTTGATGTACCTCACCGCAAGCAGACCAGATATTGACTTTGCAACAGGCTTATGTGCTAGGTACCAAGCCGACCCCAAAGTATCGCACTTAACCGCAGTCAAACGGATCTTCAGATACTTAACAGGAAGCAAAGCTCTTGGCCTATGGTATCCAGCAGGGAACGACTTCAGCCTTCAAGCCTTTACAGATTCGGAACATGTCAGATGCATATTGGATAGGAAAATCACTTCCGGTGGTTGCCAATTTCTTGGAGGGAGACTGATTAGCTGGTCTACACAGAAACAAAATTGTATTTGTTTGTCTACTACAGAAGCCGAGTACATGGCCGCAACAAGCTGCTGTTCTCAAGTCCTATGGATGAAAACCCAACTGATGGACTACGGATACAGAATGTTGAGGATACCAATTTATTTTGATTCAGAGAGTGCTATATCAATTTTTCATAATCCTATTCTCCATTCGAAGAAGAAGCACATTGAACTTCAGTATCATTTCATCAAGGATCGTATACTCAAAGATAACATTGAACTAATTTTTGTACCATCTCACGAAGAAATTGCTTCTTTGTCGGCTTGTCTGCTTCCACAATGGAACGAAGCATAGCGGGTGTGATTTCCCTTGGGCCCGAAGAAGGAAGCTTCTTATACTCTTGAATGATATTACCCGCCTCAGACACACAGGCATACATGGATGCCGGAATCGATCCAATAAACAAATACTTGGATGGATCAATGACTATTATCTTCGTTGTGTGGAATTTTGCGATGGAGGAGAGAAGCGAGTCCGCCATGATCGGGACATGATAATGATCCATCACCCATTTTATGACAATTGTCCAGAACCAACCACACGAAATTTCAGAATGGCGAGAAGAGGAGGATAAACTTTGAACGATCTGTTACCATAGGACCGAACCATAGTCGAGATGGATCCCATTGTATAGCCCATAGAGCATGGTCATGAACGACTTGCTCGCCCCATCTGATCCAGCACTTCGATCTGAGTGTCCTTTGAACAGGAGGGTGAAGAGGCCATTACATTGTGGAGGAAGGTATGATTTCTTGAACTTCATCACGGTGATTAGGATTTCAGTATACCCCATGTTGTAGAATACTGAGAATAGTTAACCAGTTGAGATGGAATCATGGTTCACCATGGAAGTGTCATGAGCAAGACCTAGCAGCGTGTAGAATTGATTCTTGGAAATCAAAGTCTTTTCGTTGTGAATATCGAAGTGGATTCTCTCAGCAACTTTTTCATAGTGTGCAGTTGAGTAGATATGAGAGAGACAAGACATGGGAACTACCTCCACTTGTGAGAGAGTGATGACAAGAGGAGAGTATTTGAGGCATTCCACAACTTGCAGCATGTAGGGTTCATAGGTGAATGGTGTAAGCTCGATCAAGAGGTTTTGGTGAGGCTTGATGGTCAGAAGGGTGGAGTGAACATAGGTGTCTTGAACAGATGAAGATTCTGCCATTGATGTAGCTTGAGAAGGAGATGATGAACAGTGAAAGAAATCACCTTTTTGCTTTGAGATATTAGAAAGTGGTAAAAGAGTAAAGGTGATTTAAAGAAACCTTTTATACATAGGATTAAGAGAGAGAAATATCCTCCCAAAATCTTCTCTTTTTCGAAACGGTTCCTGATAAAGTGGGGATTAGACAGTTGGCAACCCCTATGATTTCGCGGGAGAGAGAAAACGTTTTAGTTTTACACACCTTTCCATACAAATCGCCAAACATTTGGATAATTGATGACTCACCCCTTTTGCTTTAATTGAAACGTCACGAACGTAAATCACATGAGCTGTTGTCAACTTGATCATTTCGTTTGAGAATAACCATGTCACTTTTAGAAACGAAGCTATATAATGAAAAATAGCATATATAGAATAGGACCGGATTTTTGGAAAATCAAAGATTTTCATGCATAGAGTGTGAAAGATAAAGAAATCAATCAAACTTATTTTGGGATATTGTGATGTCGATTAAGACATAAAGCAGTGGATCCCGGGCATGAATCTCTTCCTTCAAAGTCAAGAGAGAATTCAAAGTGTCTGTGTGGTTTCTCGTTGAAATACGATCAAGTGCTTATTAAGAAGCAATGAAAGGCATCTTTTATATATAAGGCTTGTAAGGGTGGCTTTCGCTTCAATTCAAGTTTCGGTTCTTGACATAAGACCAAAAGAGAACAAAGTACTTATGAGACCGATGTGGCCTGTTGAACAAGTAGGTTAGAAACATATTCAGTGACTTGTGGAAAATTCAATAAGAAATCTCAAAAAAAAAAAACTGGATCCTTGGGGAAGAAAAGTCTTGGTGATAGACAATTTCAAAAGGATCTCAAAAAATAAAAAGAGATTTCATGGTACCTCCACATAGAGTGGTTACGTTAATCCATTGGTGAAAACTAGAGCATATTAATTGTTCACCGTCAATTCATTATGGGTATAGAACTTTGGGTTACACTTAGTACGTAGTAACACAAGACTAAGATCATAAACACAAATGTTGTGTAACCATAAACCTCAGTGGAAATTGCTGAGAGTCTCAAGGGTTACGTTCATGATATGAAGTGTGATGGAGAAAAATGTTGTAGGTGGTTAAGGAGACGAATGTATCTCTGCTATAAAAGTAGGACCAAGCAGAAAACTCTAAGCTCAATATGAGATGAGTAAGGTAGCTCATGATTAGAGTGAATTTAACAGCCTAATGTTGGATTTTGAGCATTCTAACACTCCTATGGTGTACATGCAACCCTAAATACATTGGATACATGTTTTCTCTATTATACATGCAAATATCAATTTCCAAGGTATTTATCCTAACTAGCATATTATGAAGTAAAAATAATATAAAATCTAGTAGAATGACAAAGCTCTTTGTTGGTGCTTGATTCCAAGTAGCTTGAGAGCCTAGTGCCCCAAGTGTGACACCTCATATGGTTCACACAACATCAAATACATTTGGAATAACTTAGAGAGAAAATAGAACACTTCAAAATTGGCTTGCCCTCGACATGTTCCACTTGTGGCCAATTTCTTCAATAATAAGATCATTATATAGTTAGTCACAATTAGGGTAAACCCTAATTGTCATGACTTTCCATTTCCTTGGATCCATGGGTTCAAATACACCATGGAGCATCCTATGGGTTATAGCCCAACTTGATAATCCATGGAGCATTAGCCCACTATATAAGTATGGATGATTTACACAATCAAACCATATATTTAATTAGTCTTCTTTTTGATCACTTAATTAATTCTAGATTAATTCTTGATCAATACTAATTAAATAATCTTATTAATATATTAGAACTTTTAATATATTAACAAACTTTAAGTGTTATTTCTCTCATTTTAGTCTATCCAAATGCATGATGCCATGCAACCCAAATGGACCATGCCGGGTTGGGTCAAGTATATACCAATTATAGTTATGGACTTAGACATTAATCCAACAGTCTCCCACTTGGATAAGTCTGAAACAATTATTGCAAGTACGACTTCATAACCCGACTAGCAATCGTAGCTTTCAAAAGCCGCTGCCAAACTCTGAACAAATCAATGACGCGTCCATTAGATAAGTGATCATATATTCCTCCATTCTAGATATCATATGGACTGAGACATGGATTATAATCATTCTCTCTGTCCATTTATTGTTTCCCGAATTCCGATCTATGACGACTAACTAATTGAACAAATCAAATCAGTCCAGGCTCAGCCGAGCACTTATATTTTGTCATCACTAAATCATCGAGGGGCGCACCGATATCGCTTTTTATCCCTTTAAGGGTAAAAGGAATGGATAAACTTCGACTCATATGCTTGTTGTAGTACTTTTTGAATCATACACAAAGGCACGTTTTATAACATCGAGTTACCAATGCGTTTTCGTGCAATCAATGTATAACCAACTCATAGTCAACAACTCATATCTCTAGGTTTGAAGAATATAAAATATTATCGTCTCATGATTCACTCGTGATAAAATTCATGAAGTGATTCAAATGAGCGTGGGTTGAATCCAATACTCAGAACTTATGAGTACTCATGAATGCTGTAGCAACTCTTGCTATGTCTAAACACTTTAGACATCTACAAACCCAATTCATGAAAGTCTTGATTCATATCTACTTCCAACATATGACTGACCATGGACGGTTTGAATAACTTAGTTATTCGGGAAGAATGATCTAGTTATTCAGGAAGTCAAAACATGCGAAGTGAAACACAAGAATAACACTAATCCTTTATGGACCCAACACTTTGAGTGTAAATAAAAAACACCATTTTATCTAAGCACCATATTGATTACTCATTATCCAATGTTTCGATATATCAACTTAATACTTGAATTAAAACAATAGTCATGCCATGCTCTAAGCATGCACACCATGTTTGTCCAAACAACAGCTACGCCTTACTCTAAGCACGCACACTATGTTGACATATGGTCCTCTCCTTGTGAAATAGATCGATTGACAATATTCCAATGAGGCTCATTTCACAATCCCAATCCTCTTGTCATTTACTGTAATCCGTTAGATTCTAAACTTATATGCAATGATCCTCTTGTAATGACTATACCCAAAAGTCACAAAGACTTGGAAACAAACATTACAAAGAATTCCAATGGAGATCAATTCCATGGAAACGAAGTCTCAAATTCAAAGTACATTCATTCGAACATCCTTCTTGCATTAAGTTCTCTAATCTTACACAGATTCAAAGAATAACTTCCACCTATGGAAACAATACCATATTACCATTTTGACCATCACTTCTAAACAAGTGTTGCCTCTTTTCAAAGTATGTCACTATGGTCCTTACTCTATACTTCTAATTGTGCATGAGCAACCAATCTTTGGTAAACCTCAGATTGTCCTCGACAATTTGCTTAATCATTTTAGTCATTTCCAGTTCTATGCCTTTTTCCATATTAATGCCCTAGGAATTTGGAAAATTTAGAACGGATTATGGCACATGTAATCCAACCTATACCTGAAGCATATAGGAAACGATTCATGCTATAAATTTTTATTTGCCATATTCTCACAATTCGAACTATGAAGAGGTATGCCGTAATCATAATCGAATTTTGAGAATGCAACATATATAGAATTTCCTTATGTTGAACCATTCCAACATAACATTCTTATGTATCCTTGACTAAAATAGATTAAAATCTCAATCTAAGCTTGTAGAATTGGAATGAAGTATAAATTCCTCTCCCTTAATTATAGCAAAACAACTTTTTCAAGGCGAATTGAAACTTTTGTTTTCTATAATGAATATTGCTAACTTGCAACACTTAACATAATAATCATGCTCCCACTAGCATAATGATTATTATCTTACTAGCATAACACTTATGCTCCCACTAGCTTTGACATGTATCCAGAGATCAGTTGGACTTTTAGAAATCAATTCTTTATTGACTTTCTTACCAAAGTTCAGATTTCTGATACATAATTGGTTTGATAAGACTTTATCAAAATCATACACCTTTCCTTAGATAGCTCACTTGTGTGTCTAAACAATTATGAAGACGGATTTCATAATCATAATGTTTAGACCTTTTGTCATTCTCACAATTGCTATCTACTTAAAATCTACTTAGTGAAAGAGTTTCCTCACCATCATTTTCATGAATCGAAGAGAAACCTTATGACACTTAGATTTTATGGTGTAAGTCTTCCTATCCATGTGAATTTGTCATAACCATAATCACAAGACAAGGTTAGTGGCAAATCCAAACACATATGGACTGAACTTGTTCAATCTTAATTTCTTGCCACCCGGCAGCACAAGGGCCTACCATTGCTTCCAGGTTGTCATGCAAACAATTGAGACCTCACAGAACTCATAATCATAGTCAACCTTTAACTAGAATAGACACAAAAATAAGAATATGTCAACACGATTGGTTACAAACCTCAAGTCGTGGGCTAGTGATTAACAATCCTCTTGATTAGTTCTTGAAACTATCTCAAGATCTTTAAGACTCCCACTGACCACTTGGCATATAAGATTCTCTTTGTCAAGAACCATTCCTTGATAAAACAAATATTCAAGATTTAGTGCGGATTCTTATCAGTTAAACACTTCTCACAATTGGTCTTGGTTGGTCTTTGTCTTATCCAAAACATCACAACTTACCAATCTCAAATGTAAAAGAATAGGAAACATCTTACTCTACATTTGACAAGTGTTAAAATCTTTCTAGAGACTATGTCACTCAAGTTACAATCTTGGAGTATAACCCCAGGATTTGTTTTTGGAACGAAGTATGATTTATCTTTTGATTTAACCATTTCAACAATTCATGATTACTCTCCTTAGGCAAACAAATGCACTAAGGTCTCCTTAGAGGATCAATTGTGATATGGTTCCATAATCACTAAGGTAATCATAAAACAAGATACACAAGTACTCTCCCATCTCTTCAGATTGGAGAAACTTTTATCTTTCTACCTTACTTGATTCTTCTTATTGATTCTGCCCTACATTGAAACTTTTCCAATGTTTCAGAATTACACTTAAACTTGTAAGCATAATCATATTTACTAAACTTTAGTAAATCATAACGAATAATCTTATCAATCTTTGTGGTGGACCTGACTAGTGCACAACCTAATATACCCGATCCTTTAGTCCTTCGCTTGACTCACATGCGAATGTGAACAAGGAATTAGTCTTAATTTACCAAAGATGAAAATTCTCATTCATCACACAATACAACTTCCATGATTCCAAGTTTCTATCCAACTGTAACTTGGGTGATAAGAATATTTCCTTATTTGATAAATTATTACACTACCACAAACGAAAGAATCAAATTCATTTTCCAATATTGCTTGTCAATGGAAACATATAAACAACATTTTTTTACAAATGCCATTGTAAGGATACTTAAAATAAATAAAACAAAATTTTTTCTTTTGTTTTAAAACTTGCGGAAAAACTTATCCTTACAATGCAAATACATATGAAAAACATTTTGTTGTCTATTCCTAAGCAATATATATCATAACTCTTATGCAGCAGCTCAAAATTCTGATCATCGGACCATGCGATCGAAATCCATCATCACGACCAGAATTAACATAATCATACTTTAAGCTTCCTTTGATTCTTCCAAAACATCAAAATGTAACTCTCCAAAAGAGACTTAATAGAGTTAGTTAATGGACTTTACTTGAAGTAGAGTCAAACTTTTGACTTTACCATCCTTATGAGGTTTCAGGTAAATTCTGCAGTTTCGCAACCAATGCTCCTCCTATTGGCAAAAGGAAGCATATGGACTCTTTGGAAATTGTACACGGGACTATCACAGACTTAGCCTTTTTCTTTACCATTAGGTCAAACGACTTGATCATGGCCGATCCCTTTCAATTGGGAAGAGAAAGTTTTTCTGGACTTCCAATGTCACTACTGGCAATGTCCAAATAGGTTTGGGAAGTAGATCTTCTAATCTAATTTGCTTTACCAATGCTCCAAATCATTGCTGATTCAGCATCCTCAAGCAAATAGGTAAGATCATTAAGGGTCATGTCGTGATCTGTGATCAGGGAGCAACTGAAGAACCAAGTCAACAGCCCGCTACCTCAAGACTCCGACACCCGACTCTCTCGGCTTGTCAATATGTGACTTAACCTCTAAGATATAAGCACATATATGCTTTTCTTGCCAATAGGGATTGAGTGACTTAGAACTATTCAAGTCTTGAAACTTATGGGATAGGGAGAATTATTGAAGGAGGTGGAGGAAATGAAGTATGATTTCCAGTCCTATTAGTGCTCAATAAAGGGATTAGTCTTTTACCTTGATTGCCTTTTGGGATATCATCTTCATTAGGAAGCTTGTTCCTAAATATTTGGGAAGACCATAGTTGTCTAAACTAGACATCTATCAGGGAGAAATTCAAGTTAGTTGATTTAAAGTCCTTAATATAACACATAATATGAAGTATTAAGGCTAGGATCCAACAACCTATTTATAACTGGAAGAGGGATGCCGTAATCCGAGTTATAAAATTGTTGAAGATAGGTAAATGACGATTTACCAATTTCCACCATGAAAACGAAATATAATTAAGTTTTAATTGGATTTGAAACTCCTAGATCTTTTGAGATACATTGAACTTCAATGGCATGTTTGAATCTCGATTGTGCCCTCTCAAGTTTGTGACTGGGATGCCGAGGATCAGAAACAAGGTGTGAATAACCATGCAAATTGACTTGGTAACCTTCACTTTATCACCTAATCGATGTGCCGGTTAACAACACACGCTCCATCGAGCTATAATAAAGTCAAGTTACCCTTTGACACTCTTAATAGTCCTTATTAGTGTTCTAGTTAAGCACACACGCTCCACTAACGACTTGGTAAGGTAGAAAGTGTAATTTCATGGGTTAGCACCTTCTCACATTTTCCTAAGTAACTAAGATTGCGAATTAATAAGTGTTTAGTTACTTACTATTTATCATTATACTATTAATGAAGGGAGAATTATAGTAGCTACCCGTTCGGATAACGACCCTCCACCAATCAAGGAAGCGGTGGGTGAGAGTGGACACCCATTAAATTGCCATTTTATAGGTAGTAACCTTATACCCCCCCTTATAGACTGACTTCGTGAATGAGGCCTACTAATGGTAAGATTGACTTTTGTTATACATATCTATATAATTAAAAATTATAATAATAGTATAAGAGTTGAATTTTAAACTTTTAAAATTCTAGGGTTCAATTTGTATTTAAAGTATACAAGAAGAGTAACTTTACAAATTCCAAAACTTGAGGGCAAGTTTTGAAACTATTCAAGACTTTTCATTTCATAACTTATGAGTTTAATGTACATTAAAATGAATACTCTTCATTTTTATGTAACTCCTTATCTTTTAATAACAATTTTAAGGAAGTGACTTTTCAACATCCATAACTTGAGGACAAGTTATGGAGCCATAAAACCATTTAATGAAAAAGACTCTTCATTTTTATGTAACCTATGACACCTTTTATGAGGTTTTAAGATTCATAAATATGACTTTTCACGTAACTTGAAGACAAGTTACAAAAACATACTTTATGAACTAACTCTAGACTAATTTGGATTGAAAACAACTAAAACACATAAAAAAAAATCATTAATCTAAACTAACTCATAAATCAAGGAAACATAAAACTCTTGGTAATCCATAATTTGAGGACAAGTTATGGACTCCATACAACTTCATTGAGATCAAGAATTATACTAACAAACAATTTGCACATAATTCATATGATCTACCAAAACTCATAAGCATGAACATTCATAGTCAACATTTTTCAAGAATTACATAAACACATATAAAACATGCAACTTTGATTATAGCATTAAAATTGGTTTAACATAGTCATTACCACATTAAAAAACAGGTTTTACAAGTCCAAAATAGTCAAAGGTAATGATTCTAGACCAATTCTAGCACCAAAACTCGAAGATATGTTGTCAGGGGTCCAACTCGTCGAGTGCATGAACCAACTCGGCGAGTTGGATGACTTTACACTTGGACTCGTCGAGTCCCTTAATGGACTCGGCGAGTCTGCTGTGCAGACAACACCAAAATTTGATTTTCAGCCAATTTGCATCAAGTATAAGTGAAAACAAGCCTAGGCTCTGATACCACTGTTGGGTTTTGAGCATTCTAACACTCCTATGGTGTACATGCAACCCTAAATACCTTAGATCTATGTTTTCTCTATTACACACGCGAATATCAATTTCCAAGGTATTAATCCTAACTAGCATATTATGAAGTACAAATAATATAAAATCTAGTAGAATAACATACCACTTTGTTGGTGCTTGATTCCATGTAGCTTGAGAGCCTAGTCCCCCAAGTGTGATACCTCAAATGGTTCACACAACATCAAATGCATTTGGAATAACTAAGAGAGAAAATAGAACACTTCAAAATCGGCTTACCCTTTACATGTTTCACTAGTGGCCGATTTCTTCAATAATAAGATCATTATATAGTTAGTCACAATTAGGGTAAACCCTAATTGTCATGGATTTCCATTTCCTTGGATCCATGGGTTCAAATACACCATGGAGCATCCATGGAGCATCCTATGGGTTTTAGCCCAACTTGATAATCCATGGAGTATTAGCCCACTATATAAGTATGGATGATTTACACAATCAACCCATATATTTAATTAGTCTTCTTTTGATCACTTAATTAATTCTAGATTAATTCTTGATCAATACTAATTAATTAATCTTATTAATATATTAGCACTTGTAATATATTAATAAACCTTAAGTGTTATTTCTCTCATTTTAATCTATCCAAATGCATGATGCCATGCAACCCAAATGGACCATGTCGGGTCAGGTCAAGTATATACCAATTATAGTTATGGACTTAGAAACTAATACAACACCTAATTGGGATGACATGATTTCTATATATCAAGTCATTAAGGCTTCACTCAAAAATTTTAGAGGCTTCGGTCAACATGCAGCAAGATCCTTCTAGGTACACTTAACTAATACATAGATAAGAATTTATACCTGCTCCAACTCCATCATCGAGAATAACTTTTATATATGAAACCATGAGAAAGATAAAATAAAATGAAAGAATATATTTTTGTATTTTGTGAAAAATTTCTAAAGAAATAGAAATAAAAACAAAAAGTAAATTATTTTTGGATTTTATGAAAAAAAATAAAAAAAATGTAAAAAAAAAAACATAAAAATGAGTGTGTAAAAGATTGTACAAAAGTATACAACCGGAATTCCTTTTTAAAAAAAAAAATTAAGCGAACCGAGTTCAGTAGGACTGAACCTGAAATAGACGGAGCATTCGGTTCATTTCGGTTCCTTGGTGAACCAAACCCGAAATAGACCGAGCGCTCGGTCTATTTCGCTTCCAACCTTTAATGAAGCGAAACTGATTTCGGTATAGATTCAGCTTCCATCATTCCTAGGCCTTGTAGGATATTATTGAAGCTCGCTTCAGGTAAGGCCTTAGTAAAGATATCTGCTACTTGATCAGTGGTTCTAACGAAATGAATCTCTACGTTACCATCTTCCACATGATCTTTGATAAAGTGATACCGCAATGCTATGTGCTTCGTCTTTGAGTGTTGCACTGGGTTATGAAAAATCCTAATTGCACTTTTTGAGTCGCAATATAGTTGGATTTTCTTCATTTTCAGGCCATAGTCTCTAAGTTGACTTTGTATCCAAACGACCTGGGATGTGCTTGATGCTGCGACTATGTATTCAGCTTCGGATGTGGAGAGAGAAATACAGGTTTGTTTCTTTGATTGCCAGCTTACTAATTTGCCATCAAGAAATTGGCATCCTCCAGTAGTGCTTTTACGCTCAAATCCACATCCCCCTAAGTCAGCATCTGAGAATGCTTGGACAAATAATCTTGAGTTGGATGGATACCATAGACCAAGAGAGGTGGTTCGCTTCAGATAGCGAAAAATATTCTTCACTGCCAGCATGTGAGGTTCGCGTGGGTTAGCTTGAAATCGGGCACAATAGCAGACTGAGAACATAATATCTGGCCTACTGGCTGTAAGATACATCAGTGACCCAATCATTTGACGATAAAGCATCATGTCAGCAGCCAGTTTCTCCAATGATGGTGTAAGCTTAGTGCCAAACGCCATACGAACCTTCACCTTTGAGCCGCCCAACATCCCAAACTTGGCAAGTAATGTCTTTGTGTACGCCTCCTGATTGATAAAAATGCCTTCGGGTCCCTGTCTAATATTCATGCTAAGGAAAAAGTTAATCAGACCCATTAAGCTCATCTCAAATTTAGTTTCCATCAACATCCTGAATTCAACCGTTAGGCTAGGATTTTTGGAGCCGAAGATCATATCATGAACATAAATTTGGACTATCATAAGGTGGTTATCCTCTTTCTTACGAAAGAAGGTTGGGTCAACCGAACCTTGTTTAAATTTGGACATTTTCAAGAATCGAGTAAGGGTTTCATACCATGCTCTGGTAGCCTGCTTCAGGCCATATTCTGCCTTATCCAGAATGTAGCAATATTCTAGATACTTCTCATTCGCGAAGCCTAGCGGTTGCTCTACATACACCGTTTCTTCAAGTTCTCCATTGAGAAAGGCACACTTCACGTCTATTTGATAGATTTCGAAATTTTTGTGTGCAACACAAGCAAGAATGATTCGAACCGATTCTAATCTTGCAACTGGAGCGAAGGTCTCTTCATAATCTATGCCTTCTTCTTGAAAATAGCCTTTCATAATCAACCGAGCCTTGTTGCAAATTACATTTCCTTCCTTGTCCATCTTATTCCTAAAAAGCCACTTTAGTCCTACAACCGAAGCATCATTTGGAGTTGGAATTAGTCGCCGTACTTTGTTTCGTTCAAACTCGTTCAGCTCATCTTGCATAGTTTGAACCCAATCGGAATCATCAAGAGTTGTATTCACCGTCTTCGGTTCAACTTTGGAGACGAACGGGTTGAACATACGAAATTCTACTCTAGAGAATAATGCAGCCTGTTTTACTTTCAGTTCTGATCGAGTTAAGACCTTTTTGGATGATTCTCCAATAATTTGACTTTGAGGATGATCTTTTGTCCATTTGATGAGAGGAGGGTAATTTGGATAACAAGAAGGATCCAGTTTTGCGTTTATTTCTTCTTCGAGTTTTCATTGAGTGTCGTCATCATTCATATTTGCATTCTCCCACTCGAATGATGATACGAGTTCGACGTCTGGTTTAGAAGACTCCCCTTCAATTGGACTTTCGGTTGGACTTGATGAGGATTGATTCTCCCCCTGGACTGGTGACTTATAATTATCTGATGAAGACGAACTCTCCCCCTGAACATGAGAATTATCTTTTGGGGGTTCTCTTGTCACTGGCATTTCAGTTGCTTTCGGTTTGTTCTTCTGCCATCTTCTTTGCAGCGTCGTTAATGATTTTCTTCATATTGTCAACCTGGTTATCTTTAGCCTTGGATTCAGAATTAATAGATCTCTCTGGTTCATCGAAAAGCAACATGTATTGCTCGGCACCATTACTTGATCGGACTGTTGAAAGATTTCTTGCATAACACCTTCAGTTGCCTTCAACTTTTTGAAATAATTATCGTCGAAAGTGACATATTAGGTTTCTTCAATTTTCTTTGAGCGTCTATTCAGAACCCTATATGCCTTTGCATTCAAGGAATAACCCAGAAATATCCCTTCATCAGCCTTTGTGTCAAACTTGTTTCGGTTCTCCTTTGAGTTGAAGATAAAGCATCTTGAACCGAACACATGAAAGAACTTCACATTTGGCTTTCGGTTGTTCAAGATCTCATAAGGAGTGATTGAGAAGCGCTTGTTCAGATATGATCTATTATGCGTGTAGCAAGAAGCAGCAATACATACAAAGGTAAGGAAGCGAAGTTCAACATAGTCCGGGCTGCTGTACACAGAGAACGATTTTGCCTTTCAACGATTCCATTCTGTTGTGGAGTATATGGAGCAGAAAAGTTGTAAGTCGTTCCCTTCTCTGCTAGAAAGTCTTCAAAATCCTTGTTTTTGAATTCCAATCCATTGTCGCTTCTCACGTTACGAACCACTTTTCGTAGTTGAACCTCTACTTGTTTTATAAAGAGTTTGAGCTTGGGAGTGGCGTCTGATTTTTGCTTCAAGAAAAATACCCATGTGAAGCGGGAGATATCGTCTACAACAACAAGTATACACTTGTTTCCACCAATGCTTTCGATTGAAGAAGGACCACACACATCGATGTGTAGTAGCTCTAGTGGTTCTATCACTTTTGTGTTGATTATAGTAAGATGACTTTGTCGACTTCGCTTTCCCATTTCACAAGCTGCACACAAATGTTCTTTATCAAATTTTAGAACAGGAAGACCTCGAACGTGATCTCCAAGCACCATCTTGTTGATGTCTTTGAAGTTGAGATGTGAGAGCCTTCGATGCCATAACCAGCTTTCGTCTGAGTGTGCCTTCGTTAGCGGGCAAACAGTTGGTTTCCCTTGAATTTGATTGAGATTTAAAGGGTACATTTTTACCTTTCGCTTTGATTTCAGCAGAATATTATTGGACTTCTTTTCAACAAGTTTTGAGCCTTCTTCATCAAAGGAAACCTTTAAACTAGTACCAACCACCAGTTGTGAGACACTGATGAGGTTGTGCTGCAATCCTTCAACATACACTACCTTTCATATCGAGAAGTCACCATTTGTAATCATACCATAGCCTTTGATTGTTCCAAACGAATTGTTACCATATTTCACCGTTCCACCATCTTTGAGGGACCGAAACTCCCCTAGTTCTTTCCTTCTACCTGTCATGTGACGCAAGCAACCACTGTCTATGTACCATTCTTCGTCGAACTGCTCAGCACAAATAACCTGCAATATATCAAGCAGATTTAGGAACCCAAAGCTTCTTGGATCCTTGTGAGCCTTTTACAGAATAGGGAGATGTAAGTGAAACATCAATCAGATAAGTTCATTTTATTAATGTATTTTGATCTTTTCTCTTGATAGTAAAAACTTTAATTTTATTCGATTTGGACTCATTTGATTTAGACGTAGGATTTGTGGTTTTGATGTCTGCATGCTTTCGGGTCTCTTTCGGGCGTGTTTCGTCTTCTGGAAAGAGCTTTCCTTTCCCTTTTGAGTATTTTGTTGAGTGAGAACGAGAATAAGAAGATGGAGATTTAGAAGCAAAGTTAGACCTTTGGCTCTTCCTTGGTTGAGAATGGAAACTACTTTCCATTCGCTTCTTCTCACAAGTGGACTTGAGACCGAACCCATCCGTTCGGTTGCTTACATGTTGAGGACCGAAAGCTTCCTTCCGGTTGTCATTGCCCCGGGGACCGAAATTACCCTTTATGTCTATTTTACTTTCGGGACTGAAAGTACCCTTTCCGTTGTTTATCACCTGATACCTGAAACTTTCCTTTCGGTTGTTGTGACTTTGTGAACCGAACCTATGCCTTTGGTTGTTTTCATGGTAGTAGCCTAAATCCTTGTTTCGGTTGTTCTTGCCATGTGAGGGAGACTGATTTCGTGAAATGGAATTGGCTCTTGTTTCTCCTTCCGATTGGTTTATCTTTTCATACCTAACGTAATGAGGATTCTGGGATTGCCAAAATTGTTTCCTTTCTGTGAGATTTTTCTTATATCTCAAGTTATGTTTGTGCTTTCGTTCCGACACCTGTTTCGGGGTCTTGTGGATGTTAGCTTTCTACTTCAGACTTTGAGCATGTGTTTCGCTCTTTAGAGATGAGGTCTCTCTTGCCTCTTTGACTGGTTCGACTCGAGCCTCTTTTGTACCACTAGTGCTTGGCACATCAAAATTGTCAGACTTGTTGAGTGGTTCTGCCACATACCTCCCCTTAACTTTCCATGATGTTTTCTCTGATAAGCCACCAGTTTCATCTGCGTTGTCAATTGGAGCAGACCAGAAGAATTCATCACAACCATCAGCATTATCTTCGTTTAATAACGTTGTGAGTTCAGCTGTTTGATGTTCAGTTATTCCAGTAACCTTATAGACCTGATTAGGAGTAGTTTGGACTTTTTGGAATACAACTACTTTTTCTTTAAGTACTTTGGTCTTATCTTTCGACATACGAGCAAACTCAACTGAATTTTTTAGAGATGAGATTTTTGTGGTTTTCAGGTTCACTCTTAACAAATTCTGAGCAGTCAACCTCATCCTTTGCAGAGATTTCACTCATGTCATCATCCTTATTAAGTTCAGATGCATTTTCAACATCAATTTTATTTTTAGGACTCAACTTGGCATTCAACGAGTCAAATTTCTGTACAGTCTTGGTTCTCAGTTTTAGTTTGTCGTTTTCATCCAACAGATTTTTGAGCATGTCCTTATGGTTTTTTGACTTTATGTAGGAATCTATTTTGTCAAGACCAATTTTGTAGGTGGGAGATATTTCTTCAGAAGATACAACATTTTCACAGTTGTAAGCTTCAGCATCGACTTCATCCTCCTTTAGCTCAAGGAAGGGCAAAATCATGCTATGCATCTTCTTTCCTATTTCACAATCGAGATATAACTAAGTAATATTAAAATATAATCTTTTAGCAATGAAACTAAAACATTTCGTTGTTTTAAAAGCTTAAGATTGTCTCGTTGCAAATAGATTGATTCGCCTATACCTAATTAATTCCTTCTCCTTTTTCTCAATCCAGATTCGCCTCTCCTCACTCTTCGACGATATCCTGCCAATTTGATCAGTCAGGTTAGAGTTTGTGACACGAGTTTGGGTAAGACTGCCACTTAAACTAGAAAATTTAGATTTTAATCCATTTAGTTCCTTCTCATACTTTGTGATGGGTATTTTCAGAGAAATAAAAATAGTTTGTACCTTCTTGATCAACTCATCACACTCGTTGATTTGCGCACTAACATGTTTCACAGCGAAACATATATCCTCTCGCTCCTTCTCGTCATCCAGTCTACCATCGGTTGTGTATCCTCGCATTTGTGACACACCAGCCATCACCATCAAACATCTGCTCTCAACCTTTTCTTCTTTCACCAGCAAAGCCTTGCCATGAGTTGGCATTCTTACTTCTTTGTCATCGTAATCTGTGGAGCACAACTAAACTCCACCAAACTCATCATTATCACCAGTACCCTGCACAATTAAAGCATTCATGTTATTATTTTTAGTTGTTGATTTCTTTTTCTTGATCCCCTCTAATTGTCTTAGGAGGTTCAATTCTTCATTGTCTTCATCAACCCTTTCGGATGTCTTCCTTAGCATGTAATCTTTGGAAAAATGATTCTTGCCTCCGCAATAATGGCAATCAAAACCTGAGTCGCCTCCAATCATTGTTTCCTTCTTCGACTCTTCAGTCTTATAAACCATCTTCGGTTCCTCTTTCACCTTTTCGAAACTGTAACTTCCCTGCCAGTTTCGGTTCTTATTGGCGGGGAACTTTCTTTTGATAAACTTTCTCGGATTAGACACCATCAAAGCACATTCTTCACCAGTTAGATCATAGTCAGCAAGATCCAACTCTTCTTCTTCTTCTTCAACTGCGCTTTTTCTCTTAGAGATTAGATCTAACGAGCACAAGCTAGAAACCACATTCGTTTCCTTTGACACAACACTGTCATGAGACTTCAGAATTCCCACTAGCTTTGCCAGAGAATAGGATTTGAATTGTTTATGTGCCTTCACTGTAGAAACAACTTCCATCCATTCAGGGGTAAGACCATTCATGAAGGTAACCTTTTGCTCAATAACCTTTCTTTCGATCCCATGCTTTATCATCTTACTAAGAAGATGATTAAATCGATCAAAAGTCTGAATAAGTTTCTCTTCGGGCTTCTGCTTGAAGTCTCCAAATTCAGAAAGTAATAGAGTTTGATTCGAATGCTCTAGATCTTTATCAGTAGAATATAATTCCTTCAGCCTAACCCATATCTCCTTCGCTATAGTACAAGAGCTTACTAACCGAAAGGTATCCGATTGCAAAGCGAATCTAATCATCCATAATGCTTTGATGTTGCATTGAAATTTGTCTTTTTCGTCTTGAGCAACTTCCTTCACATCAGCGAGTAGTTCGTTTGTAACGCCCCGAGTTTTCTCGGTACGTTTGGTTATTTTAATTTAATTATCCTTGTAACCTTGGGTTAATTTATTTAACCAATGTCTAATTTCTTATGTTATTGGACTCTTTTGATCATCTTGTAAACTCCTTTTATTGAAGTCCATGGGCTATGGGCCTATTTGCAAAGTCCATCTAGTTAATAGTACTTAATGTGTAAATTGAATCATTTGGAACACACACAAGGAAAACACTCTAAACCCTACCTCTCTCTCAAAAATCCTCCCTCTCTCTCTCTTTGGGATCAAAAGCAGCCAAGGGGCTGTTTGGAGCTTAATTCTTGTTCATTTCCAGCCTTGATTCGTATTGGTATGAACCTCCTTATCCTTTCTTACAACTTAATTCATAACCTTGTTCTAGTTTTATGATTTCATCTTCACCTCTTCTCCTTCTTATTTTATTTGTAATTGTATGTTATACATCATCTCAAGATCCTATCTTCACCCCATATATGGTGGACGATGGATCTAGGGGATTACATGTGGCAAAAGATCATGGAAACCCTAAAAGGGTGAATGATGATTTTATGTGCTTATGTTTATTTTCATGTTGATTATTATTACATCCTTGTGGCTAAATGAAATCTAATGATCCCTAACCCTTTTTAGTACCACCATTATCATGGGGACTGAATTGGGATGATGAACACATCTTAAAATGTGTTTCAAAGGAGAAGGATGGATAAGCCAAAAAGGAATCATGGGTGGCTACGATTCTGTTTTCCATCAGATCTGTAGTCATATTGTAAAAATCATATCTGGAGTTCTAGAACTCAAACGGACCCCAAACCAGTTGTAAAAGTTCACAAATTGAGTTGGCTAACTTTCTTAAGAAGGCCAACCTCACTGATAAGGGCGTTATCTATGTGAAAGAATGGCATCTTTGCTGTTAGGTCTGATCCGGGTCTGTTCTGATATATCATTTTGTTTTCATCATTTCTATGGCTTGGAAAAGGATCCAGAGTGATTCCACGTTTCTATATGTTCCTTATATTATGAATTTAAGATATGGATAATATGGGGTGTTATTTCCAATTATAAATTGGTTATAATGGATCCACACTCCAGGTCAGTGGGCAGTCACCAGCTTTTGCTAGTGCTGTGATTGTCCACAATGTGAATTTTATATCTGGAGTTTGAGAGATGCTTTTCATTCAATTCCAACTCTGAGACTTTCAATTGTATGTCCTTTACTTTTCTTAATTTTCTTTTGGACGAATTCTACTCACAAGTTGGGTAGAATTGGCCAACATCACTTGACTGTATTGTTGGAGATAGAAGTGATACACCATTTTGTAAAATTCATATTTAATTCATCTTTTGGAGTTAGAATGAGTTCTTTATAGTTGTGGAATCCAGAGCAATCATAGTTTCCTATAAAATTTAGTTAAAGCTATGTTTCTGTTTTAGATTTTGGAGTAAATCCATTTTGAACAGCAGGTCTGTTTCAGAAACCTTGCTGTGATTACTCTTTTCTCAACTCATAGCTTCATTACTTCTCCTTTCTAACCTTTAGTCCTTCTTAGGTGAGGTTTTGAAGTTTGCTCAAGCTTGGTAGCATTATTTGATTGTTAGCCATCCTTAATACTCACTCAAGGTGAGTTCTCTCACACCGTTGTATTGATGATTGTGTTTGCTAGTTAGCTCGTGTGTGATTATTTGAATTTATTATAAAAGCATGCTATATAAGTATTGTTTTAATTCGTACATGTGCATTGTATGTAACTAATTATGGATATGGGGACACCACCAAAGGATACGGATTTACCGGTGCGGTGGGTAGGTAAGATCACCAATGTAATACTCTTCGTGAGGTGTAGTGATTAGGGCCAAATGATACGGGATCTTCCCGGTGCGGTTCAAACCTACAAGACCTTAATATAGACATTGATTCGTTCTTTGCCTTTATCATATAATTAAAATTGGAAAATGGATTAGGGCTAGTAAATATGAATCTTAGTACAATGTCTGTGTTTGAATTCACTAAGCTTCGTGCTTACGTTTTTCCCTTATAACTTTTCAGGTGTTAAGATTAAAGAGGCTAAGGCTTGACATGGAGCATCGGGACATCGCTACTAGTTATTTTGTTGGGACCTTATTATTATTATTACTTCCGCACTTATTTTATATGATTATTAAGTTGATGGATTATGTTATGACTATTTCAGTTGTTTTAATTTAATTTATGATGGGTTTTAAAAGTTTAAAATTTTTGCAAAAAAAATTGGGTGTCACATCGTTATACTCCTTTTGTGTTTTGATTATTTTTGAATTGCTTGAGTGAGCAAACGGACCAACTGTGATTGCTTCACAGATCAAATACCCATTATCTTATGAACCGATTACATAATATTCGAAGTGGTTTCGTCCAGACTTCATAATCCTGAGTATACAAGATTGGAATCCTTGTTTTCAATCCAATACTATTGGAGATATTGATCAAACTTGATTGTGAATCTTCCATAGACATTGTGATGATGTTTGATCGATAACCTGCTTAAGATCAGACTTGTAATTATCGTTAGGGAAATATCGATAATTAATGAGATACACCAATGTGCAATGACGACTCAATTAATATTAATTAATGCGGAAAACCCTAATAACTTCTTCAACAAAAGAGATGTATATGAATTACACAGCCCCGTGCTCTGATACCAATTGATGAGATAAAATGTCTAAGATTGTTTAGATCTTTTACAGGTTAATCAAAGAAGAACAAACAATTATATTAAGCAAAACAATGAACACATGATGGAATCAAGATAATACTGAATGATTCAAATGTAGTCACGCCTCAGCAGAGCTCGATTAAGAACTTCCACTGTAGAGGCGAGCTAGGGTTTACAATACGATAATGAAAATAATAAAACTCGTGCTTACTAAAGATACATGCATGCACCTTAAATACTAAAATTGTAGAATAAAATATGGCACGGTTGGACAGGCCCAAACCACTTACAAAACTGGGCTAACTAAACCGAGCCCAAGACGCAACATTTAGAACTCAACAAATAAGAGTCATGTTTTTATATTCTATATACATTTGGTGTAATTAAAACAAGTTTTAGACTGATGTAAACATTTTTCACATATATATATATATATATATATATATATATATATATATATATTCATTGTAACGGTTGTGTTACTATGATTGCTATTATACAATGGTTGTGATGCTAAACATGACGTCCTCCACCCCGGAACGATTCTGCCATCCTGGTTTCGGGGTGTGACAGATTGGTATCAGAGCCCTTGTTTATAGCTAACTAAGTATACCGAACCTTACATGGTATACAACTATAAACATTAAGGGGCCTAAGTGCTCTAAAACTAAAAAGTATACTTTCAAAAATACAAGTATTTTTATAAAATGTATACAAGTATACCTGCGTACCGGAATCTGTGTCATAGGAAGAACAAAACAAAGGTGTTTGGTTGTTGGGACACAACGGTTAAACCTAGGCAGTTATGTAATCATGTTTAGGGTCAATATAGCCTAATCAACTATATTCATTCGAGACATGACCAACATGTTCTTGAGAGTGACTGGTGTTACAACAAGCCTAAAACTTACAGATAACAAAATATCCAACATAAAATACTATAGGAGTATTTTAGGTAGAGCCAGATTCAGTATACAGCTTCATTCCAATTATGCTACCTTTTCTTTCTTGAGTGATAACTTACTTGCGTTAGTAACCCTTCTTTGCTTACCGCTTAGTGGAACACTCTTATCAGGATGAGATATATCTTGTTTCATATATCTTGATTTAAGTTTAGGGGACTTATCAGCCTCTTCTTCCTAATTGTTTCTAGAACAAGATGCCTCCTCGACGAAGACCCATCAGAAGAAACACCGATACCCCGCCACCGGCACCTCCACAATTTGATTCTACCATGTTCCGGGCAGCAGTTACCGCCACTGTAACTGCAGCAATGGCATAAGTGAACTTTGGTGGGGCTGCAGGTGGAACCGACCCCCAACGACAAGACAGACCGCAAAACCCAAGTCCTTCGATAGAAAGGGAGGTATTATCGCTCTGACTCGACGGTTCGAGAAGATTAAATTAATCTTCAAAATTTGCGTCTGTCCCGAAGCAAACAAGGTGAAGTTCGCCACCTGCTCCTTCACCGACAGAGCTTTGACCTGGTGGAATGGTCAAGTCAAAACCCTAACCCTGCCAGTGGCTTATGCCATGGGTTGGGAAAGACTGAAGGAACTTATGCTTGCTTAATACTACCCGAGGGGCGAGGTGCAAAAGTTGGAGCACGAACTCTGGAACTTGAAGATGAAGGGTTCTGACATCGCTACCTACACCGCTAGATTCTGTGATCTAGCTCTCCTCTGTTCGGGAATGGTCACCCCGGAAAGCAAGAAAATCGAGAGGTATATTTGGGGACTGACACAACCAACCAAAGGAAATGTCTTGGCCGCTAGGCTGACTATATTTGAAAGCGCCAATGATCTGGCGCAGACACTGATCGATCATGGATTCGATCTTGATGAGGTAGCAGCTGACCCCGAGCTACAAAGGGAGAGTGGTGGAAGGAAGAAGATGTTCGAAAACAAGCGCAAGGGCCAGTCGCCTTAGGAGCCCTCCAAGAAGTAACAAACGGTGGCAGTCTACGCTGCTACTACTCCTACTATTGCTCCAACTGCTGCTCCAACCACCCAAGCTCCTACCGGTGGATATTTAGGGAAACTACCTCTGTGCAACAAGTGTACCTTTCATCATCACGGACCCTGCCGTGATTTGAACTGCAACAACTGTGGAAGGAAGTGACACACGACCCGATACTGCAAGGCACAAATCCAACCAACTAATTCGACTCTTGGAGCGGGTGCCAGCCAGGCCTGCTATGGATATGGGGAAGTTGGGCTCTTCAAAAGAAACTGCCCCAAGGCGGCAACGAGCAATAATACAGGAAGGCTGCTGGTGATGGGCTAGGAGGAAGCGGTCACTGATCCTACTTTTGTTACAGGTACGTTCCTCCTTGACTACTCTTATGTATGCTTTCTTTTCGATTCTGGTACGGTGAGGAGTTTTGTTAGTCATGCATTTAAACATCTAATCAAATGTAAATCTCAACCTTTAACCAAAACATTCACTGTCGAGATGGCTAACGGGAAGAAGGAAAGCACTAACGATATATTCATAGTCTGTACTCTTACCCTAGACGATCATTCCTTTCCCATCGACCTTATGCATGTATCCATTAAGCGTTTTGATGTCATTATTGGCATGGATTGGTTAAGCTTCAATCGTGTTGATATCTTTTGCTTCGATAAATCCATCCGTCTCAATCTTCCCTCTGGTGAAGCTCTCACGATCTACGGTGATAAGCCTAGTTCAAACCTGCATATCCTTTCATGGATCAAAGCCATAAATATTTGTGAAAGGAGTTCCATGCATTTCTAGCTCATGTTTTTGATGAGACAAAAAAGGTTAAAGACCTCGAGAGCATCCCCAAAGTCGGCAACTTTCCTGATGTCTTCCCTGAAGATCTTCCCTGAATCCCTCCCGAACGCCAAGTTGAGGTTCGTATCGACTTAATCCCCGGAGCTACCCCTGTAGCTAAGTCCCCATATCGTTTAGAACCAGCTGAAATGCAAGAATTATCTAGCTAGCTCAATGAGCTACTCAACAAAGGATTCATCAGGCCAAGTTTCTCACCTTGGGGTGCCCCGATTCTACTCGTGAAAAAGAAGGATGGATCCTTTCGAATGTGTATAGATTATCTTGAACTGAACAAGCTTACCGTCAAGAACCGTTATCCCCTACCCAGAATTGACGACCTATTCGATCAACTTCAAGGAGCCAATTAATTTTCGAAAATAGACCTGAGATCAGGGTACCATCAACTACGAGTCCACGAGCCTGATGCTCCAAAAACCGCATTTCAGACTCGGTACGGTCACTACGAGTTTGTAGTAATGCCATTTGGTCTAACCAAAGCACCCTCAGTATTCATGGATCTAATGAATCGGGTGTGCCGCCCTTTCCTAGACAAGTTTGTGATAATATTCATTAATGATATACTTGTCTACACTCGGAGCGAGGAAGATCACAAATTGCACTTGAGGTTAGTTTTAGAGACATTAAGGGCGGACAAGCTATACGCAAAATTTACCAATTGTGAATTTTGGATCAGGAAGGTAACGTTCCTTGGTCACGTGGTTAGCGAGGAAGGCATACACGTGGACCCATCCAAAATTAAAGCGATTGAGAATTGGTCAGCACTGAAAACACCCATGGAAATCTGTCAATTTCTGGGTCTCACTGGCTATTATCGCAGGTTTATCCAAAACTTATCCAGAATCGCCAAGCCTCTAACCACCCTGACTCAGAAAGCTGTTCCTTTCTGCTGGGGAGAAAACCAAGACACTGCGTTTCAAACCTTAAAGCATGCCATATGCAGCGCACCTATCTTGTCCTTGCCTGAAGGGACAGAAGACTTCGTTGTCTACCGTGATGCATCCAATCAGGGCTTAGGGTTTGTGCTTATGCTCCAAGGACAAGTTATTGCCTATGCCTCGAGACAGTTGAAAACACACGAAGTCAATTACACAACTCACGATCTAGAGTTGGGAGTAGTGGTCTTCGCGTTAAAGATCTAGAGACAATATTTCTACGGAACCAAGTGCACTATTTTCACCGACCATAAAAGTTTGTAGCATATATTTTTCAGAAGGAGTTAAACATGAGGCAGCGGCGATGGGTAGAGTTACTCAGTGACTACAACTGCGAAATACGCTACCATCCCGGCAAGGTCAATGTGGTATCAGATGCTATCATCCGAAAGGAGTATTCAGGGCGTAAGGTGAAGGCACTAACTATGACCATCCATTCCCGATTATCCACATAAATCCGAGAGGCTTAGCTGGAAGCCCTAAAACTAGAGAACATGTCGGATGAAGCCTTGCGGGGAATGGAAAAGAACTTAGAGGTCAAGGGAGACATAGTTTACTATTTCATGAACCGTATCTGGACCCCGAAGTATGGTGGTTACAGAGAAGTTGTCATGAACGAAGCTTACAAGACAAGGTACTCCATTCACCCAGGTTCAGATAAAATGTATCTGGATCTGAAACAACACTATTGGTCGCCGAACATGAAATCAGAAATTGCTACCTTCGTGGGCAAGTGCTTGACTTGTGCCAAGGTAAAAGTAGAATATCAAAAGCCCTCAGGTTTGCTTCAGAAACCGGGGATACCTAAGTGGAAGTGGGAAATGATCACCATGGATTTTATCACCAAGTTACCCAAATCTCCGAGTGGGCACGACACCATCTGGGTAATTGTCGATCGGTTGACTAAATCCGCCCATTTCTAGCCAATCAAGGAAAACTTCAAGATGGAGAGACTCACGCGGATCTACATTCAAGAAATATTTCGCCTTCATGGGGTTCCTGTATCCATTATCTCCGACCCAGATAGCAGGTTCACCTTGAGATTTTGGCAATCACTGCAGAAGGCTCTTGGAACTAAGTTGGATAAGAGCACGACTTATCATCCTCAGACATATGGACAGAGTGAGAAAACAATTCAGACATTCGAAGATATGTTGAGATCCTACTTCACCGACTTCGGAAAGTCATGGGACACTCATCTTCCCTTGGTTGAATTTTCCTACAACAACAACTACCATACCAGCATCAAGGCTGCACCGTTTGAAGCCCTCTATGGCCGCAAGTGCAGATCCCCTCTGTGTTGGGCTGAAATGGGTGACACGCAGCTAGTCAAGGGTCAAGTCCCTGACAACATTCTCACTGGTCCTGGAATCATCCGAGAGACAACTGAAAAAATCGTACAAATCCGAGAACGACTGAAAGCCTGACGAAATCATGGACTGTCGATATCATGGACTAAGAGATCAAACGCACGAAGCAGAGCCGCATCCCGATAGTGAAGGTTCGTTGGAATGCCAAGCAGGGACCTGAATTCACTTGGGAGCACGAGGATTCCATGAAGTAGAAGTATCCTCACCTCTTTCCAAGTTCATGATTGTACTCCATTTTGAATTTCGGGACGAAATTCCCTCTAACGGGGGGATGATGTGACAACCTGAAACTTCTATCTTGTACACTTAGTCAAATTCAATCAACTTTGAACTTTTTTGTTGACTTCTTGTGTTGTTTAAGGATTCATTTAAGTGTTCTAACCTTGAGTATGACCAAGGTTGAGTTTAGGAATGAGTCAGCAAGTCATATAGTGTCAAAATCGAGCCATACATACCCTTAAGGGGAGTGTACGGCCGTACACATGGGTGTGCGGACGCACACTCACCTCAGGTGGCCGTACACTCTTAAAACACCCTCCAAAGTGAGAGTTTGACTTCCATACTCGAGATAGACATGACCCTAGCCTTATTGCACCTTAGAATTGACAGTCTGGACGTCTTCATGTGGGTTGTATGACTGCACATACCTGTGTACGGACGCACACACCCTTGTGTGGTACCACACTCCTTGTGTGCGGTAGCACACTCCTGTATGCGACCACACACTCATCCTAGGGCCACAAACCCACTTCTAGGACCCTTAACTTGCACTGCAAATGAATATAGACCTAGAACACTTCATGGATGCAAGTATGGACCTTGAAAACACCACAAAGGCACCTCTCATCATCGGTGTATGGCCGCACACCCATGGACGCACACACCTTTAAGATGGCCATACACCTCCCTCGTGCAATCCTTTAAGGTCCTAACACTTAGGGCAAGTAGCTCCAAGTCCCTAGAGTGGTTCTCCATCACATCTATTAGTCAATTACCCTCATCAGACTCATTTATGTGTCATTACGTGTTCATTAGGATCTAATTGTGTTCAAGGAATCACTTGAACACCCATCTCTCCGTATCGATCCTTAAATCAAACCATTCGCTCAAGGTGAGTTCATACCCCTACATTTTCTGTGTTTTTATTGTTTTCAAGGGAGAATACAAGTCAAACTCAAAGTATTTTATTAAGTTTAGAACTTAGTAACGCAGTCCAATGATTTCCACGCTCAGTAACATATTCAGATATTTTATCCCCTTTTGTAATATGTTGAGCATAAGGGAAACTTTTAATTTGGAAATCTAACTTCATAGTAAAATATAATGAGCATAAGGGAAACTTTTAATTTACAAAGCGTTTTTCATATCAACTCTAATAAAATATAATGAGTATAGTTTGGGATTACCCTCTAGGAAGTTTCTACCAAATCAGATTTCATGGATGATTATGTATAAACTATGACAAATTTAGTTTATTTTAAATATTTCCTCAGGAGTATAAAGTACCTTTATTGATGGATAATTACTGTTTTATACTGTCTCTAGCTTGTAAACTAGATTATACAGAATTTTGAGGCTCTACTTCAAAACTGTACCCTTAGGTGTACATGGATAAATCCTTTTAGTATAACCAGAGTCTTCTGGAGGGAGAGCGTGAGATTTGTGAATAGATCTATTCGGTACTGACAATCCCACACCTGAACTGCTAGCTACAGTTAGGCATGGGTGAAAAAATGTCATTTAACTTAACGCCTGAAGAACGTTATAAAGGTCTCTCGGTCATATCAAGTCTGGTAATACGAATCACAAATATGTATAAACTAACTTTGGTTTACGGACTCTACTCTTCATTTGTTTTATTTTAAGTAATAAAACTACTTTTATATATATACTGATAGTAATCAAGGATTTCTAAACTTGCATCTCTACCTCTAGGATGGATAACTATTTTTAGGGAAAATATGGGATTTTTCTAGGATGACACCAGCATCTCTAAAACTGATATGCATATTCATTCCATGATTCCTTGGGTTGTACATATCTTGTATGAATCTGGAAGTCATGGAAGGAATGGGTTTTCAAACATGCTTTTCCTAAGAAAATATAGGGTTTTCTTGAGGAACACTCTTCAAAAGGATTTAAAGAAACATTTTTTTACCACCAAAACTAAATGCTTATGAACTCACTAGCTCTATGCTGATATTCTTTCAAATGGCTTGTATTCTCAGGAAATCAGTAGGTAGGTACTTCTTGGATTTAGCGGAGTCAGAGTAATAAGAGTCATGTTTTTATATTCTATGTACCTTTGGTGTAATTAGAAAAAGTTTCAAATTGGTGTAAACATTTTTCACATATATACTCATTGTAACGGTTGTGTTACTATTATTGCTATTGTACAATGGTTGTGATGCTAAACAAGACGTCCTCCACCCCGGAACAATTCCGCCATCCTGGTTTCGGGGTGTGATAAATCTTTTAAATAGATTAAAATTTTAAACCATGTTATTATGGATTTATTAATATTCTTTTAATTAATCTTTCAATTAATTATTAATAAGGCCATAATTATTCCTTCTAGTTGTGTCCATTTAAATTTGTAAAATTATAACCTTTAATTCTATATTTAAATTATGAAACCAAAAGTATGTATTTTAAACATTTAAAATGCTAGGGTTTTAGAATTTAATATTTTGCAATTACAACTTTTAATCAAATTTCAAATTCTAAAACTAGAGGGCAGGCTTTGAAACTTTTCAAAACCTCTTAGATCAAATTTGTAAACAAATAAATTAATCATATAATTTATTTATATCACAAAAATTGACCTAACCTAATTTCCTATAGCAAGATGATTCAAATCAAATTCTAAAAATTCTACAAATAATTAATATATCATATAATCGAAGCACTAAGCTCCATCTTCTTCAACCCGGTGCGCGTACCTGTCTACTAATGTCCTGAGAATACAAGTAGGTTTTAAATGAGTATCAGCATAAAACTGGTGAGTTCATAAGCATTTGGATTTGGAAATAACTGTTCTTTGATCTTTTGAAAGGTACGTTATTTTTATCCAGAAAACCTTACATATTATGATATAGTAAAGGTTAGGTAAAAAATTTATTTCTGCTAGTTCATCTTGCGAGCACTTAGTGTATACCAATCATATACAATCCAAATCGAACAAACAGTCGAGTGTGTGGTTCTGCCCCAAGCCCACAACCAAACCAGGAACAGGAAAAGAGGCGGATACCACACATTCCACTGGTTGTCAGATTCTCATGTACATAATACTGAAGTATCCACTAGGTACTCACAATGTTATCCATCATTGATCTGATGCTATTTATTCTCAAGAAAATCCTTTATTTTCTTTTGAAAAGTATGATTAACCAATTCCTTTTATGACCACTTAGTTAATATTAGTTATGTATAAACCAGCATCGGATAGACAGTTAATTGTGTGGATCTGCCCTAAATCCATAACCAATAAAGGAACAGGGAATGAGGCGGAAACCACGCATTCCACAGTCTATCGGATATTCTTCATACGTAACATGGATGCATAAACTAAGAAATCATGGAATTAATGATGAAGGTTCGTCGGTTAAACGTAAAAAAAGAAGTACGTTTTTGAAAAGCCAAGTTATCCCGGGAAAATCCTATATTTTCCTACAAGTTGATGGTTGGTTATCCATTCTAAACTGAGGTGTACAGGTATCTACCATACCTATATCGATAAATGTAGTTTTCATTTTTAAACAGAAACCCTGGTTACTTGAAGTATACTAGCTTTATTACATAAATAAAACTATTAAATACGTGGTGAATTAAATCCTGAAGGTATTACTAATACCTTCTAGTAATCAAATTGGTTATTACTTTGAGGTTAGTTCACTTGATTCATTATTACAAAAGTAAATCTATGTTATCTAGGTTGCGTGTTTTATAACCATACATTAACTTGATACGGCACGTAACGGGGCCAGTATCCTTTATGACTTTGTCACCCCATGAATGTCTACCTAACTGTAGCTAGCAGTTCAGGTGCAGGATACTCAGTCCCGTATAGATATATACACAACAGTCACGCTCTTCCTATAAGAGATTCTGGTCATAAGTGCTAGTCCTACACTCGGATTCCGGTGGAGTGTTACCAAGGACGTGTCTCCAACATTAGACTAACAAATTTACAAGTAATATTATAGAAAATCCTTTTATGATTAACATGAATCCCTTATAAAATAACATATTTTATGACATGATTCATAAGTTAGTTACCCTAATTTTGAAAATTGTTTCTATGAGTTGATTTCTTAATCGTTTGGTAAAAACTATTTTTCCATGTTACAAGCATTCAGAGAATATAATTTTCTTAAGTAAAACAATATAATTTGAGCACAGGTTTCCTTGTACTTTTACATGTATTCCGCCCTTGAAAACATAAAAACTCAGAAAATCGTAGGGGTATGAACTCACCGTTTTGACGTAGGATTCAAGTGTAAGATCGGTATGGATGCTGAGTGTCAATTGAAGCCTCGAACACAATTGGACCCTATTTAACATGTAATGACACATATATGATTCAAATTAGGGTATTTTATGACTAGACATGATAGGAGACAAATCTAGGGGCTTGAACACACTTGAACTAAGTGTAACGATCACATATGATTAAGTGAGGGAGGCGTATGGCCACCTTGAGGGTGTGTACGGCCATGGTTGTGTGGCCCAGGAGTGTATGGTTGTTCACTCATGAAGATGGGTGTTTTTGAGGTGTTTCCAAGGTTCTACAAGCATCCAAGGAGTGTTCTACGTCCCATACATAGTGGTTTTGCAAGTTTAAGGCCAAACATGAATATCAAAATGGGTGTTTACGGTTCTGGGAGGTGTGTGCGGCCGTATAGAGGAGTGTGCGGCCATACAGAGGAGTGTGCGGCCATACACTCTTCATCCTTGCCCAAAATGTCAATTTATCAAGAGAATCAAGGCTAAGGTCGTGTCCAACTAGAGGATAGAGGCCAAATTGTCAGTTTAGAGGGGCTTTAAGGTGTATACAACTACCTTATGAAGGTGTGCTCCCATACACCTTCAAAGGATGAAGAACATGATGAACTTGATGAATTAAGGATTAGATCAAGAAGTACTACGGGTATAACAAGCTAGATGATGGAATACTTACATTTTTGAAGCCTTTGGAGGGTTTTTGGATGAAGATTCTAGAGAGAGAAAGTAGCAATGTTCAGCCAAATGAAGAAAAGGGTGAATGAGAGGGGTCTCCTCATATTTATAGGGGTGGGTGACCCACCACCCAGGTGTGTGGTTGAGGGGTGGGTGTGCGGCCACACACCCATGTGTACGACCGTACACTCCTCCCAAGAGGATGCATGGCTCGATTTTTCTACATTACAACTTTATAGCTTATCCCTAATCTCAACCTTGGTTGTAATCAAGCTTAGAACACTTAAACGGACCATTAAACGGTGTTAAATGGTGATGTAGTCGAGTTTAACCTTGATAGAAGTTCCAGGTTGTCACATCATCCCACCGTTAGAGGGAATTTCGTCCCAAAATTCAGGCATAGAATACAAATAGTGAACTCGGAAAAGATGAGGATGATTCTTCCACGGTTGAGTTGAAAAACTCTATGATCGATTAGATCTTCAACATGTTAAACAACAAAAGCAAACAAGCAAACATAGAGAAACACAAGACGGAATCAAATAATGCTTAATGATTCAAAGTAGTCACGCCTCAGCAGAGCTCGATGAAGAACTTCCACTGTAGAGCAAGCTAGGGTTTGTAGTACAATTATGAGTATAATAAATTGGATCCCTTCTATGGATGCATGCAAGTATCTTAAATACTAAACCCTAACAAGACAATCACGGTTGGACAGGCCCAAACCGGATGACAAAACTTTGCTAAGAACCAAGCCCGATGATGCAACACAATTCAACCCAACAAACTCCCCCTTTACGTTAAATAGGGTGAGAGACTATTTCGGTTGAGTGACCTTGACCTGCTTCACAACCTTGAACAGCCGAGGGATAATCGCAAGAAGTGACTGCCGAAACTGAATCTACCAACGAAGCATATCGGTAAACAACTTCTTATCAGCTTCACTGTTCTGATTACACCTGTGTATAATCTCTAGAATATGCTCCAAGAATGCAGTAGAGAACAAGTGCTTGTCAATAAGAGCGAACAGGCACTTTTGACCTGCGCCCCTAATGAACATCACAGTATGAAACTTAGGATCAATCTTGCCCTTGATCATCGTATTCACGTTGCCAGCTCTTCCAATTTGTTTCACCGTGGTTTGCTTATGAATGGCAGATGCAATTTCTTGATCCATCTTTGCTACTTCGTGAGTGTAACAAAACAAGCATTCGCTTGATGTGATCAATGATCAGATGATACTCCTGTGGATTAGATAAAAAAATGTTGTTGAGTTGTATCCAGTCGTGCGGGTTCAAGTTCGGTAGACCAGCCAGGGAAATAGTATGGACCGAGCTATCCAAGCCTCGGGTTACTTTGAATTTGACATTAAAAAATTTCCCAGCCGAAGAGGGGTTCAATACCTTGACCGTTGTAATCTTCTTTAGGCTCCATGTCAAGTATTGTGGCTGAGCGAACTCTAGATAAAATTCCAATAATCCCGATCTACCTTCGGGTCTGGAGAGGGAACGACAGCATTTGAGGTAAATTAATGGAAGGTAAATGTCTTTCTGTTAATTGGCATATTGAATTGAGCATCCTTTGAGTTCTCAAAACCGAACAACATAACAGGTTCAAGCCAGTGAGTATTCGGTTCATCAATGACTTCCCTCTAGAGCGATTCAATGGTCCATTCCAGAAAAATTAACTTCGTTTTCTCTAAGAGTTCCTTTTCTTTCATATCTTTCTCCAAAAGATCCATCTTTTCCTGAAGCTCTTGATCAGATGGCTTGAACTTCTGATTAGGTTTAGAAGGACTCCCTGTCATGATGTCTTCAACATCATCATCTTCATCTACATCATCTTCTCCAATCTTTCTCTTTTTCTTTTCACTCTTACTGGCCAAAGCTACATTATCCTTCGGTCTAGCAGTAGCTTTTGTTTCTGGAGGGGGTGGAGGTTGAGTTTTGTCAGTCTTGCCTTGTGAATTCTTTTCTCCCGCTTGTGTCGGAAGAACAGTGGTCTTCGGAACACCCTTAATTCTACTTAGAATATCTAAAGCAGGACGTAGCTTCTCAGTTAAATAACGTCGAATGGAGATAGTTAAGATAGAGTCATGGGCATCTAGGAGATGCTACAAGATTGAATGGACATCACCCATGAAGCTGTGAATCACCTCTCGTTCAAATTTTAAATCGTCATGCTCTTTAGTTGCAGTTCGGAGCTTTAAATTCTGAATTTTGAGCAGAGAGGTTCGCTTGTCCAGCTCATCCATTACTTTGTTTTTGACAGCAAGCTCAGCCTCAAGCTGAGTTAAGCGAGTATCAACCTTGGTATGGAGCTCTTCGTTAGCAGTTTCAATAGATTTTTGAACCACTTCAAGTTGTGTTGGCTCAGCCTCCAGTGATCGTGTGAGAGTGTCAACAGATGCGTTCACTGTTTGTGCGTTTTTCTGAGTAGCTGCTCGCAAAGAATATAAAAGGATTTGAGCATTTGATATTAATTTTTCGACTTTTGCTGTCGCATCCTTGCATTCTTTTGTTGAGGCTTCAACAGCAAGCGAAGCTTTCTCGCACTGGGAGGTAGAGGCGTCAATAGCCTTTGCAACAATGGAGATGGAGGTATCATGTTCTTTGACAACTGAAGAGAAAAAGGCTTTGAGAGTAGCTTCTGAATAAGGACCAAAAGAGGAGGAAGAAAGTAACTGATCAATTTTATCAGTTACAATCTTGAGATGTCGCTTGGTGAGGGGAGAGTCTTCGTCGTCATCGCTTTGGACACGATAAGGATTGAAGTAAGAAGAATCAAACTCCATTTCCTCACCACCAAGAACGGTATTGGTTTCGGTTGAACGGGTAGGAGATAGAAGTTTGGTGGTGACAGGGGTTTTGGGTGGGGAAGAACGAACCCCCGTATCAGATACGTTGGTTTGAACTCCAGTGGTGGTTGTAGTGGTAGCTTCAGTGAAAATAGGTGTAGGAATGGGAATGGAAGAAGAAGGTTGTGATGTGATGATTGGGAAAGTGGGAGGTAAGGAAATAGGAATGGAAACAGGTGGAGGAGAAGGTTCTTTGGAGCGAACATGTACCTATGGTGTAGGCGAGCGAAATGCGGTATCGCCACGAGCCGAACCATCATCATCAAAGCTTTATCTCTCATATTCGTTAGGAATTGATTGTTTTTGACCAGTAGGGAGGTACTCGGAGTCTGAGTCGCTTGATGATTGAAGGATAAGCTTTCGATCAGGTCTCTTGGTCTTCTCTACTTGGGCTGGGAAGGTGCTACCGTCTCAGACTTTTGCTTCCTTGGAGTTTGAACCTTTGAAACGAGACCCCCTTTATCCCCCTTTTTGGATTCTTGCTTCTTGCCACGCTTAGCAGGTTTGTCTGCTTCCTCATGAGATTTAAGCATTTCAGGAGAAAGTTCCCTTGGACCAGAAGAGGGGAGCTTCTTATACTCTTGAATAATCTTGCTCACAGGGGAAACACAAGCATACACTGCCTCAGGAATTGAGCCAACGAAGTGAAACTTTGACAGATGTGTGACAATGATATTAGTGGTGTGAAATGTAGCAATGGATGAGAGAAGTGATTCTGCCATTATAGGAACATGATAACGCTCCATATTCCATTGAGTGATAATGGTTCATAAGCGAGCACGAGAAACTTTTGCGTGGTGAGAAACAGATGATAAACTCTAGAAAAGTTGAAGCCATAGAACCATAGCATAATCAAGGTTGATGCCAACTTACAAACCATAGAGCAAAGTCATGAAAGACTTGCTAGCACCATCAGATCCAGCGCTGCGTTCAGAAAGCCCTTTGAAGAGAAGGGTGAAAAGGCCATTCAATTGAGGAGGGAGGCATGATTTCTTGAATCTGGTGACAGTAGTTAGGGTTTCAATGTACCCCATGTTGTAGAACATAGAGAAAAGCTGACCGGTGGGGATGGAATCAGGGTTCACCATGGATTTGTCATAAGAAAGCCCTAGCAACGAGAAAAAGCGATTCTTGGAGATCGAATCTCTTTGGTTGAGAATGTCAAAGTAGATCTTCTCTGCACCTTTGTCGTGTGTAGCGGTGGAATAGATTTGAAAAATACATACTATTGGAACAACTTCCACAGTTGAGAGAGCCTTGACGAATGGGGAATATTTTAGGATTCCACCACTTGATACATGTGAGTATCATAGAGGAACGGGGAAAGATCAATCAGCAGATTCTGGTTGGACTTGATTGCGAGAAGAGTGGAGCGTCTAGTGGTTTCTTGAACAGAGGAAGATTTTGCCATTGGTGTAGCTTGAAGAAGACGAAGATGAATAGTGAGAATGGAATCGCCGGAAATCGCTTTGTTGCTTGAGAGAGAAGAAGTGTGGTAAAGATCAAGATGATGGTACCAAAAACCCTTATATACGATTTTGTGGAGAGAGAAGAAATCTAGAGTAATGTTTCCTTTAATTTGGGAAACGACGGCTAAAAAGGCGTTATTAGACAACTCTTCAAATTCACGCACCTTTATCCTCCTTTCAAATTTTAATCATTTAAGCTTCCTGCTTACTCACCCTTTGAACCTTTAAAATGAATCTTTATCGCCATACGTACCAAAGGTGTTATATTTATGATCCCTTCGATTGAAAATAATTGCATTATACCATTAAGAATCAAAGTTATATATTGATGAATAGATTGTGAAAAATCGAACCTGAGTTTTGGAAAATCCAAGATTTTCATGCAAGATAGTGTCAAAGATAAAGAAATAAATCAAACTATCTGTGGGATTTTGTGATGTCATATAAGACATAAAGCAGTGGATCCCGGGCACGAATCTCTTCCTTCAAAGCAAGAGAGACTTCAAAGTGCTTGTATGGATTCTTGTAGAATTACGATCAAATACTTGTTCAAAAGTATTGAAAGGCATCTTTTATATAAGTCAATTAAGGGTGGCTTTCACTTCAATTCTAGATTATGATACTTGACATAAGACAAAAATAGAACGAAGTACTTGTGAAACCGGTGTGGTCTGTTAAACAAGTAGGTGAGTGAAATATTCAGTGACTTGTTGATATGTAATAATTAGAAATCTCAAAAAAAAATATTTGGATCCTTTGGGTAGAAAAATCTTGGTGAAAGATATTTTCATCAGGACCTCTCAAAAAAAAGAAGATTTCCGGAGTCATCCACAAAAGTAGTTTCGTTAATTCAAGGTGAAAGCTAGAACAATTATTTGTTCACTGTCAATGCATTATAGGTATTGAATTTTGGGTGTCACTTAGTACGTCGTGTCACGAAACAAAGATCATAAACACAGAAGTTGTGTAACCATAAACCTCAGTGGTAGTGTCGAGAGTCTCAAGGGTTACAATTATGAAATGAATGATTAATGAAGATTAAGATTAAAAGGAGGTTAAAGAATGAATGTACCTCTGCTATAATAAAAAGGACCAAACATAAAAACTCTTAACTCATGTTAGAGTAGAGCTAGGTAGCTCATGATAAGAGTGAATTTGTCAGCCTAATTGGGAAGACATGAGTGGTGTAAATCAAGTCATTAAGGCTTCACTCAAAATCTTTAGAGGCTTGAGTCAACATACAACAGCATGCTTCTAGGGACACTTAGCTAATATAAAGATAAAGAATTATACTTGTCCCTGCTCAATTATTACGAATGTTCCTTAAACGTTAATAAGATTAAAATTTAATAATAAAAATATTTTTGAGTTATGGTTTGCGTTTTCTGAAAAGAAATAAGAACAGAAATGAAAAATATATTTTTTTTAAATTTTCTAAAAAATAAGTAAAACAGAAATGGCAAATATTTTTGGATTTTATGAAAACAAAGGAAAAACATAAAAGAAATTATAAGGAAAGAGTGCATACATACTATACAAATGGAACTGTCACATGAAAATAAAAAAGCGAACCGATTCCAGTAAGACTGAGCCCGAAATGGACCGAGCGTTCGGTTCATTTCGGTTCCCAAAAGAACCGAACCCGAAATGGACCGAGCGTTCGCTCTATTTCGCTTCCAACTTTTATGGAGGCGAAGGTGACTTCGGTACAGATTCAGCTTCCATCATTCCTAAGCCTTGTAGGATTTTATTAAAACTGGTTTCAGGCAAGGCTTTAGTAAAGATGTTTGCCAAGTGATCAGTAGTCCTAACAAAATGAATTTTCACATTACCTTCTTCCACATGATCTTTGATGAAGTGATACCTCAGTGCAATGTGTTTCGTCTCGGAGTCACAATATAGTGGGATTTTCTTCATGTTCAGGCCATAGTCACGAAGCTGACTGTGTATCCATATGACGTGAGATGTGCACGATGCTGCAGCTATGTATTCTGCTTCGGCAGTTGAGAGTGATACTAAGCTTTGTTTCTTTGACTGCCAGCTTACCAGTTTGCCATGTAAAAATTGACATCCGCATGTGGTAGCTTTTCGGTCTAATTCGCATCCTCCAAGATCAGCATCCGAGAATGCTTGGACAAAGAATATTGACTTGGCAGGGTACCATAGACCAAGCGAAGAAGTTCGCTTCAGGTATCAAAAGATATTTTTCACAGCTAGCAGGTGAGGTTCACGTGGATTAGCTTGAAACCTAGCACAATAGCAAACAAAAAACATTATTTCTGGTCCACTTGTTGTTAGATACATTAGCGACCCTATCATTTGACGATAGAGGGTCATGTCAGCAGCTGGTTTGTCCAGCGAAGGTGCTAACTTTGTGCCAAACGCCATAGGAACCTTCACTTTAGAATCTCCCAGCATTCTAAACTTAGTTATTAATGTCTTCGTGTAAACCTCTTGATTAATAAAAATACCTTCAGGACCCTGTCTAATATTCAAGCTAAGGAAAAAATTAATCGGACCCATTGAGCTCATTTCAAATTTAGTCTCCATCAACATCCTAAATTTAGTTGTTAAGCTGGGATTTGTGGAGCCGAAGATGATGTCATCGACGTAAATTTGAACTATCATAAGGTGGTTACCCTCTTTCTTTCGAAAGAAGGTTGGGTCAACCGAACCTTGTTTAAACTTGGACATTTTAAGAAATTTAGTCAGAGTTTCATACCATGCCCTTGGTGCTTGCATGAGACCATAGACCGCCTTGTCCAGAATGTATCAGTGACCTGGATACTTCTCGTTCACAAAACCTGGTGGTTGCTCTGCACACACCATCTCTTCTAGTTCTCCATTTAAGAAGGCACACTTCACGTCCATTTGCAATACTTCAAAGTTCTTATGTGTGGCATATGCAAGAAAAATACGAACTGACTCCAGCCTAGCTACAGGAGTGAAGGTCTTTTCATAATCAATGACTTCTTCTTGACAATAACCTTTCACAACCAATCTTGCCTTGTTGCGAATTACATTTCCTTCCTTGTCCTTTTTGTTCCTGAAAACCAACTTAAACCCAACCACAGAAGCATCCTTTGAAGTTGGAATCAGTCTCCACACTTTGTTTCGCTCGAACTCATTGATTTCGTCCTGCATGGTCTGTACCCAATGAGAATGATCAAGTGCAGTGTTGATCGTCTTCGGTTCAACCTTGGAAACGGACGAATTAAACTTGTAAAATACCACTTTAGAGAATAGTGTTGTTTGTTTCGCTTTTAGTTGAGAGCGTATGTGAACTTTTTCTAGTGGTTTACCAATGATTTGTGTTTGAGGATGATCTTTGGTCCATTTGGTGAGTGGTGGGTAGTTAGGATCGTAAGAGGGATCTAGTTCAGCATCCACCTCCTCTTCGAGTTCTGATTGAATATCATCATCGTTTGAATTTTCATTCTCCCCCTCGAACGATGATACTTCCTCCGGTTCAGGCTTAGAATACTTTCTCTGGACTTGCATTGTGGTTGGTGTAGATGAACATGGACTCTCCCCCTGGAATGATGAACTTAATTAGTTGGAGAAGACGAACCCTCCCCTTGAACATAAGAACTATCTCTGGGAGGTTCGCTTGACTTAGACTGTTCGGTTGCTTGTGGTTATTCGTCTACCATTTTCTATGCAGCGTCATCAATTACCTTCTTCAGGTGATCTACCTTGTTATCTGCAGCTTCGGATTCAGAGTGAATGGCGTTTTCTAGTTCATCAAATAACAGCATGTACATCTCAAAGAGATTTGAAATGGGTACCGTAACATGATCAGAAATGGGAAATATTTCCTCCATAAAGCCTTCGGTCTTCTTTAGTTTTTTTGACGTAGTTGTCATCAAAGGTAACATAATAGGTCCCTTCTATTTTCTTTGAACGCTTGTTGAGAACTCTATAAGCTTTAGAAGTCAAAGAATAACCCAGAAATATTCCTTCGTCTGCTTTGACATCAAACTTGTTTTGATGTTCCTTTGAATTGAAGATAAAACATCTTGAACCAAACACATGGAAAAACTTTACATTGGGCTTTCGGTTGTTCAAGATCTCATAGGGAGTGATTGAGAAACGTTTGTTGAGATAAGATCCATTCTGTGTAAAACACGCAGCATCAATAGTGTCAGCCCAGAAGTTTAGAGGTAGAGAAGCAAAGCTCAGCATGGTTTGGGCTGCTTCACATAGAGATCTGTTTCGCCTTTTGACAATTCCAATTTGTTGTGGAATATATGGATTTGAAAAGCTCTGAGTGGTTCCCTTCTCTGCAAGAAAATCTTCAAAGTCTTTGTTCTTGAATTCCAACCCGTTGTCGCTTCTAATGTTGCGAAGTACCTTTCGTAGTTCAACTTCTATCTGTTTCATAAAGAGTTTAATTTTGGGAGTGGCCTCCGATTTCTGCTTTAAAAAGAACACCCAAGTAAACCAAGAGAAGTCATCTATAATGACAACTATGTACTTGTTACCGCCAATCCTTTCGATTGAAGAAGGAACACATAAATCAATGTGCAGTAATTCGAGTGGTTCAATAACTTTTGTGTTGAATCGAGATGGATGACTCTGCCGACTTTGCTTTCCCATTTCACATGCGGCACACATGTGTTCTTTATCGAACTTTAGAACACGAAGTCCCCGAACGTGATCCCCAAGCACCAGTTTGTTGATGTCTTTAAAATTGAGATGGGAAAGTCTTCGGTGCCATAGCAAGCTTTCGTCTGAATGAGCCTTTGATAGTAAACAAACTGCTAGTTTTCCTCATATGGGATTGAGATTCAAAGGGTACATCTCTCCTTTTCGCTTCGATTTCAGCAAAATGTTTTTTGTCTTCTTTTCAATAATCTCTGAGCCATCATCATCGAACGAGACCTTTAATCCAGTGCCGACCACCATTTGAGAAACACTGATGAGGTTGTGTTGTAGACCTTCAACATACTCCACTTTTGGTATTGAAAAATCACCATTGGTAATCATACCATAGCCTTTGATTGTGCCGAAAGAATTATTACCATACTTGACACATCCACTATCTTGAAGTGACCGAAATTCCCTCAGTTCCTCCTTTCTTCCTGTCATGTGATGCGAGCAGCCACTGTCTATATACCATTTATCATCGAACTGCTCGTCACGCATAACCTGCAAAAATTATGCACATTTAGGAACCCAAAGTTTCTTGAGGTCCTTGTGAGCCTTTTACACAACAGGGAATAGCAAGGGAAACATCGACCATAAAGGTTCTTTTTATTAATGTTGTTTCATCTTTTCTTGTTATGGTAAAAACTTTGATTTTATTAGATTTGAGCATTTCAGATTCAGTTTTTGATTTGACATCAGCAATCTTTTGGTTCTTCACTTCGGAATCAAATGTCGTCTTCCTTTCAACTTCTGGAAAGAGCGTTCCTTTACCTTTTCTATCATTCTATGAATGAGAATGAGAAGGATGAGATTTGGGATAAGTATAAGACTTTTGATGATTGCCCTTACTTGGTTGGGTGCCGAAATTACCTTCCCTTCGGTTTCTCTCAATAGTTGATTTAGAACCGAAACCATCTTTTCGGTTTCTCACATATTGAGGACCGTAACTTCCTTTTTGGTTGTCATTCATCTGATGACTGAAACATCTCTTTTGGTTGCCTTGACTCTGAGGACCGAAACTCATCTTTCGGTTTTCTTGATTCTGAGGGCCAAAACTCTTCTTTAGGTTGTCTTGATTCTGAGGACCGAAACTCTTCTTTCGGTTGTCTAGATTCTGAGGAATATGATGCACTAAGTTTGTTTTTGTTTCTTCTTTTGACTTAGAAGCTTTTTCATAGCGAACGTAATTAGGATTTTGAGATCGCTAAAACTGCTTCCTTTAAGTGAGATTCTTCTTGTATCTCAAATTTCGTTGATGCTTTCTCTCTAACACTTGTTTGGAGTTTTATGGATGTTGGCATTTCGCTTAGGTACTTGAGCATGACTTCCGCTCTTTAGAGAAGAGGTTTCGCTTGACATTTTGACTGGATCGTCTAAGTTAATTTTAGTACAACTTGTACTCGGCACATCAAATCGAGCAGTATCATTAAGTGGTTCTGCCACATACCTACCTTTCTGTAACGCCCAAAAATTTCAAAACAATTTTTCATTTAAAAATAATCGTTTAATTCTTAAAAACGCCTTACTTGAAATCTCATTCATAATTGAATTACAAAACATAACTCCATTTTCACTTGCATAATAAACCAAGGTCCTCAAAACATGACTCTTTCTCTGGTGTGTACAATCGAGCCGGTATCGTCCCGTGATCCTGAGAGAAACCTGAAACACATAACACAAAACACTGTAAGCACGAAGCTTAGTGAGTTCCCCAAAATATCGCATACAACACATACGCCACTCGAGGCTATAGTACGACCCTCCGGTCAGTGTGTCTCAGCGGGACCCTCCAGTCCCGTAGCTCGTTGGACCCTCTGGTCCGGTCATAGCTCGTTGGGCCCTCTGGCCCGGTCTGAATCGTTGGACCCTCCGGTCCGGTCTATAAACTCCGCATAGCATAAATCACAAAGACATAATGCATAGCATGTCACATACAATAGGATAACATAATACTCAATGTAAGCACATATGACCTTCCGGTCACACAATACTACCACTCAAGGTAACATAGAGTGAGAAGACTCACCTCGTGGAAAGTCTAAGATCTCGCGTACTCGATATCTCCAAATCCCAACGACGACTCTACCTCGCCTAATCATAAAAATATCATTTAATAATCAAGGACTTCCACAACTAAAACTTTACCCCTTATCATCGTCCCTCATAGGGTAAAGACCATTTTACCCTTCCTTGACCCAAAGTCTCCATGTTGACCAAAACCCTAAAAGTCAACAAAAGTCAACCCTGTGAGTACGCGGGGCGTACTGCTTGACGTACGCGGGGCGTACATCGCCAGCCTATGGATCGGGATCTCCACCCAGTACGCTGCGCGTATTGGGAGTTACGCCCGGCGTAACCATCAGATTGTAACATACTTCATTTCTAGTCTTAATCGGTTAAGCCATTACTCCAACTTCTAGATCTGACTATGTTTATGCGTCTAAAACCATAAAGTCGAGACCTTTAAGCCTTGGCATGGCTGTAAAGGCTCCAACACTTCTTAACATCATTCTATTCCAACTCAAGGACCTAGATCTCATGCATGGTGCAACATTTACGTCCAAGATGTCATTTTTATGAGTCTACAACTCCAAAAGACCAGAAGTATGATGGATCTAAGCTTATGGAGACCATTTGCACAAAAAGTCTCCACCTTTCGGACTAAAACCCTAGAAAATGGTACTTGAAGCATATAACATGAACCAAGTGACAAGATCCGAACTTTTTACCTGATAATGAAGCTTCAACCCTTGCAAAGCTCAGATCTACACTTGAACACCACTTCTAGCCTTCCCAATGAGTTCTTCTTCTCCTTTGCTACATTGGAATGACACCACCATGTTTAGAATACTCACAAAATGGCTTAAGAACGAATGCACACTATCTTTAGGGTTTCTCTCTGAGGGATGGTGGCTGAGAAGCCCAGCCACACATTCCTTTTATAGCCCTCCAAAGGAATTAGGGTTTTTAGGTTTGGACCGGTTACGCCCAGCGTAACCTTGGGAATGCCCAGCGTACCTGAGGGTCAACGTGTCCAAATGAGGCGCGCGAGTACGCGCAGCATACACCTTGTATGCCCAGCGTACTCGCCTATCCTGAAAACCCTAAAATGACAACATAACCAAGATGAATACCTAGATTTCGGGCTGTTACACTTTCACTCTCCATGATTTTTTCTAAGAGATACCTTCTATTTCATCACCATTATCTATTGGTGCTTACCAGAAAAACTAATCACAGCCATCAGCATTATCTTCTTCTACTAATGTCGTTAGTTTAGCTGTTTGTTGTTGTGTAACTCCTCGAACTGTGTAAGTTCAGCAGTACCTTTTGATATACAACAGCTTTTGGCTTGAGAATTTTGGTCTTGTCTTTTGATGAGCAAGCGAACTAAACATAGTTTTCAAAGATAAGATTTTTATTGGTTTTGGGTTCGCTCTTGACAAATTTAGAAAAACCCACCTCATCTTCTACAGATATCACACTCATTTCATCATCCTCATTGAATTCAGAATTGTTTTCAATATCAATTTTGTTTCTTGAATTCAACTTGGCATTCAAAGAGTCAAATTTATGTACAGATTCGGTTTTGATTGTTAATTTTTCATTCTCATCCAACAAAATTTTTAGCTTGTTTTATGGTCTTTTGACTTAATGAAGGATTCTATTCTGTCAAGGCCAATTTTATAAGAGGGAGATATATCATCAGAAGAAATAACGGTTTCACAATTATATGCATCGGCATCGATTTCATCCTCCTTGAATTCAAGGAAGGGTAAAATCATAAGATGTATCTTCTTTCCTATATCACAATTAAGATGTATTTGAGTAATGCTTGAATGTAATCTTTTAGCAATTAAACAAAAACATTCCATTGTTTCAAAAGCTTTAAATTATCTCTCTACAAATAAATTGTTTCATCCCTAGACCTAATCAACTCCTTCTCCTTTTGCTCTATCCAAATACGCCTTTCCTCACTCTTCGATGATATCTTGCTAATTTGATCAGTTAGGTTAGAGTTTGTGACTCGAGTTTGAGATAAACTACCACTTAAACTAGAAAATTTTGATTTTAATCCATTTAGTTCCTTTTCATAGTTTGTGATGGGGATATTTAAAGAAACAAGAATAGATTTTACCTTCTTGATTAACTCATCGCATTCATTAATCTGCACATTAACAAGTTTCGCTGCAAAACACCTGTCTTCTCGCTCTTTCGCTTCGTCTTGTCCCCCATCAGTGGTATACGCTCTCATTTGTGACACCTCAGAAGTCATCATCAAATACTTTCCAGTAACTTTTTCTACTTTCACCAAAAAAGCGCTGCCATGAGTGGGCTTCCTCACTTCCTCATCTTCAGAATCAGTTAACCAAACTTCAACACCGCCAAATTTATCATCAACAGTATTTCCCTGCATAATTAAAGCAATCATTGTGTTATAAGATGCAGCTTTCTTTTTCTTGATTTCATCCAAATGATGTAAAAGTCTTGCTTCCTCATGTCACACCCCAAAACCGAGAACGGCGGAAAATGTTCTGGGGCGGAGGACGTCATGTAAAGTATCACAACAATGTAAACTAGTAAACAAGCAACAACATCATCCATTATATTAATAGTATAATTTTAATTACAAGTGTGTTATTTCATAGTATAAAACTGTTGGATATAGTGTCTAAGCCCATAACTATATTTGGTATGTACTTGACCCGACCCGGCATGGTCCATTTGGGTTGCACTTCACCCGAACAATTTATGGATAATATTTGAGAATAGTACAAGTTATGATTTATTAATATATTATAAGTTCTAATATATTAATATAAGATCATATTATTTAATTAGTAGTGATCTATAATTAATCTAGGATTAATTTAGTGATCAAAGATATTACTAATTAAATATGGGCTTCTATATTTATATTGTGTGGGCTAATGCTTATTTAGAATGGGCTAGGCTTGGATGGAAAAGTCCATGGATACTCCATGGAGCTTTGACCCATGGATCTCATGGAAATGAAGAGACATGGGTATTAGGGTTTACATGGATGTAACCCTAATCCACCACACTATATAAAGGAGGCTTTGGTTCTTGAAATCATACTAGTTGGCACTTGTTGAGGTGAGGCCGATTTCAAGATAGTAGTATTTATTCTCTCAAAGTTCCAAGTTTGTGGTGATTTGTGATTTCCACTTGAGGCATCCACACTATTGGTGCTAGGCTCTAAAACTCCAAGCAATCAACTACAACTTCAAGGTAAGCATTTCTACTAGCTTTATTTGATTCATGTTCCCCATGCCATGCTAGTTAGGATATGAACCTTGGAAAAATAATTATTTGCATGTATCTTAGAAAAACATAGATCCAAGGTTTATTAGGGTTGCATGTACACTTAGGAAGTGTTAGAATGCTCAAAACCCAACAGTGGTATCAGAGCCTAAACTTGTTTTAGATGGAATAATGTTTTTGCTAATTCATTTACAACAACTAGTTATCAAAATTACAAAGTTTTATGTGATTTTGATTCTTGAAAGTGTTCATATTCATATTCTTGTTCTTATGATGTTTAGATGATCATAGGAATTATTTGTATCCTATGTGGTAATTTAATTCTTGATCATAATGTGTTTTAATGGAGTCCATAACTTGTCCTCAAGTTATGGAAAGCCAAAAGTCTCTTGGATTAAAAACCATTAAAAGAACATAAGAGTTAGAAAAATGAAGAGTCTTCATTTTATTACTCTATTAAACTCATAAGTTACAAGAAATGAAAAGTTTTGAAAGTTTACAAAACTTGCCCTCAAGTTTTGGAACAAGTAAAGTCAAGTTAAAACTTTAGTTCCAACCCTTAGAATTTTAAAAGTTAAAATTTAACCCTTATACTTATATTATTATGATTTAATAATTATATATATATATATATATATATATATATATATATATATATATATATATATATATATATATATATATATATATATGTATAAGAACAAAGTCGTCTTACCGCTAGTACGCCTCATTCACGAAGCCGGTCTATAAGGTGGGTATAAGGTTGTTGCCTATAAAATGGTGACTTAATGGGTGTCTACTCTCACCCACCGCTTGCTTGGCTGGTGGAGGGTCGTTAGCCGAACGGGTAAAACAAGGACTTATAAATTCTCATCAAAGTATGATGAATATTATAAAGTAACTAAATGTTTTATTAAATTCCCAATCTTAGTTACTTTAGGAAAAATGTGAATAAGGTGCTAATCCATGAAATTACACTTTACACTTTGATTAAGTCGTTGGTGGAGCGTGTGTGGTTAACCGGCACACTAACTTGGACTTAACAAGGTAGGTAAAGGGTGACTTAAAGGTTTATTATAGTATCGGTGGAGCGTGTGTGGTTTATCGGCACATCGATTGAGTGGTAAACCTTAAGGGTACCAAGTGATTTGCATGGTTACTTCACACCTCGTTTTGTGATCCTCGGCATCCCAGTCACAAAACTTGGAGGGCACACTCGAGATTGAAACATGCCTTTGAAAAGTTCATTGAATCTCAAAGAATCTAGGAATTTCTAAGAACCAATCAAAAACCTAATATTTAATCATTTCGGTTTTCATGGTGGAAATTGGTGAATCGTCATTCACCTACCTTTCAAATATGGTATAGCTTAGATTACGGCATACCTCTTCTAAGTTATATTATATTGTGATTGGATCCTAGCCTTAATATTACATTTGGGTGTTTTATTAAGGACTCTCTTATATCTAAACTAATCTTGTTCTCTTCTTTTCAAGATGTCTTCAAGCAATGCTGCTTCTGGCTCGAATCCTCATGGCTCCTTTACTCTTATGAGCTTGTGTGGGAAAGTTACCTTTGATGGATCCAACTTCAATGAGTGGATCAGAAACATCAGGATGATTACCCGCTACGAGGACAAAGAATATGTCCTTGATAAGGAGCTTAAGGAAATCGATGAATCCACTGCAACTCCCCAGGAGATCGTTGACTTTCATACTCATGAAAGAGATGCTACCAAGGTGGCTTGCATCATGTTGGCCACAATTACAGCTGAACTCCAAAAGTCTTATGAAGATTTCTACTCTTATGAAATGCACCAAGATTTGATGGAAAGATACCATCAAAGTGCACGACAAGAGAGGTATGAGATCATCTGCTCCATGATAACATCCATGATGAAGGACGGGGAATCCGTCACGAGCCACATGCAAAGGATGCAAAGGTATGTGGATCGGTTGCTGAAACTTAATGTGAACTTCCCTGAGGAGCTTGCAATAGATATCATTTTGCACTCCTTGCCATCGTGCTATGATCAATTCCGGATGACATATCACATGAATAAGGAAGAGGTCACACTCATCAAACTTCAGGGACTTCTCAAGACCGCAGAAATAGGTCTTAAGGGGAAGTCGGTTGCTATCACTCCTACTCCAAACTCAACTCCGATTATGGCAATCGGGAAAAGTCGAGGGAGGAAGAGAAAGAGCTCTTCGAAGGGTACCAAGGTTCGGACCCTTGATGGCTCTTCTTCAAGTGGAACCAAGAAAAGTTTCATCACTCCTTCCTCTGACCCAAAAGAGGCTGAATGCTTTTATTGCCATGAAAAGGCTCATTGGAAGCGGAACTGCCCAAAGTACCAGCAGGATGTGAAGGATGGGAAAGTTAAACCCAACCATGCAGGTATTTACACTATCTTATCTAATAACTCACCCCATTCTAAATCTTGGGTCCTTGATACCGGTTGTGGTATTCATATTTGTTATGACTTGCAGGGACTAAGAAGAAGTGAGAATGTGGAGCAAGGAAGAATAAACTTGATCATGGGGAATAGGAAAGCTTCACCTGTCACCAAGATTGGAGTTTATACTTTATCGCTAAGTAGTGGGTTTAGTTTAGATTTGAATAAATGTTGTTATTCGCCAAGAATGGCAAGAAATATTATTTCCTTTCATGCTTTGTACAAACAAGGGTTTACCTTTTCATTTAATAATGAAGTTGGTTCTATTGATGCTTTCTTTAATAATGTTTTTTATTTTAGAGCATTACCCTGTGATGGTGTGTATGAAGCTGTATCTGTTGTAGATAATTTAGGAAATAATGTTTTGTGTATTGATTCTACTAATAATAATAACTTCGATAAAGCATCATTATGGCATTGTCGTCTTGGACATATAAGCAAGAAATGCATAGACCAACTCCAAAAGGATGGAGTCTTGGAGTCGTTTGACCTAAAGTCAAATGATAGTTGCGAATCATGCTTACTTGGAAAAATGACAAAGTCACCCTTCATAGGCTCGTGTGAGAGGGGTGAAGGTTTGTTGGACCTTGTACACACGGATGTGTGTGGACCATTCAAACATGCCACAAGGGATGCTAATCGTTATTATTTGACTTTCACTGATGATTACAGTAGATATGGATATGTCTACTTAATCAAGCATAAGTCAGAGACTTTCGAGAAGTTTAAGGAATTTAAACAGGAAGTCGAGAATCAATTGGGCAGGAACATTAAGATGCTTCGATCCGATTGAGGAGGTGAGTATCTTAGTTCAGAGTTCCTCGACTATCTTAGGGAATGTGGGATTGTCTCACAATTGACACCTCCCAGGACACCACAGTTGAATGGTGTGGCTGAGAGGCATAATCGAACCTTGTTGGATATGGTTCGTTCCATGATGAGTCGAGCTACGCTACCAATCTCATTCTGGGGGTATGCCTTAGAGACTGCCGCCCATATTCTTAATCTAGTCCCTACAAAGAAAGTTGCCAAAACTCCTCACGAGATGTGGACTGGTAAAGTACCTAAGCTAGACCACATCAAGATTTGGGGTTGCGAGGCTTTCGTGAGACGCGAGACTCATGATAAGCTCGAACCTCGAAGCGAGAGGTGTATTTTCATCGGCTACCCACAACAATCCTTTGGTTACCTCTTCTACAGACCTAGTGATAATGTGGTCTTTGTAGCACGAAGAGGAGTTTTTCGAGAGAGAGAATTTATAAGCCAAGGGGACAGTGGGAGGCAAATTGATCTTGAAGAAATTCAAGAGTCAAGCGGTGAAGGAACTTCAAACACTAGCCCTCAACTTGAGGAGGAAACTCCTGTTGAGCCAGCTGATCTGCCTGTACCTCTTAGGCGTTCCACGAGAGTTAGGAATGCACCTGAGCATTATTATGGCTTCCATATTACTGCGGAAGGTGAGACACTTATTAATGATGAGACACTAGTAGGTCTGGATGAACCTAACAGCTACACGGAAGCCATGGCAGGCCCTGAGGCTGCCAAGTGGAAAGAGGCAATGGATAGCGAGATACAATCCATGTATGACAATCAAGTTTGGAACTTGGTTGAAAATGTACCAGGTCGTAAGACAGTGGGGTGCAAATGGATCTTCAAGAAGAAGACCGACATGGACGGTAATGTACACACTTATAAGGCACGACTGGTTGCAAAAGGTTATTCTCAAACTCTGGGAGTTGATTATGATGAAACCTTTTCACCAGTGGCCAAGATAAAGTCTATTAGGGTTCTGTTAGCCATTGCTGCATTTCATGATTATGAAATATGGCAAATGGATGTCAAAACCGCCTTCCTTAATGGAAAGTTGGTTGAGGATGTTTACATGGTTCAGCCAGAGGGTTTTGTCAGTACAGAGTACCCCAATAGAGTGTGTAAGCTCGAGAAATCCATTTATGGATTGAAACAGGCACCTCGCAGATGGAATCTTTGCTTTGATGAGAAAGTCAAGGAATTTGGCTTTTCAAGGAGTGAAGATGAATCTTGCGTCTATATCAAGGCTAGTGGGAGCATAGTCAGTTTTTTGGTACTGTATGTGGATGACATACTACTCATAGGAAATGACATCCCAACCTTGCAGGAAGTAAAGTCCTGGCTTGGGAAGTGTTTCGCTATGAAGGACCTTGGTGAAGCTGCCTATATCCTAGGGATAAGGATTTTGAGACACAGGAGTAAAAGACTAATTGGACTTAGTCAAAGCACCTATGTGGACAAAGTGTTGAAAAGATTCAACATGCATAACTCCAAGAAAGGTGAGTTACCTATTCAGAGTAATGCCAGATTGAGTAAGACACAAAGCCCTAGCACTGAGGCTGAGATAGCAGAAATGAGTCGACTACCTTATGCTTCAGCTGTAGGATCGATCATGTATGCTATGACGTGTACTCGACCTGATGTAGCCTTTGCTTTAAGCATGGTTAGCAGGTATCAGGGGAACCCTGTCAAGGAACACTGGACTGCGGTAAAGAATATCCTCAAGTACTTGCGAAGGACTAAGGACTGGGTCCTTACCTTCGGTGGGAGTGATGACTTGAGAGTTGTAGGGTATAGTGATGCTAGTTTCCAGACTGATAGGGATAATTTCCGCTCTCAGTCAGGCTGGGTCTTTACCCTAAACGGAAGAGCAATTTTTTGGAAGAGTTCCAAGCAAGAGACAGTGGCAGATTCAACTTGTGAATCAGAGTATATAGCAGCAAGCGAGGCAGCAAAGGAGGCGATATGGCTAAAGAACTTCATCGGAGACCTTGGAGTTGTACCAGCTATAAAAGAGCCAATGGAGATTTTCTGTGACAGCAATAGTGCGGTTGCCTTAGCCAAGGAACCAAGGGATCACGGGAGATCCAGACACATCGACAGAAAATACCACTTTATCAGACATCGAATTGAAGAAGGACTCCTCATGGCGAAGAGGGTATCATCGGATGAGAACTCGGCAGATCCCTTCACGAAGGGATTGAGTAGGGTTAAGCATCTCCAGCATGCTCGGAGCATAGGGCTGAAGGATGATATAAGTTTTAGTAGTTAGATAACCCATAAATTTGTAAAGTGTAATTGACATTAGATGATGAATAAAAGGTGTTTTATTTATGAGTAAAGTGTTGCTATCTCTTGTTGATCGTTTACTATATTTCGTTTGCATGTTTTGACTTCCAGAATAATTTTGTTTGATATAACATATTATTCAAACCTCCACAGTCGGTCATATGTCGGAAGTCGGTATGAATCAAGACTGTCATGATTGGTTGCAGAGGTCTAAGGTGTTGGACAAGGCTACAACAATCATGAGTGCTCATAAGTTTTGAGCATTGGACTCAACCCACGCTCACTGGAATCACTTCATGGAATTTTATCTCGAGTGATCATGAGACGGTAATATCATATAAGTCTTCAAACCTAGAGATATGATTTGTTACTTACGAGTTGGTTATGCATTGATTGTACAAAAACGCATTGGTAACTCGATGTTATAAAATGTGCTTTTGTGTGTAATTCAATGAGTGGTAGAACAAACATATGAGTCGAAGTTTATCTGTTCCTTCTTGGATTAGAAGCTGATATCTGGGCCTCTCGATGATTGTGTTTTGACCTATGTACCGGGCCCGGTCAGAACTAAGTTGATGTGTTCAATTAAGTTCTTTGTAAAACAAATCGGAAATCGGGAAACAAACTGCTGGACAATAAGTAAGACAATGTTCCATGTATTTGTCCAGCTGATATCTAGAACAGAGGATTATATGATCACTTATCTAAATGGCGCGTTCTAGTTCAACAGAGTTTAAAGAGCTACGATTGCTGATCGGTTCCTGAAGTTATACTTGCAAATATAGTTACTAGACTTATCCAAGTGGGAGACTGTTGGATATAGTGTCTAAGCCCATAACTATATTTGGTATGTAGTTGACCCGACCCGGCATGGTCCATTTGCGTTGCACTTCACCCGAACAATTTATGGATAATATTTGAGAATAGTACAAGTTATGATTTATTAATATATTATAAGTTCTAATATATTAATATAAGATCATATTATTTAATTAGTAGTGATCTATAATTAATCTAGGATTAATTTAGTGATCAAAGATATTACTAATTAAATATGGGCTTCTATATTTATATTGTGTGGGCTAATGCTTATTTAGAATGGGCTAGGCTTGGATGGAAAAGTCCATGGATACTCCATGGAGCTTTGACCCATGGATCTCATGGAAATGAAGAGACATGGGTATTAGGGTTTACATGGATGTAACCCTAATCCACCACACTATATAAAGGAGGCTTTGGTTCTTGAAATCATACTAGTTGGCACTTGTTGAGGTGAGGCCGATTTCAAGATAGTAGTATTTATTCTCTCAAAGTTCCAAGTTTGTGGTGATTTGTGATTTCCACTTGAGGCATCCACACTATTGGTGCTAGGCTCTAAAACTCCAAGCAATCAACTACAACTTCAAGGTAAGCATTTCTACTAGCTTTATTTGATTCATGTTCCCCATGCCATGCTAGTTAGGATATGAACCTTGGAAAAATAATTATTTGCATGTATCTTAGAAAAACATAGATCCAAGGTTTATTAGGGTTGCATGTACACTTAGGAAGTGTTAGAATGCTCAAAACCCAACAAAAACAACATAATGAATAATGAAAATAAAAGACGAGTCTTGATTGCTCCGTCTTCACAAAACCTAGTCGTCGTACCTGTCTATTTGTGACCTGAGAATACAAGTTATTTTGAAAGCGAGTATCAACAATAAAGTTGGTGAATTCATAAGTATTTGTGTATATTTGATTTGCAAAACTGTAAAGAATAGACTTGTAATTGATTGAAGAAAAGTTTGTATAAGTATGAAAATGTTTGTAAGAGATTGTAAACGTTTGAAAACCCTAGAAAATCCCATATTTCCTACTAGTATAAAAAGTAGTCTTCTACCAAGACTCAACTGTTTTGAAAGTAGTCTTCTACCAAGACCCGACTGTTTTGAAAGTATCCTTCTACCAAGACCCAACTGTTTCGAAAGTATGCATCACTATAATTGTGACGATTTTTCCCCTGTATAACTATTATTATTATAAAACTATAGTCTACCTCATCGTTCATGTGTATGCGTCACAAAATAATAGTAATAAGGAAAATAGTATATCTATATCAAATATATTCTACCTCATCGTTTATGCGAATGTGTCATAAAGTAAAGGTAAGAAGGAAAATAATATAATAACTAAAATGGTATCCTTTTGTACAAGGATATTCACAACGTGGAAACTCGCCAAACCGTACAACTGTAGACATCCGTCGATGTGCATTTTCCCTACTGTAGCTAACAACCTTGGGTGTTGAATGGTAAATCTCGTAACATATGTAATAGAATCTATCTAAACGTATCTATGTAAATGTATCCCTGTAATTGTACGTAATAGTATCTCTTTATATAGTATGTAATGTATTAGTATTCTTGTAATTGTATTTCTGTAATTGTATCTCTTCATATAATATGTATTGTATTAGTATGGACTCATGAATGAACTGACTCTTGTGTGATTCCTTGTACTTGGAATAGTATGTAGTATCTTCTAGCTATACCTCTTATGGTTACTAGAAATGTACGTGTATAACCAAAAGTATGCCTTTTCTACGCAAAGGTACTGAACTAACTGATGGAACTTTTATGTGTATATATGCATACATGATATATAACTAATATTTATACGACATTCGGACGAACAACCGATGCCCTAAGGCCACATCCCAACGAGGAAAAGGAAATAAAGCGAGCTAGCCGTCCTAAGTCCTTAAAACATTACTTATATAACTACACATATATAGGCATGCATTTGACAATATAACAGTATAAAAGAAGTTTTGTAAAACCTTTTAAAAGTTTAATAACTAAGAAATGATGACTTGATGTCAGTTTGTAAAATGACTTGAAAGCAATTTGACTGATAAGAACAGTTTTAAGTATAATAAAAACCTTTGTTTGAAACACAATTGTAACAGAGTTTGAAAGGAAACATACAGTATGTAAGACAGTTTGTTAAAGAGTTTTAACATGTAAAAACATTTTGGTAAGTCATTTGGAAGTAGTAAACTGAGTAAACAGCTAAAAGTGTAGTAAATCCATTTGTATGCTAGTTATTAATCACATGTGATTGATGTACTAACGAGCATGATTCAACTTGTATTCCCCCACGATAAAAGCATTTATAAACATTTAAAAACATTTAAAAGGGTTATTTAAGGGGTATGAACTCACCTGTAGTGAGTGGATCGTATGGAAGTCTCGGACAAGTGCTTGGTGTTAAGTGAAGACTTTAACACACACAACGATCCTAATAACATATATAGACATATGTATATATACAATTAGTGATTATAACACTAATTAGACAAGTATAAACATCCTAATGTGTGGAAAACACTTTGGTCAAAGTGTTAGGAGGCCATTGGGTTGCAACAAAAGATTGCAAGGCATTGTAAGAGAGTTTATGGTCAATGGACCATACATAATGTAGTTTATAGCCCATGGGAGTTTACTCCTAGCCATAAACTCTCTAGTAGGTCTCCATTTGAGGCTTAAAGGTAAGGTGTCTTATGTGGTTAAGTGTTCCAAGGGTTAAACAAGAGGCTAGGTGAGTTTAAGGTCCAACAATTACCCTAACTTGTGTTTATGGCCTGGGGATCGACCACTTCCCCTTGAGTTTACGACTGTAAACTCATGGTGAGAAGTACCATTTCGTTGCTTGATGTCCCTAGTTCAATGGTGTATGGTTCTAAACTAAGTTATTGGCATAAGGAAGGAGAAAAGGGCATCATTGCACCCTTAAAGGGAGTTTACGTCCTTGGGAGATCTTTGGCTGTAAACTCTCATTCAACCCTCTATTCTTGATGATTCGAAGCTCTAAACATGTTAAACCTAGTGTACCACGAGTTAGAACAAGAGTACTACGATCTAGGAGCTTGAATGGTCGGTTTTGGCCAAGAACACAAGTGTGTGTTCTTGGTGTTCTTGGTGAAACTTGAAGATCAACACAAATGGGATGATTTCACGGATGAAATCATGTAAGATCACTAGTTCATGTAAGATATCAACTAGTTAAGGGAAGAAACTAACGAGTTTTGAAGATCGGGTACGAAGATCGGGATGATACTTGAGAGGATTTCAGCCAAGGGAAAGAAAGAAATGAACAAATAGCCTATCATTCATCATATAAGGTGGAGTTTACGGCCCACATGGAGTTTACAGCAGTAAAATCCCATGTGGTGGCGATGAACTCCAGGTAAAGATGTTTCAGGCTCGTTCTTTGTACTATAGATCCAACAGATAAACCCTGACGCTTATCCCTTAAGTGTACAAGGCTCAGAACACTCAAACAGGCTCCAAATTGGGCTAAATGATAGCAGGAATGAGTTTGACTTTCAATGAAGTATTTTACTATACATGATAGAAAATTTCAGGTTGTCACATCATCCCCCTGTTAGAGGGAATTTCGTCCCGAAATTAGAATTTAGGTAACTGAGTAGGTATGAATAATCGAGCAAAGAGGTGGGGATACTTCCTATTCGATTGATTCCCGCGCTCCCTAGTGAATTCAGGTCCTCGGTTGGCATTCCAGCGAACCTTCACTAGTGAGATACGGCATTGCTTCGTCCGCTTGACCTCTCGGTCCATGGTCACTATGGTTCTTCCACGAAGGTGAGGCTCCTGTTGAACTCGATCTCGTCGAGTGAGATTACAAGAATCCTGATGGAATGGTACTTTTTCAATTTTGAGACGTGGAGGGTAAAATGTACGTTACTGAGTTCGCGAGTAAGTTGAATTTGTGAGTTACATGGCCGATTCTGGCAAGAATCTCGGAGGTCCTAACAATCTTGGATTTAGCTTTCCACGCCTTCCGAAGCGTATCAAGCCTTCCTAGGGTGAGACTTCCAAAATAATTGGTCTCTCACTTGGAATTCCAAAGGTTTCCTCCTCTTGCTTCTCTTCCCAGTCAAGGGCCGCTCCCTTCTGGGTCAAAGTCGTAATAGGTTCTGTAATTCGCGAGGAGTTCTAAATGAACTACGACAGTAGGACTGTGAGACCTAGAATTTGGCGAATTCCTGTCAGTGTCTTTGGTGCTGAAAAATTCTCAACGGTTTTGATTATTGGAAGGGTCCTCAAGAATTCCCACATCACTAATAGTGTGTCTTAAGAATTAGACTCTTCATTTCCGAAACTCGTATTTAGAGAACTTCGCGTAGTGATTCTCTAATCGTAATGTTTCCATGGTTTGTTGTAGATGCTCTTTATGATTTCCTTCTTACTACGAGAGTAGATAAGTAAGTCATTTACAAGGACAATGACGGACTGATCCCAGTAAGAATGGCGTACCCTATTCATTAAGTTCATGAGTACTACGGGCGCATTGGTCTTATCCAAGGGGGTATCACTACGGACTCGCAACGTCTGTATCGAGTTTGGAAGATTGTCCTCAAGACATCCTTCTCTAATACTAGCAACTGTTTATATTCGGATTTTCGGTCCATTTCTGAAGGTACATCGTTCCTTGCGGTTGGTCAACCAATTCATCTATGCGAGGCAGAGGGTAATGATTTCTAATGGAAATCTTGTTGAGGTCTCCGTTAGTCGATGCTCCTACGAAACAATCCCTCTATCTTCTTGAAGAATAAGATCGGGGCTCTCCAGGTTGAGAAACTTGGTCTTCTAATTCCATTGTTGAGTAGTCGTTAAGCTGTCTGGACGGTTCGTGCATCTCTGTAGGTGATAGACTGTAGGGCGATCTGGTCACAGGAGTAGTATTGGGTTCTAAGTTTGTTCGCATGATGATGCGATTTTACTCGTAGTCTTGGGTAGTCTGCGTCCTGAAGTTCATATTAGAATTCATACATGGTTCATCAATCACAGTCTCATGTATACGAGTCGTAAATAATTAAGATTGAAAAGGTAGTCGAATAAATGATTCTTCCTTCAGCTCACATCCCAACGAGGAAAAGAAGTTAAAGTGGAATCATCAATTCTAAACCTGTAGAACCTTGATTATATACCACCCTTGTGTATACATTCTTCAGCGATAGGTCAACCGTACAGGTCTTTGGATGGAACTTGACATACTGTACGAGTGGTACGCTGGGGAGGTTTGTTGAGGTTTCTTCGGAAAGGATAAGAAACGTGAGGTACTCTACGCGTGAGTACTTTGGAGTTCTGAAATGACGGCTTTGCTAGAAAGATGTTTTACGGAGAAAGAGATGTACGCATGAACTGGTATTGTGAGGATCGAATGGACTCGAGTTGTATGATAATATCGGACTCACTTAGAAATAAAGACATTAGACTTGATCATAAAGGCGTTAAAGACAAAACCCAACAGTGCATCTTTTAACAGAGTTACAGTACTATAGATTTACTACAAGAGTATTGCTGCGAACTAGGTATACTACAAAAGAAAAGTATACGCAGCACGAGGGTCCCTAAACTGATGGGATCTTGCAAAAGATAAGACTCGAGTTTCACTAGTCTTTAACAGTTTATGAATATGTTACAATGAACGCCTTAGATACTTTAACGTGGCTCTGGGGTAGTTTCTCCGGCGGTAGTGATACTTAGTATCTTCCCATCTATGCCGAAGTTCTTTGCTATTGGACAATACTTTTTGAGGTGTCCAATTTCACCGCATTGGTGACAAATCTGGCTAGCACCAACGTCGGTGGTGGAAGTGAGGTGTCGAGTCAGAGTTATGTGGACGTGGGTGCTTTCGTTTTTCTTCCTTTTTAGACAATTTCTTTTATAGTGTCCAGCCTCACCACAATTATAGCATGCAGAGCCAACTCTGATGTCAAGGACTCGAGTAATGGGTCGTGCCAGCGCTCCAAAGCTACGAGCATGGTGCCCTAAATTGTAGCAATTGCAGCATTGCATTTCATGACTAGCCCAGTTGTGATGAAAGCTACACTTGTTACACTTCATAAGTTTTTCATCGTATAGTCTGATTGGTACTGAAACGACAGGAGTTGCCGCTTGTTGTTGTTGCATGGAAAGCCTTTGAAATCGCTTGCGTTCTTTTTGGGCTTGACGCTTCCGTTTCTCGAACTCTGAGTTGTTGCTTTGGGTGTTTGCGACTGTTACTATTTGTTGAGTTCTCGGATCGTTACCACGATCGGAATTGTCAACCCCTTTGTCAGTCTTGTTTGCGTTACCAGAGCTGAGGTTTGCAAGGACAGCTGTCACGGCAGTTGTTACCGCGGCTTGGAATGTTGCAGCGTCGATATGAAGGATAGGGGTTTTGTTGTTCGGCTGACTATTTCCGGATGACGACATGATTCTGTAACACGAAAGATAAGGAGTTCGTGAGTAATTATGGTTGACCCTAGATGTATTTCAATCGTTCATGTAAAGAGTAGAAGTAAGTTCTCGAGGGTTTGAACTACATCCCTATGATGCAGTCCTAGTAAAGAATAGAAGTAAGTTCATAGAATGGTCTCATGACGTTTGTCGTCCAAACCGGGGGTACCATTGGTTGGTGAATAACCTGATCCAACCTTTGAAAGAGAATTGGGAATGATCCCTGATCTAAATTACCCTAGTCCAATAACTTGACTAGAGTAGGTTTCAGATAGACCCCAACGAAAGTATGATGAAAGTATTTTGAACAACGGGTGACACAGAATTTAGCCGACTTTCAGTATCGATATTCATGACGTAATAAGTTAAGGAAAATTGACCTTGTAGAAGGTCTTACATCATATCCGGAGTAGAAAGGTTTTGGCCGCATAAAGGCCTAACTAAAAGTAGTTACAGTACAAGATAGTTTCATAGAAAAATGCCACATAGGACATAGACAGGAAAACAATTCCTTTAAAACAAGGAAGCATTTCCTACTGGTGACGGTTATCCCTCTGGTGAACTCTCAGTTCATCCAGTTGACGTTCCATATCAAGCAGGTGTCTCTCGGTTACCCTCTGGCGTACTCGGAGCTCTATGACTTCGGCTCGTGTTTCAGCTAGTGTTTGTAGCAAGGTCTCATGGTCTCTCTCAGATCTCTCGTTAGTGTGTTCAAGGGGATTGGTGCAGATGGCATGCATTCTTGCATTGGCATCAACCTCTGTGATACGATGGAGAGCTGCCCTGCCCTGAATCTCGTTTCGGGAAACTCTACGGACCAGAATTAGAAGACTTTTGGCTGCTGAGCTTCCTTCGCTTATGTTGTAGAAGCTTTGGTCTCCATTAAACGGCATAGGCTGATCTTGCTCTTCGCTCCATGTCTCCAAACATTCTACCCAAGGGGGCGTCGGGCCATGAAAAGCCGGACGAGGGTTAGGAATTGGAATGGGAGCTACCGGGGGTAGGTTCTCAAGTTCGGGCTTGGAGTTAGCACCATCCGAAAGGTCTTCATCATTGTGATCATTCATAAGGACTGGATGATCATCCTCTAGTTCTTCTCCAAACCATCCAACATTGCCGTCGTTCGGACGGTACGGGTCGTCGTAGGGATGGAGTCCAGCCATGTTATCTACGCGAGAATTGGGATAAGGAAATAATTATTAATCGTACTAACTAGATAATTATTAGATAATCTTCATTAGTTACCTCACTACTTGTAAAATGCATACCAGTTATATGTAATCAAAATAGGATAGGCGTCCAAATAAGTGACCTTAACACCAAATTCTCAAGGAACAGGGGTAAAGCAAATATTCACAGATTCTAAGTCTATGCCATCCTAGTTACATATTACCTTAGCGTAATCATAGTAACACAAAATAATCCTATAGTATCTTAGACTTATGTTTTGTTCTAGAGTTCTCATTGTGGTAGTTTTGGTAAGTTTTTAGACTTGTTGCCACATCACAACCATTCTTGGGCATGTGCTAATCACTCCTCGGACAAGCATAGTTGATTAGGCTATGCCACTCCCAAGACTGACCATACATCCACAAGCTTACTTGTGATATTCAACAATCGTAATACTTTTGTTCTTGTCATTGTCACACTGATTTTAGTATGAATGCAAGTATGTATACTTAGTTAAATATTTTATTATTTAAAAGTGTATACTCTTGGTCAGAGTATTTTAATCCCATTGTATTTATAGTTAGTATATCTTTTATGGGTTGATATACTTAATTCACTATAAACAATTCTCTGATACCAATCTGTCGCACCCCAAAACCGAGAACGGCGGAAACGTTCTAGGGCGGAGGACGTCATGTAAAGTATCACAACAATATAAAATAGTAAACAAGCAACAACATCATCCATTACATTAATAGTATAATTTTAATTACAAGTGTGTTCTTTCATAGTATAAAACAACATAATGAATAATCAAAATAAAAGACAAGTCTTGACTGCTTCGTCTTCACAAAACCTGGTCGTTGTACCTGTCTATTTGTGACCTAAGAATACAAGTTATTTTAAAAGTGAGTATCAGCAACAAAGCTGGTGAATTCATAAGTATTTATGTGTCTTTGATTTGCAAAACTGTAAGGAAAAGACTTGTAATTGTTTGAAGAAAAGTTTGTATAAGTACGAAACTGTTTGTAAGAGATTGTAAACGTTTGAAAACCCAAGAAAATCCCATATTTTCTACTAGTATAAAAAGTAGTCTTCTACCAAGACTCGACTGTTTTGAAAGTAGTCTTCTACCAAGACCCGACTGTTTTGAAAGTAGCCTTCTACCAAGACCCAACTGTTTTGAAAGTATGCATCACGGTAAATGTGACGATTTTCCCTTGTATAACTATTATTATTTTAAAACTATAGTCTACCTCATCGTTCATGTGTATGCGTAACAAAATAAAGGTAATAAGGAAAATAGTATATCTATATCAAATATATTCTACCTCATCGTTTATGTGAATGTGTCACAAAGTAATGGTAAGAAGGAAAATAATATGATAACTAACATTGTATCCTTTTGTACTAGGATATTCACGATGTGGAAACTCGCTGAACAGTACAACCGTAGACATCCGTCGATGTGCATTTTCCCTACTGTAGCTAACATCCTTGGGTGTGGAATGGTAAATCTCGTAACGTATGTAATAGTATCTATGTAAACGTATTTATGTAAACGTATCTCTGTAATTGTATGTCTTGTAATTGTATGTAATAGTATCTCTTCATATAGTATGTAATGTATTAGTATTCTTGTAATTGTATTTCTGTAACTGTATCTCTTCATATAATATGTATTGTATTAGTATAGACTAATGAATGAACTGACTCTTGTGTGATTCCTTGTACTTGGAATAGTAAGTAGTATCTCTTAACTATACTTATTATAGTTACTAGTAATGTACATGTATAACCAAAAGTATGCCTTTGCTACCCAAAGGTACTGAACTAACTGATGGAACTTTTATGTCTATATATGCATAAATGATATATAACTAATATATATACGACATTCGGACGAACAACCGATGCCCCAAGGCCACATCACAACGAGGAAAAGGAAATAAAGCGAGCTAGCTGTCCTAAGTCCTTTAAACATTACTTATATAACTATACATATATAGGCATGCATTTGACAATATAGCAGTCTAAAAGAAGTTTTGTAAAACCTTTTAAATGTTTAATGACTAAGAAATAATGACTTGATGTCAGTTTGTAAAATGATTTGAAAGCAGTTTGACTGATAAGAATAGTTTTAAGTATAAGAAAAACCTTTATTTGAAACACAATTGTAACAGAGTTTGAAAGGAAACATAAAATATGTAAGACAGCTTCTTAATGAGTTTTAACATGTAAAAATATTTTGGTAAGTCGTTTGGAAGTAGTAAACTGAGTAAACAGCTAAAAGTGTAGTAAATCCATTTGTATGCTAGTTATTAATCACATGTGATTGATGTACTAACGAGCATGATTCAACTTGTATCCCCCCCCCCCCATAAAAGAATTTATGAACATTTAAATACAATTAGTGATTATAACACTAATTCTACAAGTATAAACATCCTAATGTGTGGAAAACATTTTGGTCAAAGTGTTAGGAGGCCATTGGGTTGCAAAAAAAGATTGCCAGGCATTGTAAGAGAGTTTATGGTCAATGGACCATACTTAATGGAGTTTACAGCCCATGGGAGTTTACTCCTAGCCGTAAACTCTCTAGTAGGTCTCCATTTGAGGCTTAAAGGTAAGGTGTCTTATGTGGTTAAGTGTTCCAAGGGTTAAACAAGAGGCTAGGTGAGTTTAAGGTCCAAGAATGACCCTAAATTGTTTTTACGGCCTGGGGACCACTTCCCCATGAGTTTACGGGCGTAAACTCATGGTGAGAAGTACCATTTTGTTGCTTTATGTCCCTAGTTCAATGGTGTATGGTTCTAGACTAAGTTATGGGCATATGGAAGGAGAAAAGGGCATCAGTGCACCCTTAAAGGGAGTTTACGGCCTTGGGAGATCCTTGGCCGTAAACTCTCATTCAACCCTCTTTTCTTGATGATTCTAAGCTCTAAATATGTTAAACCTAGTGTACAACGAGTTAGAACAAGAGTACTTACGATGTAGGAGCTTGAATGGTCGGTTTTGGCCAAGAACACTAGTGTGTGTTCTTACTGTTCTTGGTGAAACTTGAAGATCTACACAAATGGAATGATTTCATGGATGAAATCATGTAAGATCACTAGTTCATGTAAGATATCAACTAGTTAGGGCAAGAAACTTACGAGTTTTGAAGATCGGGGTCGAAGATTGGGATGATACTTGAGAGGATTTCAGCCAAGGGAAAGAAAGAAATGAACAAATGGCCTATCATTCATCATAAAAGCTGGAGTTTACGGCCCACATGGAGTTTACGGCCGTAAACTCCCATGTGGTGGCTGTGAATTCCAGGTCAAGGTGCTTCAGGCTCGTTCTTTGTACTATAGATCGAGCAGATAAACCCTGACACTTATCCCTTAAGTGTACAAGGCTCAGAACACTCAAACAGGCTCCAAATTGGGCTAAATGATAGCAGGAATGAGTTTGACTTTCAATGAAGTATTTGAATGTACAGGATAGAAAATCTCGAGTTATCACACCTCATCATCATTTTCAATCTTTTCAGACTTCTTTTTTAACATGCAATCATTGGCAAAATGATTTTTGTCTCCACAATAGTCACAATTAAAGCCTAAGTCAGCACCAACTTTTGTTTCCTTCTTTGGTTCTTCAGACTGAGGAACATTCTTCGGTTCTTCCTTCACCTTCTCAGCACTGTAGCTCCCCTACCAGTTTTGGTTCTTGTTGGCTGGAAATCTTCTTTTGATGAACTTCTTGGGATTGGACAACATTAATGCAAAATCTTCACTTGTTAGATCATACTCAGAAAGATCTAAATCTTCTTCTTCTTTAGCAGCATTCTTTCCTTTCGAGATTATACCTAATGACCCCATGCTAGAAACCACATTCGTTTCTTTAGATACTGCATTCTCATGTAACTTCAATATTCCCACTAGCTTTGCAAGAGAGTAAGCCTTGAATTGTTCTTGTGCCTTCACAGTGGACACCACAGCCATCCATTCGGTTCTAAGACCATTCATAAAATTTGACCTTTTGTTTAATGACTTTCCTTTCTATCCCATGCTTTATCATTTTACTAAGAAGATGATTAAAGCGATCGAAAGTTTGAATAAGCTTCTCCTCAGTCTTCTGCTTAAAGTCACCAGATTCCGAGAGCAATAATGTTTGGATAGAATGCTCAAGATCTTCATCCGTGGAATATAGTTCCTTTAACCTATCCCATATCTCCTTCATTGTTGTGCGTGAACTCACCAATCGAAACGTGTCCGATTGTAAGGCAAACCTAATCATCCTTAAGGATTTGATGTTGCACTGAAACTTCTCGTTCTCATCTCAGGGAATATCTTTCACATCGATAATCAGTCGATTATACTCCTTTTGAGTTTTGACAATTCTTGAAGTGCTAGAATGAGCGAATGGATGAACTGTTATCGCCTCCCGGATCAAGTATTTGTTGTCTTCTAAACCAGTCACGTAGTTTTCAAAGTGATGCCTCCAGACCTCAAAATCCTGAGTGTACAGTATGGGAATTCTCATCGTCGATCCAATGTTGTTGGAGATACTCATTGGGTTTCACTGGGAATCATCCATGGACATGACTATATTCGTTTAAAAACCTGCTAAAAATTAGACTTGTAAATAACGTTAGGGTAAGATCAATTTGAAGAACTACATCAATAGATAATGACAACTCTAACAAGATCAATCAAAGCAGAAAAACCCTAAGATCTTCTTCGACAGAAGAGATGTGTATGGATTACACAATCTTCGACTCTGATAACAATTGTTGAGTTGAAAAACTCTATGATCGATTAGATCTTCAATAGGTTAAACAACAAAAGAAAGCAAGCAAACACAGAAAAACACAAGATGTAATCAAATAATGCTTAATGATTCAAAGTAGTCACGCCTCAGCAGAGCTCAATGAAGAACTTCCACTGTAGAGGCGAGCTACGGTTTCTAGTACAATTATAAGTATAATAAATTCGATCCCTTCTAAGGATGCATGCAAGCATCTTAAATACTTAACCCTAACAAGACAATCACGGTTGGATAAAACGGATAACAAAACTGGGCTAAGAACCGAGCCCGATGATGCAACACAATTCGACCCAACATCCACGAAGTGTAAGCTGTCGTCTAGCTCTGAGCGGTTTTCGTTCTGGAGTTCATGATAGGACTCATACCTGGTCCAAACATCATTTTCTCGAGTACACAAGTTGTATATAATTAAGATTGATAGGACGGTCGGATGGGTGACTCTGTGCCAGGTCTACAACCAAACAAAGAATAGGAGATAGGGTGGAAGCACACATCCTAAGTCCGTAGAACCTTAATTGTATACCATCCTCGCGTGTACATTTAACATCGATAGGCTAACCGTATTTTTCCATAGTATCGGTGCTTGAACTTGGTTTGCTGCACCGCGTGGTGTTTCCAAAATGGTTTGCTGAGGGTATGCAAGGGAGGTCACGGGTGGATATTATACTCCTCGCAGAAGTATTTTTGGCGTTTGGAGCGAGACAAGATTTCGAGGTTCGCATCTAGTTTGTCGTTATGGGTGACGAGAGTTTTGTTATTCGGTCGCTTTAAGGAAAGGATCTCCTTGGTGACACATGGGTTCAACATGACGCAGACTCAGTTAGAGTAGACGGGATGATATTGTAGGGTCGTGTGTTAAGTTAGTTCAGAAGAAATATTTTATTATGGTGTCGGCGTATCTGTGTGTGAACGTTTCTAGTGCTTTCTGTGTTGACCTTGTCATTACTACTATGAATATAATTTAGTACTCAATTAAGTGTGCTAACCGAGAAATTGTTCCAGTGAATAATACTTGATATTACGATCCCTATCCGGTTCATCTATAATCACTTGGTGTCTACAAGTCATATATAATTAAGATTGATAAGACGGTTGACTGAGTGACTCTGGCCTAAATCCACAACCAGACAAGGAACAGGAAATAAGGCGGAATCACGCACTCTAAGTTTATTGGCTCTTAATTATATATGGCCCTACTGTTTACCCCAAGTCAGTATAGTCAACCAGAAAAGAGTATTTAGTTTCTATATAAACTAGGTGCTCTGATTAGACGGGAAAGAAATTATTTTAGTTAGGATTTAATTAAGTGATGTACCATTGTTCTCAGGTGGTTTCGGGGTAGACTCTCCTGTAGTGATCATTAGCACTCTTCCCTCCTCATCAAGGTTTTTGACTAATGGGCAATCTCTCCTGTAGTGTCCTGCTTTGCCACACTCATAGCAGGTCTGACTTACTCCCTCAAATGGGACCTGAGATTTTGGTCGTGTCGGTGCCCTACAGAAGCGGATGGTGTGTCGCCTTCTGAGACAGTTCTTGCAATACCATTTCCGACACATTCGAGTATGATGGAAGTTACACTTATTGCATTTAGGAAGGGTTGCAGTGTAGCGATTGCCATTTGCTGTTGTGGTTGGGGTTGTGGCAGCATAGGTTGTGCCTGCTTGTTGTCTCTCGGAGGTTTCTAGCGTTGATTGTCTTTTCTTCCCGCTTCTGGGATTTTATATATCATCACCTCCTTTGGTTGACTCGGGAACGAGTTCCATTATGCCTTGGCGGATTCCATAGTCTACCAATGTTCGAGCCAAGCGTTTGGCACTGTCGAACGTAAGAGGTTTCGCTGCCATTACGTTTCCTTGGATTGGAGAAGGTAGTCCCCAAATGTATCTCTTTACCTTCCTGCTCTTCGAGTTAACTATTCCCGGGCATAGTGCAGCTAAGTCGCTGAATCTATCGGTGTATGCATCTATGTCAGATCCTGTCATGGTAAGATTCCACAGCTGATGCTTTAGTTTCTGTATTTCGCCCCTTGAGTAGTACTCTTTCAACATTATCTCCTTTAGATTTTCCCAGCCCATTGTGTTTGCTATTGAAAGAGTCAATGACTTGACATGGCTATCCCACCATGTAAAGGCTCTGTCAGAGAAGGTGCAGGCAGAAAACTTCACTTTGCTCCCTTCTGGGCTCGCACATAACTCATAAATCAATTATGTATTCTCGAACCATCACATCAGGGCGATGACTCCCCCACTCCCATTGAAAGATTTGGGTCCAAAGATCATGAAGTATTTGTATGAGCACTCCCTTGTGTGTTCGTGGTTGGTGTTGCTGGTACCACTACCCGATCCACCAATACCACTTGCATTGATTTGAGTCATGACCGTTGTCACCAAGGCTATTACTGCCGCCTGAAAGATAATCGGGTCATACTGAGGAAGCGCCGGTGGGGCGTTGGTTTTGTTTTTGTTCGACTTTTTCGGTGACATCTTGCTGCCAAAATATTAAAAGATGAAATGAGGGTAAGTCCTTTATGTTTACAAATCGAGTGTTGTCTGAATCGAAGTTATCTTAGTTCTGAATGTTTCATGATCTGATGCTTGGATGTAATTCATAACAGAGGTCTATGCAACATAGACTTATGAATTTGATAGCGAGTACCCTCTTGAAGAAGTTATAAGACCTGGGTTACTGTTACTAGCTGATATGATAAAGGCGACAAACCTAACACATAGTGTGAGCAGTGTAACCACTGACTCACTAGATCATATTAATTAGTTATGTATTAATTAATTAGTTATGTATTATTATGACATATATGATACTTAACCACCTAGCGCGCCTCGAAAGGGATTTCATGTCCTGGTTATGATGATCCTGAATTCAGCTGTGGGGGTTTGTTGTCTCTGGACTCTCTTATGGTTTCCTATTCGTTGTAGATCTTACTTCGAGTTCTACCACTGATATCGAATACTTTCTAATGGGAGATTTGACTCCTCGAATTATTCCTTCTACGAATCCTCTTTATGAATCTTCTCTAGTTCCTTCTTGACACCTCCGCTGGTGGTTGTAGTGAAGTGGATATCTATCTTTAGGTTGTTTGCACAAGAATGGGAATGTCTAAAGAATCCTAGGAGATTAAGTTAGAACATTTCTTCTGAAGTTATTAATGATTCAGACTGGTTCCTCCTATAGTCAATTAGTGCATGCAAGCTGTATATAACCAAGATCAAATAGACCTTCGAATGGGCGATCCTACTCCGAAACCACCACCAAACAAGGAACAGGTAATAGAGCGTAGATTGCCGATTATGAGTCTATAAGATCCCAATTATATACAACCCTGGAAGCATGCACTTCGCAATTATAGACCTACCAACATAGGTCTTTCAGTTCTTATTTGAGTTTGGTTATAGTGCCTAAAATGCTCCTATAGTTTCTTTATCTTTATGTTTTGTTCTAAGGATACCTTTGAATATGGAGTTAGGTAGGTTTTAGACTCATTGCAACACCACCATCACTCCAAACACATGTTGGTCATATCTCGAATAAATATAGTAGATCAGGTTATATTTGTTCTAGATATGATTACATAACTGCCCAGGTTTGACTGTAGTGTCCAACATGTAAATACTTTTGTTTGTTTTGTTCTTACTTGTTCTTAGTATGTATGCTTATTAGTATACTTCTTGTAAATACTTATATTTTAAAAGTATACTTTTAGTCAGAGCACTCCGGCCCCATTGTATTTGTAGTTGTATATCTGTTACTGGTTGATATACTAAGTTCACTATAAACAATGCTCTGATACCAATCTGTCACACCCCCAAACCGAAACGGCGGAAACGTTCGGGGGCGGAGGACGTCATATGTACTATCACAACAATTGAATAACAGTAACCAAAGCATTCACAACCATTGTATTAATAGTATAGTGTTTACATTTCATTTGAATGATACATAATTGACACCAAAAGTAAATAATAAGTAAAGACTCGAAGCTGCTAAGCTCCATCTTCTTGAACCCGGTGCGCGTACCTGTCTACTAATGTCCTGAGAATACAAGTAGGTTTTGAAAGATTATCAGCATAAAGCTGGAGAGTTCATAAGCATTTTTATTTCGAAATAATCGTTCTTTGATCTTTCGAAACGTACGTTATTTTTATCCAGAAAACCTTACATATTATGATATAGTAAAGGTTAGGTAAAAATTGATTTCTGCAAGTTCATCTTGTGAGCACTTAATGTATACCAATAAAAAACAATCCAAATCGAACAAACAGTCGACTGTGTGGTTCTGCCCCAAGCCCACAACCAATCAAGGAATAGGAAAAGAGGCAGAGACCACACATTCCACTGGTTGTCAGATTCTCATGTACATAATCCTGAAGTATCCACTTGGTACTTACAACGTTATCCAGCATTGATCTGATGCAATTTATTCTCAATAAAATCCTTTATTTTCTTATAAAAAGTATGATTAACCAATTCCTTCTATGACCACTTAGTTCATACTAGTTATGTATAAACCAACATCGGATAGACAGTTAATTGTGTGGATCTGCCCTAAACACACAACAAAACAAGGAACAGGGAATGAGGCGGAAACCACACATTCCACAGTCTATCGAATATTCTTCATACGTAACCTGGATGCATAAACTAAGAAATCATGGAATTAATGATGAAGGTTCGTTAGTTACATGTAAAAAAACAAGTACGGTATGAAAATCCATGTTATCCCGGGAAAATCATATATTTTCCTACAAGTTGATGGTTGCTTATCCTTTCTAAACTGAGGTGTATAAGTATCTACCATACCTATATCGACAAACGTAGTTTTCCTTTTTAAACAAAAACCCTAGTTACTTGAAGTATACTAGCCTTATTACATAAATATAACTATTAAATACGTGGTGAACTAAATCCTGAAGGTATTACTAATACCCACTAGTAGTCAAATCGGTTATTACTTTGAGGTTAGTTCACTTGATTCATTATTACAAAAGGAAATCTCTATTATCTAGGTTGCGAGTTTTATAACCATACATTAACTTGATATGGCACGTAATGGGGCCAATATCCTTTATGACTTTGTCACCCCAGGCATGTATGCCTAACAGTATCTAGCAGTTCAGGTGCGGGATAATCAGTCCCATATAGATCTATAAACAACAGTCATGCTCTCCCTACAAGAGATTTTGGTCATAAGTGCTAGTCCTACACTCGGATTCCAGTGGAAAGGACATGTCTCCAACATTATACTAACAAATTTACAAGTAATAGTATAGAAAGTCCATTTATGGTTAACATGAATCCCTTATAAAATAACATATTTTATGACATGATTCATAAGTTAATTACCCTAGTTTTGAAAATTGTTTCTATGAGTTGATTTCTTAATCATTTGGTAAAAACTGTTTTCCCATGTTAGAAGCATTTTGAGAATATAATTATCTTAAGTAAAACTATATAATTTGAGCACAGGTTTCCTTGTACTTTTACTCGTATTCCCCCCCCCCCCTGGAAGCACGAAAACTTGGAAAATCGTAGGGGTATGAACTCATCGTTTTGACATAGGATTCGAATGTAAGATCGGTATGGATGATGAGTGTCAACTTAAGCCTCAAACACAATTGGACCCTGTTTAACATGTAATTACACATATATGATTCAAATTAGGGTATTTTATGACTAGACATGATAGGAAACCAATCTAGGGGCTTGGATACACTTGAACTAAGTGTAAAAATCACATGTGATTGAGTGAGGGAGGCGTAAGGCCACCTTGAGTGTGTGTACGGCCATGGGTGTGTGGCCCATGAGTGTACGTCCGTACACTCATGAAGAGGGGTATTTTTGAGGGGTTTCCAAGGTTCTACAAGCATCCAAGGGGTGTTCTAGGTCCCATACATAGTGGTTTTTCAAGTTTAAGGCCAAACATGAACATCAAAGTGGGTGTTTACGGTTCTGGGAGGTGTGTGCGGCTGTACAGAGGAGTGTGCGGCCGTACAGAGGAGTGTGCAGCCATACACTCTTCATCCTTACCCAAAATGTCGATTTTTCAAGAGAATCAAGGCTAGGGTCGTGTCCAACTAGAAGATAGAGGCCAAATTCTCACTTTGGTGGGGCTTTAAGGTGTATACGGCCACCTTATGAAGGTGTGCAGCTGTAATCCTTTAAAGGATAAAGAACATGATGCTCTTGATGAATTTAGGCTTAGATCAAGAAGTATTACGAGTATAACAAGCTAGATGATGGAATACTTATGTGTTTGAAACCTTTGGAGGGTTTTTGGATGAAGATTCTAGAGAGAGAAAGTAGCAATGTGCAGCCAAATGAAGAAAAGAGTGAATGAGAGGGGCCTCCTCATATTTATAGGGGTAGATGTGCGGCCGCACACCCATGTGTACGGCCGTACACTCCTCCCAAGAGGGTGTTGTCTGATTTTGCTACTTTACAACTTTATAGCTCATCCTTAATCTCAACCTTCGTTGTAATCAAGCTTAGAACACTTAAACCGACCCTTAAACGGTTTTAAAAGGTGACAGAGTCGAGTTTAACCTTGATAGAAGTGTCGGTTTGTCACATAGATGATCCAACTCGTCGATTCAGGGTATGGACTCATCAAGTTGGCTCAACTCGTCGAGTTCATCGAGCAGAGAGTAGATTTTGATTTGCTTCAGCTTTGAACAATTAACCAATGCATCAATATAATAGAAAACACCTTAAGCTCTGAAACCACTAATGGGTTTTGAGCTTTATAACAAACCTATGGTGCACATACAACCCTAATTCTTTGGATCTAAGTTTTCTCAAGTTACACATGCAATTTTCATATTATCCAAAGCATGAACCCTAACTAGCATACAATTTTGGGATTTACAACATAAAACAAGTTACACGGATACCTCTTGGTTGTAGCTTGTAGAACTTGGCCTTTCAAGAGCTTAGTACCTCAAATGTGATACCTCAAATGAGTCACAAAAACCAAGAACATTGAAGGATTATGAGAGTGAGGCAAGGATGCACCAAAACGGCTAAGGTTTCTTCTTGGAACACAAGTGCCAAATTTGGGAGTGCAAGGGTTAGTATTTATATTGTGGAATCCCTAGGGTTTCATCTTGAAAACCCTAATTCATATGATTAGGCCTTAATTAATCCAATAACCCATATGATAAGCCCTTTAGACTAAATGTTCATGGACTCTCACATAGATTTAGTGCATCCCTAATCAACATGGATCATTAGCCCAAACTATAAGTATTACTGATTTACCAAATCAGTCCCTGTTAATTTAATGAGTCTGTTTTGATCACTAAATTAATTCCAAATTAGTTCTTGATCAATAACGATTAAATAATATGATTTCTCAATTAATATATTATTCTTATAATATATTAATAAATTACAAATAACCTCTTTCTCAAATATCCATCCTATCAAATTGCTCTGGTGAAGGCAACCCAAAAGGACCATGCTACTATCGGGTCAAGTACATACCAATTATAATTATGAGCTTAGATACTAATCCAACACAAGTGTCACTGTTTTACAATTTCTTCAATCGCGTAATTTTATTTCATGTACTAGTAAAAGCACGTCTTTGTTGTCACACTTTTCAATTAGGAAAACATTGTCCCTTACCTTTCTCTTTATCGCAAACTAAAACTTCTCATGTGCTTGAATCATGGTTGCAGAAATCGCTAATCGGCCGCTAATCGGCGGACTAGCGATTAGGGATTAATCGGCTAGACGGGTATTAATCGGGAGATTAATTGGGGACCATTAATTATTAAGAAAATTATTCAAAATTTTATAAATCTAATTTTAATCCTACAAAAAAACTGATTAATCGGCGATTAGGTCCGATTAGGGCTGATTAGGGCCGAATTTGACCTGCGTTGACCAAACCCGATTAGGTCCGATTAAGTATGATTAGGTCCGATTAGGCCCAATTACGTCCGATTAATTCCAACTTTGACCTATATTGACCAAACCCGATTATAGTGACCGATTAGCAATAAATCTCATCGGTGGAGGTACGATTAGCGATTAATCGCCAATTAATCGGCCGATTAGGCCGATTTCTACAACACTGGTTTGAATTAATACATTATGATTTATGGACATCTCCAATTACTAGTCTTAGTGGATTCAAACACTAAATTCTTTTCTTGGATGATTTTTCTCACTTTTTATGGGTTTTTCCTCTTTGCACTAAATCTGACGTATTTTATGTTTTTCAATCGTTTCATGCTTATGTTGTTAATCAATTTAAAACTAATATCTAACTTTTTTCAATGCGAAAATGGTCGTGAATTCAACAAAAACTCCTATTAGATTTTTTTGAAAAGCATGGAACCAAAGTACGTTTTTCTTGTCCATACACCTCCCAACAAAATGGGAAAGTTGAAGGCACTATCCGAACTCTTAATTGATGGGTTTTGAGCATTCTAACACTCCTATGGTGTACATGCAACCCGAGAAACCTTGGATCTATGTTTAACTAAGATACATGCAAATAATTATTTTTCCAAGGTTCTTATCCTATCTAGCATGGCATAGGGAACTTGAATCAAATAAAGCTAGTAGAATTACTTACCTTCTAGTTGTAGTTGATTGCTTGGAGTTTTAGAGCGTAGCACCAATAGTTTGGATGCCTCAAATGGAAATCACAAATCACCACAAACTTTGGAACCTTGAGAGAATACTCAAAACTATCTTGAAATCGGCCCTCCTACTTTACTCACCACCACTAGTGTGATTTCAAGAACCAAAGCCTCCTTTATATAGTGTGGTGGATTAGGGTTACATCCATGTAAACCCTAATACCCATGTCTCTTCATTTCCCTAAGATCCATGGGTTAAAGCTCCATGGAGTATCCAAGGACCTTCCATGCAAGCCTAGCCCATTCCAAATAAACATTATCCTACACTATATAAATATAAGAGCCAATATTTAATTAGTAATACATTTGATCTCTAAATTAATCCTAGATTAATTATAGATCAAAAGTAATTAAATAATATGATTTTATGTTAATATATTACAACTTATAATATATTAATAAATCATAACTTATCCTATTCTCAAAAGATTATCCATAAATTGTTCGGGTGAAGTGCAACCCAAATAGACCATGCCGGGTCGGGTCAAGTACATACTAAACATAGTTATGGACTTAGACACTATATCCAACAGTCTTCCACTTGAATAAGTCTAATAACTATAGTTGCAAGTATGACTTCAGGAACCGATCAACAATCGTAGCTCTTTAAACTCTGTTGAACTAGAATGCGCCATTTTAGATAAGTGATCATATAATCCTCTGTTCTAAATATCAGCCGGACAAATACATGGAACATGGTCTTGCTTATTGTCCAGCATCTGTTTCCCGATTTTCGATTTCTTTGACATAGAACTTAACTGAACACATCAATTTAGTTCTGACCGGGCCCGGTACATAGGTAAAAACAAAATCATCGAGGGGCCCAGATATCGCTTCTAATCCTAGAAGGAACAGATAAACTTTGACTCATATGTTTGCTCTACTACTTGTTGAATTACACACAAAGTTATGTTTTATAACATCGAGTTACCAATGTGTTTTCGTACAATCAATACATAACCAACTCATAGGCAACAAATCATATCTCTAGGTTTGAAGACTTATATGATATTACCGTCTCACGATCACTCGAGATAAATTCCATGAAGTGATACAAGTGAGCGTGGGTTGAATCCAATACTCATAACTTATGAGCACTCATGAGTGTTGTAGCCCCGCTTTGTCTAACATCTTAGACCTCTACAAGCCAACCCATTACAGTCTTGATTCATATCTACTTCCAACATATGACCGACTGTGGAGAGTTTGAATAATATGATATAAACCATAACATAATTATTTGGAAGTCAAAACATGCAAAAAGAAATAATAGTAAACGATTGACAAGTGATAGCAACATTTTACTCATAAATAATAACTTTTATTTATCATCAAATGTCAATTACATTTTACTAATTTCAAGATTATCTAACTACTAAAACTAATATCATCGTTTAGCCCTATGCTCCGAGCATGCTGGAGATGCTTAGCCCGAGTCAGTCCCTTCGTGAGGGGATCTGCTGGGTTCTCATCCGATGATACCCTCTTTGCCATGAGGATTCCTTCTTCTATTCGATGTCTGATGAAGTGATATTTTTTTTCAATGTGTCTGGATCTCCCATGATCTCTTGGTTCCTTGGCTAAGGCAACTGCACTATTGCTGTCACAGAAAATATCCATTGGCTCCTTTATAGCTGGTACAACTCCAAGGTCTCCGATGAAGTTCTTTAGCCATATAGCCTCCTTTGCTGCCTTGCTTACTGCTATATACTCTAATTCACAAGTGAAATCAGCCACTGTCTCCTGCTTGGAACTTTTCCAAGTAACTGCCCCTACGTTTAGGGTAAAGACCCAGCCCTACTGAGAGCAGAAATTATCCCTGTCAGTCTGAGGATTCCTTCTTCTATTCGATGTCTGATGAAGTGATATTTTTTGTCAATGTGTCTGGATCTCCCATGATCTCTTGGTTCCTTGGCTAAGGCAACCGCACTATTGCTGTCACAGAAAATCTCCATTGGCTCCTTTATAGCTGGTACAACTCCAAGGTTTCCGATGAAGTTCTTTAGCCATATAGCCTCCTTTGTTGCCTTGCTTACTGCTATATACTCTAATTCACAAGTGGAATCAGCCACTGTCTCCTGCCTGGAACTTTTCCAGGTAATTGCTCCTCCGTTTAGGGGAAAGACCCAGCCCGACTGAGAGCGGAAATTATCCCTGTCAGTCTGAAAGCTAGCATCACTATACCCTACAACTCTAAAGTCATCACTCCCACCGAGGGTATGGACCCAGTCCTTAGTCCTTCGTAGGTACTTGAGGCATGGTATTCCTTATGTAAGTATTTCTGGGATTTGACGCAAGATATGATTTGTTAATTGGTACCGGGTTTGTCACCATAAATGACAAGGGTTTCGCCGCTTGGCAGGTTTAGGTGAACGGCCCTTTCGTGACAAAGAATATCGGCATGGTGCAGGCTTAACCAATCCATACCGATGACGACATCAAAGCTCTTTATAGTGATTGGCATTAGATCAATTTGAAATGAATGATCATTTAGAGTTAGTGTGCAGCCTACGTACATATCTTATTGAGTGATTTAGGGTTCTCTTTTAGTATGTGTTTGAATTTATGATTCACGAAACTCCTTTCCGCACCACAATAAAAGAGTATGCATACACATGCGTTATTGAGGAGAAACGTACCCGTATGCATGCACACCTTCGTCTCGTGTTGCCCGCATTCCTTGCCTTAGGGCAGTCTATTTTGTAATGCCTAGCTTCATCACACCCGTAACATGCTTGACCCACACTAACTCATTGGACTTGGGTGATCGGTTGTGCTGGTGCTCTACAAAAACGGGATGTATGCCCTTTCTTGTTGCACTTGTTACAGTGCATCTCCCGACAATTTCCATTGTGGTGGAAATTGCATTTGTCGCACTTCGGCAGGTTTCCAACATATTGCTTTGCTGGTGTAGTGGTAATTGGAGCAGCAGTGGGGGCAGTAGCGGCATGGACTGACACAATCTGTTGTTTCTTAGAAGGTTCCTGTGAAGGCTGGCTCTTCCTTTTGTTCCAGAACTTCTTGTTGTTGTCATTATTGTTGTTGCTTCCTCCAGGTTGCTCCAGAGCAGTAGTTGCAAAGCCTTGACAGATTCCATGGTCAACGAGGGCTTGTGCCAACTGTTTGGTGCTATTGAAAGTGTAACGACCCAAAAATCACGACTAAAAATTTCTTTTAAAAAACATTACTAAAACTGGATTTATAAATCGTATCGTAAGTCATCATAACTTTCGAGTAATAAATTCAAATCATAATATCATTATAAGTTTTCAAACACGTGTTTATTATCAGAGTAAACATTCCCAGGCTGACTAGTCTATAGTGTGTGCCATGCGATCACCCCGAGCTCCTCCCTCCGCTACCGGAAGTACCTGAAAACAAAACTGAAAACCGTAAGCACGAAGCTTAGTGAGTTCCCCACCTTACCACATACCATGCATAACCACATACTGCACCTACTGGGCCACGCCCGCTATCCTGGGCCTCGCCCCCTACTTCGGGCCTCGCCCGCTACAACGGCCCCGCCGCTCCAGACCCCGCCTGACTTCGAGCCCCGCTCGGATACAGATCTGTTCACTTAGGCCTCGCCTGTCACAGGGCCTCGCCCACTAATCATATAATAGCACATAAACGCATCACATAACATCACGTAAACTAAGCATATACTAACAACTCTTGTTCTAAGGCCTCGCCTATCTCTGGGCCCCGCCCGTGTCCTGCTACTCATGAGTCATGGGACCTCGTCCATACTCCTACTGATAGTGAGGTACGGGCCCAGCCCACCCTCACTCCTTTCCTGGCTTGGGCCTCGCCCCTGCTCTGCTGCTACTGAAATGTGGAACACCATCCACACTCTGCTATTGGTGAGATACGGGACCTCGCCCACACTCACCTCCCTACCAGGCACATACAAGTATCACACAGACAACAAGTACAAACTATCACATAAACCGCTCCTTGGGCACCCGCCCTCTGTCATTGGACCTCGTCCGAATATCATACTAACATACTGTGCCTAGGGCTAACCCCCGGGTCTTCTACTCACAACTACATGGGCCGGCATTGTGGCCGTAGACCCATTCATACAAAGGGAAACTCACCTGATACTGCTGAACTGCTGCTGCCAACCCCTTTGACCGCTACCTGACCGCTAACTGTGAACTGCTGCTCCACTAGCTCCCCGAGCTACCAATAACAACCCAACACTTAGTCTAATTGACCTCCAAAGGTCAACCAAGTCAACTCTGGTCAAAGTCAATGTCCTGGTCAAAGTCAACCTCCCAGGTTGACCCCACTCGCCGAGTCACCCTACTGACTCGCCGAGTTCATAAATCCAGAGTCCTTCCACTCGCGACTCTACTCGCCGAGTCAGCCCCTGACTCGCCGAGTCTACTGATTCCCGATTCCTGTCCTGACCAACACACTGAGTCCTGGCTCGACTCGCTGACTCGAGTCTTAACTCGAAGGGTTAAGGACCACTCGACCTGACTCGCCGAGTCTAAGAACAGACTCGCCGAGCACACGACAATCTTCATCCAACTCGCCGAGTTGTTCATCCAACTCGCCGAGTTCATGCCTATCTTCATCCGACTCGACGAGCTGTTCATCCCACTCGTCGAGTTCCTCCTCATCTTCAAGCTACTCGCCGAGTCCACTCGAAGGACTCGTCGAGTCCACTAAGATCCACTTACATGCAGAGGACTTCTGAGTCATGCATGAGCTCCAAACTGTAGATCTACCCTTCCCAAGCCTATTTCCCACGTAAAGTTGCAAACTTTACGTGTAGAGAGCGAGATCTAGGCAAAATACACCCATAGCTAGGGTTTTGGAGCAAGAGACTCCAATTTCCACCCAATGGCTGATACTTTATGGGATTCCAAACCAAAACAAGCATGGATCTGAGGTAGCAACCTCAGATCTGGACCTCAAGCTCAAGATTGGTCTTAAACATGGCTTAAAAGCCCCAAAACTCATAACCAAGGAAAATCTAAAGAAGGGAAACGAATTGATACCTTCCAATGCTCTGAAATGCTTCCCAAACTTCAGATCCAAAGCCACTCCCTGATGCTTCAAAGATTCCCACTCCTTCTTCTTACTTGAAACTACTCAAAAATGGCTAATAGCTTGAATGAATACAATGGGGGCTTAAGGTGCGGCGTTCTGGGTGTGAGAGGCTGTAAAGGAGCCCTAGGAAGAAGATTGAGACGTTTAAATAGGCTCCAAGCCCCGGATTTAGGGTTTTCCTAGCACAGACCAGACTCGTCGAGTCCACTTGACCGACTCGTCGAGTTGGTCACTTTCTCATCGACCCGGATCCCGCTCCGACTCGCCGAGTCCTTCCTTGGACTCGTCGAGTCCCTCTTAAATTTAGGGTTTCCTTTACTTTCTTGGCTTTCAAAATCCTGGGTGTTACAACTCTCCCCCACTTAAACTGAACTTCGTCCTCAAAGTTTACCATGGCCCACCGCCTGCGATCTGCCTCCAATACCCAACACCAGCTGCCTACCCGCGCTGGTCTTCCACCGAATACTGCACTGAGCCCGCAGAGGTTCTCCACTTCCTTCCTTGCGCAAATCCCTTGCCTTCCCAAGGCAAAGCCTCATAACCGACTTTTCCCTTGTCATTGTGAAGGTCCTATCCTTCACTATCTCCATCACCTCCCTGCTATTCCCAGAACGGGTCATCACCGTCAGCACTCACTGACACTCCTTCCTGCCGACACTTGGTGTCGAGCACCCCTCGACTCAACTATTTGAACTCCACCATACGCTGCATACTCGCACTGCCACCGATTGGCAATTCAGCTATTCCTCGACTGACTTCCTGATAAACTGGGACCGTCCCGGTCCCTACCATCCTATCAATGACTGGATTACCGGTTCCCACCGGTAGCTAGTCCCAACACCATCACTGGTCGCTCCCAGCGACTTCCAAAGAAACCTCGCTCATCTATAACCGTTCATACAATCCTGCCATCCAGGCACTACAAACCCGGGATCCCCGATCCCCTATCCTGACACTAAGATCCCGACCAGGTCCCACCTGCGCCGCTAAAACTCACGGGCCTCGCCCTCGGGTCTCACCCAACCATACTACTGAGCAACCCTGCTCCCAGGTCTCATCTACACTGCCAATCTCACACGGGCCTCGCCCAGGGGTCTCACCCAGCTACATTCTAGAGTGGCCTTTCCCAAGGTCTCACCTCTCTAGAGCTATACAGGCAACTCCTTACTACTCTCATCCACTACCCATTCCTGATCCCTACCTGATCACTAGGAGATAAAAGGGCCTCGCCCCGACTCCACTAACGAACTACTAAGGAATGCTACGGCTTACCCGGAGTCTTACACCACTCCCTACTACTGACTGCTAATACGAAGGCACCCACGTGCCATCGGCTTCTCAAGATCCTTATTCCGACTCCCGCGAGTCCTTCAGGCGATCCACCACCTGAATTCTCAATCATAACCACCCATACCATCCCACACGCTAGCTGATATGGAGTTTCTCAAACTCCCAACCCTGGAATCCTCAATCCATCAGACGTTGAACTACTTCTCTTCCCTCTCGGAGGTCACGTACTCGTTCCGGGTCTGCGTACTCCTCCCTGGGCACACCTGGAGGATTATCCCCCACTCCGATCCTGCTTATCCCTTGCTGTTCAACACACAGGAAATTCCGATCTTTGCTACCATTCCATAACCCATCTACTGAGGAACCAAGCCCGCCATAGCTAAGGATTTAGACAATCCATCACAATCACTGCGCCCACTCTGAACTAGCGAAACGTACCAACTTCCTCCCAAGCATGCTACAGTTACTGCATCCTTCGAAACCTTATTTAATAGAGCACATCCCCCTAACTACCATACAAATATCCAAGGTATGCAGATGGCATATAACTCGATCACAATCAACCAATCAAAATAAAATACTCATACCGATAATGATGCAGAACCATAACAATGAAATCATGCACAAAGTAAAAGATCTGAGAGTGGAAATTGCATACCTGCAACGTCCGGCGATGCTCGCGTCTCCAAAGTCGTCATCTGGAAAGCCCTGCTCCCTGCTGCAGGTGCCTCTACCCGACCCTGACGGCCATCTGCGATCCTCAAGGTTGCAGGGGCGGGTGCCATCACCCGTCCTGCTGAAGAAAAACTGGGGCACTGGGCCTTTTTGTGCCCCCGCTGGTTGCAATGAAAACATATCATGTCTGATCCCTGCGCGGCGGTAACAGTACAATCCCTGCTAAAATGACCAGTCCGACCGCACTTGAAGCAGCCAGACTCACCACCGCTACCACCCCTGCACGCGCCCCCATGCGCCCTGCCACACTTTCCGCACCGACTGCGGTCCTGATGATCCCTCGATCTCGAATCTGATCCCTTGGGCCTTTTGCCCGAACCCGCTGATACCTGAACCTCATCCGGCTTCCTCTTCCGAATCTGCTCCAAGTCAATTTCCCTTTCCCTAGCCCGAGAAATCATATCTTCCAGCGTCTTACAGCTGGACCTGCTCACGAACTCCCTGATGTCGTCCCTCAACATCTCATGGTACCGAGCCTTCTTCATCTCCTCATCCGCTACATACTGCGGTACAAGAAGAGCCCTCTCCCTGAACTTGGCGGTGATCTCCGCCACAGTCTCAGTAGTCTGCGTCAAATCCTGAAACTCTCGTGCCAGCTGCTGCACCTCAATAATCGGCGAAAACTCCGCCCTGAACCTGGTCGAGAAATCGCTCCAACTCATCGCGTCCAACGCGACATCATCCCCCAAAGCATGACCAACCTCCTCCCACCAATCCCTCGCTCTGTCCTTCAGAAGACAGGAGGCGAGTCTAACCTTGTCCCCCTCGGGACACTTGCTCGTACGAAAAGCGTTGGCAACATCAGCCAACCATCTGCTACTAGCAATGGGGTCCCTAGCTCCATGATAATCTGGTGCCCCGCAGGCTCTGAACTCTCGAAATGTCAAGGTACGCGCTCCCATCAATGCCATCATCTCAGTACGGAAGGCTCCCAGCCTCTCCTCCAAGATCTCCAGTATGCCCTCCTTGACCGTGCCGAAGATCACAGGAGTCTGAGCTAGAATACTGCGCGTAACCTCATCTGATATCAACTCCCTCATCCGCTCCTCGAGCTGCTCGGTCCCTGAACCCGAGCCTGATCCCTCTCCGGCGCCTGATCCGCCCGCTGGTCTCTCTCGCAATGTCACCATGCTGAAAATATACCACAACCACTATCAGAATACTCACCACTGATACGAGACCAAACATGCCCTACCAGGTTCCCGGTCTTGTCTCTGCCCTTCCTGAATCGAGTACGGATCCTCTGCTTTCAGTAGTACGGGCCCATACTACCTTCCACATCTATCCGTACTTTCCTCAGGAATTGCTTTGACTCCACCAGGTCCCTTATCCACTAATACAGCTCCCAACTCTATCTCATCCTAGGCTTACCCTAGGGGAAACCTCTGACTCGACTCAAACCAGTCCTCAGCTGCTGAAGGCCTCCTTGTTATGCCAATTAGCCACCACCTGAATACCATCACATGTAATGAGGCTCAGATAATCCTTCGAGTAAAAGTCTCGTCCCTACAACGGTTGGACTCAGACGAGAGCTGCGCAGTAAGGCCAAATCCAGCACTTTGAGATTATTCAACCCTGATCACATGTGATGAAACGTATTCACCTAATGGCTAACTCCCATCACTCAGAGTCCCACAAAGCACCAAGCGAGCAGCATTCGGATAAGGGAAACATACTCAGGCAAAACAATTCTCATAACAAGGAACTGCACTAGCATATAATGCTAAGCTCATACTATCAGGCATAACCTACACAGGCTATCCTACTACTGTCTAATCAGCACTATCATGCAGCTCAAAAGCACAAATAACAGGCACATAAGGCATCATCCCTAGATCCTTAGTCCTATTCTAGCATGCTGTTCTATCAACTGATAATCATAACATAAACTTGTATGGGTATTTTGGGGTACTTACTTGAGCTCGGTTGATTGCATGCACCACACCTTCTTTTCTTTTCAAACTTCTTTTCTTTCTGGGTTCCTTTTTGCTTTTCTAAAACTGTTTTTCATCCTCAAAATTCTTTTTACAAAAACTGTCTTTTCACATTTTGAAAACTTTTCATCCGACCCCTCAGTTTGAGTTCAGGCACACCAGAGAGTATGCCTGAATCCCTCAAACCAAGGCTCTGATACCAACTTGTAACGACCCAAAAATCACGACTAAAAATTTCTTTTAAAAAACATTACTAAAACTGGATTTATAAATCGTATCGTAAGTCATCATAACTTTCGAGTAATAAATTCAAATCATAATATCATTATAAGTTTTCAAACACGTGTTTATTATCAGAGTAAACATTCCCAGGCTGACTAGTCTATAGTGTGTGCCATGCGATCACCCCGAGCTCCTCCCTCCGCTACCGGAAGTACCTGAAAACAAAACTAAAAACCGTAAGCACGAAGCTTAGTGAGTTCCCCACCTTACCACATACCATGCATAACCACATACTGCACCTACTGGGCCACGCCCGCTATCCGGGGCCTCGCCCGCTACAACGACCCCGCCGCTCCAGACCCCGCCTGGCTTCGAGCCCCGCTCGGATACAGATCTGTTCACTTAGGCCTCGCCTGTCACAGGGCCTCGCCCACTAATCATATAATAGCACATAAACGCATCACATAACATCACGTAAACTAAGCATATACTAACAACTCTTGTTCTAAGGCCTCGCCTATCTCTGGGCCCCGCCCGTGTCCTGCTACTCATGAGTCATGGGACCTCGTCCATACTCCTACTGATAGTGAGGTACGGGCCCAGCCCACCCTCACTCCTTTCCTGGCTTGGGCCTCGCCCCTGCTCTGCTGCTACTGAGATGTGGAACACCATCCACACTCTGCTATTGGTGAGATACGGGACCTCGCCCACACTCACCTCCCTACCAGGCACATACAAGTATCACACAGACAACAAGTACAAACTATCACATAAACCGCTCCTTGGGCACCCGCCCTCTGTCATTGGACCTCGTCCGAATATCATACTAACATACTGTGCCTAGGGCTAACCCCCGGGTCTTCTACTCACAACTACATGGGCCGGCATTGTGGCCGTAGACCCATTCATACAAAGGGAAACTCACCTGATACTGCTGAACTGCTGCTGCCAACCCCTTTGACCGTTACCTGACCGCTAACTGTGAACTGCTGCTCCACTAGCTCCCCGAGCTACCAATAACAACCCAACACTTAGTCTAACTGACCTCCAAAGGTCAACCAAGTCAACTCTGGTCAAAGTCAATGTCCTGGTCACAGTCAACCTCCCAGGTTGACCCCACTCGCCGAGTCACCCTACTGACTCGCCGAGTTCATAAATCCAGAGTCCTTCCACTCGCGACTCTACTCGCCGAGTTAGCCCCTGACTCGCCGAGTCTACTGATTCCCGATTCCTGTCCTGACCAACACACTGAGTCCTGGCTCAACTCGTTGACTCGAGTCTTAACTCGAAGGGTTAAGGACCACTCGACCTGACTCACCGAGTCTAAGAACAGACTCGCCGAGCACATGACAATCTTCATCCAACTCCCCGAGTTGTTCATCCAACTCGCCGAGTTCATGCCTATCTTCATCCGACTCGATGAGCTGTTCATCCCACTCGTCGAGTTCCTCCTCATCTTCAAGCTACTCGCCGAGTCCACTCGAAGGACTCGTCGAGTCCACTAAGATCCACTTACATGCAGAGGACTTCCGAGTCATACATGAGCTCCAAACTGTAGATCTACCCTCCCCAAGCCTATTTCCCACGTAAAGTTGCAAACTTTACGTGTAGAGAGCGAGATCTAGGCAAAATACACCCATAGCTAGGGTTTTGGACCAAGAGACTCCAATTTCCACCCAATGGCTGATACTTTATGGGATTCCATACCAAAACAAGCATGGATCTGAGGTAGCAACCTCAGATCTGGACCTCAAGCTCAAGATTGGTCTTAAACATGGCTTAAAAGCCCCAAAACTCATAACCAAGGAAAATCTAAAGAAGGGAAACGAATTGATACCTTCCAATGCTCTGAAATGCTTCCCAAACTTCAGATCCAAAGCCACTCCCTGATGCTTCAAAGATTCCCACTCCTTCTTCTTACTTGAAACTACTCAAAAATGGCTAATAGCTTGAATGAATACAATAGGGGCTTAAGGTGCGGCGTTCTGGGTGTGAGAGGCTGTAAAGGAGCCCTAGGAAGAAGATTGAGACGTTTAAATAGGCTCCAAGCCCCGGATTTAGGGTTTTCCTAGCACAGACCAGACTCGTCGAGTCCACTTGACCGACTCGTCGAGTTGGTCACTTTCTCTTCGACCCGGATCCCGCTCCGACTCGCCGAGTCCTTCCTTGGACTCGTCGAGTCCCTCTTAAATTTAGGGTTTCCTTTACTTTCTTGGCTTTCAAAATCCTGGGTGTTACAGAAAGTGACTGGTTTGGAAGCTAGTACACTTCCTTGAATCTGGGGGGACAGTCCCCAGATGTACCTCTCTATTTTCTTGCTCTCTAGAGCAACCATCCCTGGGCAAAGGATTGCCAAATCACTGAACCTATTGGTATAGGTCGTGATGTCTGAGCTTACCATGGTAAGGTCCCAAAGTTCCTGTTCGAGCTTTTGTAATTCGCCCCGTGGATAGTACTCTTGCAGTAATATTTGTTTTAGATTCTCCCATCCCATAGATTTAGCCACTACTAGTGTTAGTGACTTGACATTGCAATTCCACCATGTCAGAGCTCTCTCAGAGCAAGTACAGGCAGCGAACTTCACTTTGTTCCCTTCCGGATAAGAACAAATCTCGAAAACTGCTTCAGTTTTCTCTATCCACTGTGATAGAGCCATTATCCCTCCGGCCCCATTAAAAGTAATGGGTTTGCTATTCATGAAATCCTTGTATGTACAATCCCCTAAATGACCTTGACATTCGCCATTCGTAGAACTATTTACTCCCCCACCAGAACCATTGTTACTCATTTGGGTCATTGCCGCAGTTACTGCAGCTGTTACAGCAACTATCAATGTGGCATTTTCCGTCGATGGAGGCGGTGGTGGTGGAGGTATCATGCCCGGCCTGGGTCTTAGGTTTGGACAAAGAGGCATCGCGCCGCTAAGAAATAAAAATAAAAGATTGTAAGTTTTGGTGGTTAAGAGTTGAATGATAATGAGTTAACTATCTTTAATAGTTCGAGAATTTGGTTTGACCAATACAGGGCTTTGAGTTTGATTCACCAATAGAGTTTGAATAACAATAAAGCTCGAATGAAATGCACAAAATTAACATACAAAAGAGGTATGCCCTCTATATATTAAATATATGGTTGTGTTACATCCGAAGTTAGAATATTTTGACCTTTCTAAAGGTTTCCGATTACAGGAAGTTAAAGAAGGTAAGACTTTTAGCCGAGTTCCTATTCTATAACAAAATTTTGGGATTCAGCAAGCACTACTTGCGACGTAGGTTGCGCTTGGAGCTAGACTCCGCATCCGATTGCTTTGCTTCCATAAGACGCCTATCAAAGGCGGCTTGTTGTTCCCTTGTCACAGAGAGGGTTGCAATCATTTCTGCTTGGAATGTGTCGGCGCGGAGTTGGGTGTCGTCCTGTAACCTATCTAGTCGACGAATTTCGGAAGTGTGAACTTGTACTTCCACGTTGACTTCACGAATCCGGTTACCTTGAAACCCGGATTGGTAGGACTGGTCGGCTAGCTTGCCTACCATGACCGGGAGTGCTCGGTCAACTGAACCTCCGTATCTGACGTCGTAGAAGTCCCGACACATACCGTAGGGAGGACGTAACCCTTGTTGTTGGCTCCAATGGTGAAGGTGACTTCCCCAAACGGGAGTTGGTTCCTGAAAGTTTCTCCTAACAGCAGGAGGTTGAGCGGCTGGAGGGTCGATTACTTCTGGTTCTGAGTCTGTCCTAGAGTCATCCCTTTCCTCCAACTCGATAGGTTCTTCATCCTCTTCGGGGTCCTCCTCTACCCATCCTCCATTGCCCTGATTCGGGTAGTAGAGATCCCCTGGTGGGTGGAATCTAGCCATTTGACTATACGAGAATAGGGTTATAAGAATTGAATAAAATTTGAAACATGTAAAACTAAACTTGTCAATTAAACTATTGCATGTACAAAATACTCATATAGTATTTAAATTTGTATGTTTGATACTAGTGTTTATTTTGGTAAGTTTTGACTTGTTTCTCACTACGACCATTCCTCGACATACGTTAGTCCAATCTCGGATAAATATAGTTGATCAGGCTCTCTTCGTCCCAAATCCGATTACATATTTTGAGGCCTAATCGTAGTGTCCAACATTGTCTTAATACTTCTTGTATGGTTCTAACCTTGAAAATATATTGTTGTATGCATGTATTGGTACTTTTACGACCCAAAATAATCTAAATTAAATGAAACGAGGTTTTAGGTGTAAAAACGTTTTCTTAGAGAGTTTTAGTCCCTTATGCATTTATAGTCTGTATATCTTATGTGGTTCGATATATTTAGTTCACTATAAATGATGCTCTGATACCAATCTGTCACACCCCCAAACCAGAACAGTGGAATCGTTCGAGGGCGGATGGCTTCATGTAGTATCGAAACAATTGAATACATAGTAAAGAAAGTTACACAACCATCATATATATAATTTGAAAGTTTACATTGTAGAAAAGTACTTGTTTCAAACGAAATTACAATATGATGTGAAAATGAAATTAAACTAACGCCGGAGCGTCCCTTCTTCAAAAGCTGAAGTTTACCTGTATTACTGAATCCCTGAGAAAAACAAGTAGTTTTGAAAGAGTAGGTCAACATTTAAGCTGGTGATTTGATAAGTATTTAGTGACAATGTTTGTATGAAATGGAATGAAAATGGTTTGTACATGTTTAAATGTTCCTAGAAAATCCCATATTTTCTACTATAGTAGATGGTAGTCTAATTGTTCCAAAACTATAATGCAATAGTGATTTTCATACCTAAAATAGTAGGTTTATGTATCAATCGCTAAGGCATTTGAAAAACCCTGTAAATCAATGTGTTTTTGATACTCAATGTGAGTCTTATAACCATACTATTTGACCAGGATGCGTATAACAACGTTCTTCAGCCGTTGGAAAGTTATGACGTTTGTCACCCCAGGCCTGCCGGCCTAGCTGTAGCTAACAACTTAGGTGCGATATTGTCAATCCCGTATAGATCTATACACAAGTATCACGCTCCCCTTACAAGGGATTATGGTATATAATACAGTAGTTAAAATGCATACTCGAAAGTACGTGAAATGTCTCAGAAAACTTAGTATAAAACAGATTTACGTATGAAAATGTCCATTTGTTCTTGTGTATGAAAAAATCTCTTTGAAATAGTGTTTCTAGTATGTAAATGTCCATGATTTTCTTGTAAACTATACCTATTATAGTTTTTCAAAATGTGTGTTTCGTTCGTATAGTAAATCCTAGTGTAATGCTGGCTAGTTATGTAAAGTATAACATTTATAGTGACATAAATGATCACATATACTTAGAGTATAAATAAAGTGTTTGATTCGTGTACATATATAAACATGTTTTATTTCCAAAAGACAAGATGTTATCCAGAATATATATTGCATACGAAAGTTCCTATGTAGCAGTTATGAATCACATATGATTTACTTGATAAAAAAGTATATAGTGAAACTTTATGTTACACACGATAATAACCGTGTGTTTACTTGTATCCCCCCCCCCCTTAAAAGTGTATAAAAAGCATTGATAAAACATTTGAAAGTGTAGTTTATAGGGGTATGAACTCACTTGATTGATAGGAGAGAAAACGAGATGATAATCGAGCAGAACTTCGACTTGAAAGAGTTGATTTTCTTGGGATTCTCGGGAATCTCGGGAGTGTAGAATCCTCCTTCGGAACTTGAGTGTGAAAACTGGGGCTTCGGGAGGGCTTCGAGAGCTTAACCATAGACTTTCGGCACGAGAGATAGAAGAATGGAGCACCTAAACCCGACACCCCAAGAGTTCTATTTATAGGGCACATTTTTGGGTGCCACGTGGTAGTGGTCAAATCTTATCTCCTTCCGTTGATTGGACGCCCTCAGTCACTTGCCGGGTCGCGACAAACTGTGCCACGTCATGGCAGACCTGACAGCCTCGGATTTTGGGCCTTGAACTTGTAAAATTCGTAACTTTCGCGTACGAGCTCCGTTTTCGACGTTCTTCATATGCACGCGTAGGTGAGAATATACTCTACAAATCTCGTTTAGACTTCATTGGCAAATTTTTAATTTATTTTTAATTATTTATTTTTAATGGGCCGGGACACGAAAAGTCCGTTAAAAATCCATAACTTCTTCATCCGATGTCCGTTTTCGTCAGACTTTTCACCATTGCGCTACTATTGTTGAGACCTTCGATTCTCATTTAGGTTGTTTAAGCCAAAAGTCTATCGATCTCTATTTCGAGTTTTTAGCTGTCTACTGCTATATCCGGATCTTGGAAAATCATAACTTCCTCATACGAAGTCAGATTTGGACGTTCTTTTTATGTACGCTCACGGTTTAATGACATATACAACTTTCATTTAGATACTTAAGGCTAAAAAGTATTGTATTGAAACTTTGCGTTTTTCGTTTAATCGGTGTTGTCGGTTTTGTCGGAGATCTTAGAATGGTCATAACTTCTTCGCTATATCTCGGTTTTAGTGTTCTTAGTATTTCTGTAAACCTTGACAGGATATCTAGTATAATAGATATCCCTATAGAGACTTTTGCACATTTCATTTTTCGAAGTTAATTTCATTAGAGCAAAAGTGGTTACAATAGTTGACTTTTTAGGTAATTACATAGAGTCGAAATACCGGGTTGTCACATCATCCCCCTGTTATAGGGAATTTCGTCCTGAAATTTAATGTAAGAAAAACACTTGCGGATTAGGGAAAAAGATGTGGGTACTTGTGTTTCATCTGATCTTCGCATTCCCAGGTGTATTCAGGTCCTCGCTTTGCATTCCAGCGGACCTTCACGATGGGTATGCGACTTTGTTTTGTTCTTTTAGTTTCCCTATCCATGATTTCAATTGGTTCTTCTATAAAGTGGAGACTCTCGCTGATTTCGATTTCGTCTAGAGGGACGACGAGGGTCTCATCGAACAAACATTTTCTTCAAGTTTGACACATGAAAGGTAGGGTGTATGTTATTGAGTTCCTACAGTAGACGAAGTTTGTTGGCTACCGGGCCGATCCTTGCAAGGATCTCGAATGGTCCGATACACCTTGGGTTTAGTTTCCCACGTCTTCCAAAACATATTAGTCCTTTCCAGGGCGAGACTTTCAATAGCACTTGTTCCCCAACCTGAAATTCCAAGGGCTTCTGTCTTTTGTCTGCACAACTCTTTTGTCTGTCTCTTGAAGCCTTTAGTCGTTCCCGAATTTGTACAATCTTCTCAGTTGTTTCTCTTATGATTTCAGGGCCAGTGAGAGTGTTGTTGGGTACTTGTCCCTTGGCTAGTTGCGTGTAACCCACTTCATCCCAGCATAGTGGTGATCTGCACTTTCGGCCATAGAGGGCTTCGAATGGAGCAACTTTAATGCTGAAGTGATAGCTATTGTTGTATGAAAATTCAACTAGTGGTAAATTTGTATCCCATGCTTTACCAAAATCGATTACACAAGCTCTTAGCATATCTTCTAAGGTTTTGTGTTCCTCTCATTTTGACCATCGATTTGTGGATGGTAAGTAGTACTCATGTCGAGCCTCGTTCCTAGAGATTTTTGTAACGATTTCTAGAATCGCGAGGTGAACTACTATCTGTGTCGGAGATAATGGATATTGGTACACCATGTAGTCGTACAATCTCTCGGATGTAGGTTCGAGCTAGCTTCTCCATCTTGTCGGTTTCTTTTATTGGCAGGAAGTGTGCGGATTTTGTTAATCTATTGACGATTACCCAGATGGTATCTAGTCCACCTGCTGTCTTGGGTAGTTTGGTTATGAAATCCATGGTTATCCGCTCCCACTTCCACTAGGTTATTTCAGGCTGTTATAGTATTCTAGAGGGCTTTTGGTACTCTACCTTGACTTTGACGCAAGTCAGACACTTGCCCACATAGGTAGCGATTTTTGCTTTCATGTTTGTCCACCAATACAGTTTCTTGAGGTCTAAATACATCTTGTCTGAACCTGGATGTACGGAGTATCGAGTCTTATGCCCCTCATTCATGACACGTCTCTGAATCCTCCAAGCTTTGGTTTCCAGATCCGATCCATGAAATAACGAACTCAGTCACCCTTGACTTCAAGATTCTTGTCCATTCCTCTTAGGGTTTCACCTGTCACGTTCTCCATTTTCAAGGCTTCCCTCTGAGCTTCCTTGATTTGTGTGGACATATATGAATGGATCGTCATGGTTAAGGATTTCACTCGGCGACATGAGTATTCTTTCCGACTAAGAGCATCAGCTACTACATTCGCTTTTCCTGGGTGATAGCGAATCTCGCATTCGTAGTAATTCAGTAGTTCAACCCATCGTCTCTGCCTCATGTTGAGTTCTTTTTGGTTGAGAATGTGCTGAAGACTCTTATGATCGGTGAAGATCGTGCATTTCGTGCCATAAAGATAGTGTCTCCAGATCTTTAGCGCGAAAACGACAGCTCCTAGTTCAAGATCGTGGGTAGTGTAGTTGACTTTGTGCGTATTGAGTTGTCTTGAGGCGTAAGCGATGACCTTACCTCATTGCATTAGTACGCATCCAAGACCTTGATTAGATGCATCACAGTAGACCACGAAGTCTTTTGTTCCTTCTGGCAAGGACAATATAGGTGCGATGCATAGTGCTTGCTTCAGTGTTTGGAATGCAGCGTCTTGTTTTCCTTCCCAATTGAAAGTTACACCCTTATGTGTCAGGGTGGTGAGTGGTTTCGCAATCTTCGAGAAGTTTTGTATAAATCTATGGTAATAACCAACAAGGCCCAAGAATTGTCGAATTTCCGTTGGGTTCTTGGAGCTGACCAGTTCTTGATTGCTTTGATTTTGGAAGGGTCCACGTGTATTCCGTCTTTGCTAACCATGTGACCTAGGAAATCTACCTTCCGAATCCAAAATTCGCACTTGGAGAATTTTGCGTATAGCTTCTCTTTTCTTAGCGTTTCCAAGACTTGTCGGAGGTGTTGACTGTGATCCTCTTTAGTCTTCTAATAGATGAGTATGTCATCTATTAATATGATCACAAACTTGTCTAGAAACGAACGACACACTCAGTTCATTAAGTCCATGAACATCGTTGGTGCGTTTGTTAATCCAAAGGGCATCACTACAAACTCGTAGTCACCATAACAGGTTCAAAAAGCTTTTTTGGGAACATCTCCTTCCAAGACTCGTAGTTGGTGATACCCGGATCTTAAGTCAATCTTTGAGAAATAACTCGCTCCCTGGAGTTGGTCGAATAAGTAGTCGATGCGTGGTAGTGGGTATCGGTTCTTGATAGTAAGCTTGTTAAGTTCCCGGTAATCAATGCAAATGCGGAGAGATCCATCCTTCTTCTTTACGAACAAGACTGGTGCTCCCCAAGGTGAGAAGCTCAGTCTGATGAATCCTTTGTTGAGTAGTTCGTTTAATTGGCTGGATAACACATGCATCTCAGCTGGCGCTAAACGATACGGCAACTAAGCTACCGGGGTAGCTCCGGGAATTAAATCGATCCTGAACTCGACTTGTCATTCTGGGGGGACACCTGGAAGATCTTCAGGGAAGACATCAGGAAAATTGCAGACTTCTGGAATGTCTTTGAGGTCTTTCGTTTCTTTTTCCTTATCTACCACGTGGGCTAAGAAGGCATGGTACTCCTTACATAGGTATTTCTAGGCTTTGACACAAGAGATGATTTGTAAATTGGTACCGGGTTTGTCACCATAAATGTAAAGGGTTTCTCCGCTTGGCAGGATTAGGCGAACAACCCTTTCATGACAAAGAATATTGGCATGGTGCAGGCTTAACCAATCCATACCGATGATGACATCAAATCTCTTTATAGTGATCGGCATTAGATCGATTTGAAATGAATGTTCGTTTAGAGTTAGTGTACAGCCTATGTACATAACATTTGTGCTTTCTGTTCTATAGTTTGCCATTTCTACTGTGAATATCTTATTGAGTGATTTAGGGTTCTGTTTTAGTATGTGTTTGAATTTATGATTCACAAAACTCCTTTCTGCACCACAATCAAAGAGTATGCATGTATAAGCGTTATTGAGGAGAAACGTACCCGTAACCACCGTGGGATAAGCTATCGCTTCGTTCTACCCCATTGCCAGCACTCGTCCCGTGCTGCCCGCATTCCTTACCTTAGGGCAGTCTCTTTTGTAATGCCCTGCTTCACTGCACCCATAACATGCTTGACCCACACCGACTCCTTGGACTTGGGTGATCGATTGTGCTGGTGCTCTACAGAAACGGGTTGTATGCCCTTTCTTGTTGCAATTGTTACAGTGCGTCTCTCGACAATTTCCATTGTGGTGGAAATTGCATTTGGCGCACTTCGGCAAGTTTCCAACATATTGCTTTGCTGGTGTAGTGGTATTTGGAGCAGCAGTGGGGGCAGTAGCGGCATGGACTGCCACAATCTGTTGTTTCTTGGAAGGTTCCTGTGAAGGCTGACTCTTCCTTTTGTTCCAGACCTTCTTCTTGTTGTTGTTGGAATTGTTGTTGTTGTTGTTGCTTCCTCTAGGTTGCTCCGGAGCGATAGTTGCGACGCGTTGATGGATTCCATGGTCAACGAGGGCTTGTGCCAACTGTTTTGCGCTATCAGAAGTGACTGGTTTGGAAGCTAGTACACTTGCTTGAATCTGGGGGCACAGTCCCCAGATGTACCTCTCTATTTTCTTGCTCTCTAGAGCAACCCTCCCTGGGCAAAGGATTGCCAAATCACTGAACCTGTTGATATAGGTCGTGATGTCTGAGCTTACCATGGTAAGGCCCCAAAGTTCCTGTTCGAGCTCTTCTAATTCGCCCCGTGGACAATACTCTTGCAGTAATATTTGTTTTAGATTCTCCCAGCCCATAGAGTTAGCCACTACTAGCATTCGTGACTTGACATGCCCATTCCACCATGTCACAGCTCTCTCAGAGAAAGTACAGGCAGCGAACTTCACTTTATTCCCTTTCGGACAAGAACAAATCTCGAAAACTGCTTCAGTTTTCTCTATCCACTGTGATAGAGCCATTATCCCTCCGGCCCCATTAAAAGTAATGGGTTTGCTATTCATTAAATCCTTGTATGTACAATCCCTTGAACGACCTTGACGTTGGCCATTCGTAGAACTATTTACTCCCCCACCATAACCATTGTTACTCATTTTGGCCATTGTCGCAGTTACTGCAGCTGTTACAACAACTATCAATGCGGCATTTTCCATCGATGGAGGTGGTGGTGGTGGAGGTATCGTGCCCGGCCTGGGTCTTAGGTTTGGACGAAGAGGCATCGCGCTGCCAAGAAATAAAAATAAAAGATTATAAGTTTTGGTGGTTAAGAGTTGAATGATAATGAGTTAACTATCGTTAATAGTTCGAGAATTTGGTTTGACCAACACAGGGCTCTGATTTTGATTCGCCAATGGAGTTTGAATAACAATAAAGCTCGAATGAAATGCACATAACTAACACACAAAAGAGGTATGCCCTCTATATATTAAATATATGGTTGTGTTACATCCGAAGTTAGAAAATTTTGACCTTTCTAATGGTTTCTGGTTACAGGAAGTTAAAGAAGGTAAGACTTTTAGCCGAGTTCCTATTCTATAACAAAACTTTGGGATTCAGCAAGCACTACTTGCGACGTAGGTTGCGCTTGGAGCTTGACTCCGCATCCGATTGCTTTGCTTCCATAAGATGCCTATCGAAGGCGGCTTGCTGTTCCCTCATCTCAGAGAGGGATGCAATCATTTGTGCTTGGAATGTGTCGGCGCAGAGTTGGGTGTCATCATGTAACCTATCCAGTCGACGGATTTCGGAAGTGTGAACCTGTACTTCCACGTTGACTTCACGAATCCGGTTAGCTTGAACCCCGGATCGATAGGACTGGTCGGCTAGCTTGCCCACCATGACCGGGAGTGCTCGGTCAACTGAACCTCCATCTTTGTCGTCGTAGAAGTCCCGACACATACCGTAGGGAGGACGTAACCCTTGTTGTTGGCTCCAATGGTGAAGTTGACTTCCCCAAACGGGAGTTGGTCCCTGAAAGTTTCTCCTAATAGCGGGAGGTTGAGCGGCTAGAGGGTCGATTACTTCTGGTTCTGAGTCTATCCCAGAGTCATCCCCTTCCTCCAACTCGACAGGTTCTTCATCCTCTTTGGGGTCCTCCTCTACCCATCCTCCATTGTCCTGATTCGGGTAGTAGGGATCCCCTGGTGGGTGGAATCCAGTCATTTGACTATACGAGAATTGGGTTATAAGAATTGAATAAAATCTGAAACATGTAAAACTAAACATGTCGATTAAACTATTGCATGTGCAAAATACTCCTATAGTATTTAAATTTGTATGTTTGATACTAGTGTTTATTTTGGTAAGCTTTGACTTGGTGCTCACTACGACCATTCCTCGACATACGTTAGTCCAATCTTAGATAAATATAGTTGATCAGGCTATATTCGTCCCAAATCTGATTACATATTTTGAGGCCTAATCGTAGTGTCCAACATTGTCTTAATACTTCTTGTATGGTTCTAACCTTGAAAATATATTGTTGTATGCATGTATTGGTACTTTTATGACCCAAAATAATCTAAATTAAATGAAACGAGGTTTTACGTGTAAAAATGTTTTGTCAGAGAGTTTTAGTCCCTTATGTATTTATAGTTTGTATATCTTATGTGGTTCGATATACTTAGTTCACTATAAACAATGCTCTGATACCAATCTGTCACACCATTAAACCAGAACGACGGAATCGTTCGAGGGCGGATGACTTCATGTAGTATCGAAACAATTGAATACATAGTAAAGAAAGTAACACAACCATCATATATATAATTTGAAAGTTTACATTGTAGAAAAGTACTTATTTCAAAAGAAATTACAATATGATGTCAAAATGAAATTAAACTAACGCCGTAGCGTCCCTTCTTCAAAAGCTGAAGTTTACCTGTATTACTGAATCTCGGAGAAATACAAGTAGTTTTGAAAGAGTAGGTCAACATTTAAGCTGGTGAGTTCATAATTATTTAGTGACAATGTTTGTATGAAATAGAATGAAAATGGTTTGTACATGTTTAAATGTTCCTAGAAAATCCCATATTTTCTACTATAGTAGATGGTAGTTTAATTGTTCCAAAACTGTATTGCAATAGTGCTTTTCATGCCTAAAATAGTAGGTTTATGTATAAATCGCTAAGGCATTTGAAAAACCCCGTAAATCAATGTGTTTTTGATACTCCATGTGAGTCTTATAACCATACTATTTGACCAGGATGCCTATAACAACGTTCTTCAGGCGTTGGAAAGTTATGACGTTTGTCAATCACGCTCCCCCTACAAGGGATTGTGGTATATAATACAGGAGTTAAAATGCATACTCGAAAGTACATGAAATGTCTCACAAAACATAGTATAAAACAGATTTACGTATGAAAATGTCCATTTGTTCTTGTGTATGAAAAAATCTTTTTGATATAGTGTTTCTAGTATGTAAATGTTCATGATTTTCTCGTAAACTATACCTATTATAGTTTTTCAAAATGTGTGTTTCGTTCGTATAGTAAATCCTAGTGTAATGCTCACATGTTATGTAAGGTATAACATTTATAGTGACATAAATGATCACATATACTTAGAGTATAAATAAAGTGTTTGATTCGTGTATATATATAAACATGTTTTATTTCCAAAATACAAGATGTTATCGAGAAGATATATTGCATACGAAAGTTCATGTGTAGTAGTTATGAATCACATATGATTTACTTGATAAAAAAGTATATAGTGAAACTTTATGTTACACACGATAATAACCGTGTGTTTACTTGTATCCCCCCCCCCCCTTAAAAGTGTATAAAAAGCATTGATAAAACATTTGAAAGTGTAGTTTATAGGGGTATGAACTCACTTGATTGATTGGAGAAAACGAGATGATAATCGAGCAGAACTTCGAGTTGGAAGAGTTGATTTTCTCGGGATTCTCGAGAATCTCGGGAGTGTAGAATCTTCCTTCGGAACTTGAGTGTGAAAACCGGGGCTTCGGGAGGGCTTCGGGAGCTTAACCGTAGAGTTTCGGCACGAATGATAGAAGAATGGAGCACCTAAACCTGGCACCCCAAGAGTTCTATTTATAGGGCACATTTTTGGTGCCACGTCATGGCAAAGGGTTGGCCACGTCGTGGTGGTCAAATCTTATCTCCTTCCGTTGATTGGATGCCCTCAATCACTTGTCGGGTCACGGCAAACTGTGACACGTCGTGGTAGACCTGACAACCTCAGATTTTGGGCTTCGAACTTGTAAAATCCGTAACTTTCACGTACGAGATCCGTTTTCGACGTTCTTTATATGCACGTGTAGATGAGAATATACTCTACAACTCTTTTTTAGACTTCATTGACAAATTTTGAATTTATTTTTAATTATTTATTTTTAACGGGCCGGGACACGAAAAGTCTGTTAAAAATCTATAACTTCTTCATCCGATGTCCGTTTTCGTCAGACTTTTCATCGTTGTGCTACTATTGTTGAGACCTTCGATTCTCATTTAGGTTGTGTCGGCCAAAAGTCTCTCGATCTCTATTTCGAATTTTTAGTTGTCTACTGCTATATCCGGATCTTGGAAAAATCATAACTTCCTCATAAGAAGTCAGATTTGGACGTTCTTTTTATGTACGCTCACGGTTTAATGATATCTACAAATTTCATTTAGATACTTAAGGCTAAAAACTATTGTATTGAAACTTCGTGTTTTTCGTTTAATCGGTGTTGTCGGTTTTGTCGGAGATCTTAGAATGGTCATAACTTCTTCGTTATAACTCGGATTTTAGTGTTCTTAGTATTTCTGTAAACCTTGGCACAGTATCTAGTATAATAGATATACCTATAGAAACTTTTGCACATTTTATTTTTTGAAGTTAATTTCATTATATCAAAAGTGGTTACAATACGTGACTTTTTAGGTCATTACATAGAGTCGAAATATCGGGTTGTCACACTCTGGCCGAACCATGTAAACATCTTCAGCCAGCTTTCCATTAAGGAAAGAGGTTTTGACATCCATTTGCAATATTTCATAGTCATGAAATGCAGCAATGGCTAACAGAACCCTAATAGACTTAATCTTGGCCACTGGTGAAAAGGTCTCATCATAATCAACTCCCGGGGTTTGAGAATAACCCTTTGCAACCAGTCATGCGTTATAAGTGTGTACATTACCATCCATGTCGGTCTTCTTCTTGAAGATCCATTTGCACCCAACTATCTTACGATCAGGTACATTGTCAACCAAGTTCCAAACTTGATTGTCATACATGGACTGTATCTCGCTATCCGTAGCCTCTTTCCATTTAGCAGCCTCAGGGCCTGCCATGGCTTCCGTGTAGCTGTTAGGCTCATCCAAATTTACCAGTGTGTTATCACTGATAAGTTTCTCACCTTCTGCAGTAATATGGAAACCAAAATAATGTGCAGGTGCATACCTAACTCTGGTGGAACACCTCAGAGGTATAGATTCTTCAGTCGGCTCAACAGGAGTTTCCTCCACAGGTTGAGGGCTAGGGTTTGAGGTTCCTTCACCACTTGACTCTTGAATTTCCTCAAGGTCAATTTGCCTCCCACTGTCTCCTTGGCTCATGAATTCTCTCTCTCGGAAGAATCCTCTTCTTGCTACAAAGACCACATTATCATTAGGTCTCTAGAAGATGTAGCCAAAGGATTTTTGTGGGCAGCCGATGAAAATACACCTTTCACTTTGGGGTTCGAGCTTATTGTGAGTCTCGCGTCTCATGAAAGCCTCGCAACCCCAAATCTTGATGTGGTCTAGATTGGGAACTTTTCCAGTCCACATCTCGTGAGGTGTTTTGGCAACGTTCTTTGTAGGGACTAGATTAAGGATATGGGCAGCAGTCTCTAAGGCATACCCCCAAAATGAGATTGGTAGTGAAGCTCGACTCATCATGGAACGAACCATGTCCAACAAGGTCCGATTGCGCCTCTCAGCTACACCATTCAACTGTGGTGTCCTAGGAGGTGTCTATTATGAGATAATCCCACATTCATTAAGATAGTTAAGGAACTCAGTACTAAGATACTCACCACCACGATCAGATCGAAGCATCTTAATGTTCCTGCCTAACTCATTCTCCACTTCTTGCTTAAACTCTTTGAATTTCTCAAAGGTTTCTGACTTATGCTTGATTAGGTAGTCATATCCATATCTACTAAAATCATCAGTAAAAGTCACATAGAAGCGATTAGCATCTCTTGTGGCGGTTCTGAAGGGTACACACACATCTGTGTGTATGAGGTCCAACAAACCTTCATCCTAGCACAAGTACCAGTAAAAGATGACTTTGTCATTTTACCAAGCAAACAAGATTCACAACTATAACTTGACTTTAGGTCAAATGACTCCAACACTCCATCCTTTTGGATTTGGCCTATATGTTTCTTGCTTACATGTCCAAGACGACAATTCCATAAAGATGCTTTATCTAAGATAGTGGAAGAGTCAATACACAATACATTATTTCCTAGATTATCTACAACAGATACAGTTTCATACACGCCATCATAAGGTAATGCTTTAAAATAAAGAACATTATTAAAGAAAGCATCAATACTACCATTATTATTATCAAAATAAAAGGTAAAACCTTTGTTTATACAATGCATGAAAGGAAATAACATTTCTTGCCATTTCTGGCGAATAATAACATTTATTCAAATCTAATGTAAACCCACTATTCAGCACTAAGGAATAAACTCTTATCTTGGTGACAGGTGAAGCTTTCATGTTTCCCATGATCAAGTTTATCTTTCCTTACTCCACATTCTCACTTCTTCTTAGTCCCTGCAAATCACAACATATGTGAATACCACAACCTGTTTCAATTACCCAAGACATAGAATGAGGTGAGTTATTAGACAATATAGTGTATATACTTGCATGGTTGGGTTTTACTTTCCCATCCTTCAAATCTTGCTGGTACTTTGGGGCAGTTTCGCTTCTAGTGCGACTTTTCATGGCAATAGAAGCATTCAGTCTCATTAGGGTTAGCAAAAGGAGTGACAAAACCTTTCTTGGTTTTTCTTGAAGAGGAGCCTTCAAGGGTCTTACTCTTGGTACCCTTGGAAGGGTTCTTTCTCTTCTTCCCTTTGCCATGCCCGATTGCCAAGACATTAACCGCAGTTGGAGTAGGAGTAGGAGTAGTAACAATCGACTTACCCTTTAGACCACTTTCGGCAGTCTTCAAGAGTCCTTAAAGTTTGCTGAGGGTGACTTCTTCCTTGTTCATGTGATATGTCATGCGGAATTGATCATAACACGATGGTAAGGAGTGCAAAATGATATCTATTGCTAACTCCTCGGGGAAGTTCACATTCAGCTTCAGTAAACGGTCCACATACCTTTGCATTTTCTGCATGTGGCCTATGATGGGTTCACCATCCTTCATTCGGGTTGTTATAATGGAGGAGATTATTTCATATCGCTGTTGACGAGCACTTTGATGATAGCGGTCCATCAAGTCCTGGTGCATCTCAAAAGGATAGTAGTCCTCATAGGACTTTTGGAGCTCGGCTGTCATGGTGGCCATCATGATGCATGCCACTTTTGTAGCATCTCTTTCATGTACCTCATTCAACAAGCTCTTCAGGAGTAGCAGTTGGCTCGGGTACCTTTAACTCCTTGTCGAGAACATATTCTTTTTTCCATATCGAGTGACCATCCTGATGTTTCTGATCCAATCAGTAAAGTTGGATCCATCAAAGATGACTCTCCCACAAAGATTCATGAGAGAGAAAGGAACTAGTAGGGTTAGAGCTAGAAGCACTTTTATTGGAAGACATCTGAAAAGAAGAAGGAATAGATTAGAGTAGATTTAGAGATAGTCCTTAATAAAACACCCAAATGTAGTATTAAGGCTAGGAACCAACACAATATTTTATAACTTAGAAGAGGGATGTTGTAATCTAAGCTATAAAGATATTTGAAGGTAGGTGAATGACGATCCACTAATTTCCACCATAAAAAACGAAATTTTAATTAGGTTTTAATTGGTTTAGAAACTCCTAGATTCTTTGAGATTCATTGAACTTTCTTCAATGGCATGTTTCAATCTCGAGTGTGCCCTTCAAGTTTTGTGACTGGGATGCCGAAGATCACAAAACAAGGTGTGAAGTAACCATGCAAATTACTTGGTACCCTTAATCTATTACCCCTCAATTGATGTGCCGGTTAACCACACACGCTCCATTGATACTATGATAAACATTAAGTCACCCTTTACCTACCTTGTTAAGTTCAAGTTAGTGTGCCGGTTAACCACACACGCTCCACTAACGACTTAAACAAAGTGTAAAGTGTAATTTCATGGATTAGCACCTTATTCACATTTTCCTAAAATAACTAAGATTGGGAATTCAATAAATATTAGTTACTTTAGTATTATCATTATACTTTTAATGAGAATTTATAAGTCCTTGTCCTGCCCATTCGGTTAACGACCCTCCACCGATCAAGGAAGCGGTGGGTGAGAGTGGACACCCATTAAGTTGTCATTTTATAGGCAACAACCTTATACCCCCCTTATAGACCGGCTTCGTGAATGAGGCGTACTAGCGGTAACACGACTTTGATCTTATATATATATATATATATATATATATATATATATATATATATATATATATATATATATATATTATTAACTTATAATATTATAAAGTATAAGGGTTGAATTTTAGCTTTTAAAATTCTAATAGTTGGAACTAAAGTTTTAATCATGACTTTACTTGTTCCAAAACTTGAGGGAAAGTTTTGTAAACTTTCAAAACTTTTCATTTCTTATAGCTTATGAATTTAATTGAGTATTAAAATGAAGACTTTTCATTTTTCTAACTCTTGTGTTCTTTTAATGGTTTTAATTCAAGTGTGACTCTTGATTTTTTCCATAACTTAAGGACAAGTTATGGACTCCATTAAAACACATTATGATCAAGATTTAAACTACCAAGTAGGTTACAAACAATTCCTATGATCATCTAATCTTCATAAGTTCAAGAACATGAATATGAACATTTCAAGAATCATAAATTACTCATAAAACTTGTAATTTTTTATTATAGCCATTGTAAATGGATTAGCATAAACGTTATACCATATAAAACAAGTTTTATAACACCAAAACAGTTTAGGGTAATGTTTCTAGTCCATTTCCAGCAGCAAAAGTCGAAAATCTGCATTCTGAGGCTCCTACTCGTCGAGTGCACGAACCTACTCGGCGAGTAGGATGAATTTACACATGAACTCGGCGAGTTCAATAGGCAAACAGCAAAAAATTGACTTTTTCCAATATTTTGCATCAAGTATCAAAACAAACAAGCCTAGGCTCTGATACAACTGATGGGTTTTGAGCATTTTAACACTCCTATGGTGTACATGTGTAACGCCCGGGTTTCGGGGCTAAGCATTTTTAGACGATGTAATAGTCTAGGTCAACTATTGTAACTCTTTTTGATGTAATAAAGATGAAATATTTTAATTCTATGTGAATTATGTGTATTTGTGTGCTTATTGCTTTATTATAAATATATATTTTATAAAGAATACCAATAAGCGTCATGTGACAACCGTCAATTTTCGGTCATATCAAAGTCAACTAAAGTCAACAACTCTAACCGGTCAGCTCAATTTGCCCGTAGGTACTAAGAGTTTACGTTATGTAATTTCTAAACAACTCTCTATTCTAATGAGAGATCATAAATCGAAAAGTGCGTACATCCAGATCTCCTTAACCCAAATCTATGGTAAGTGACGAGCCAAACCGATAAAACGATGTTGCATACTCATTAAGTATGTGAAATCTCTCCTAAATCTCTCTCTGTATGAGAAATCTCTCTAAGAATGTGAAATTTCTCCTAAATCTCTCTAAGTATGTGAAACCTCTCCCAAATATCTCTTTGTATGTGAGATCTCTCCAAGAATGTCATACCTCTCCTAAATCTCTCTAAGTATGTGAAACCTCTCCTAAATATCTCTTTGTATGTGAAATCTCTCCAAGTATGTCAAATCTCTCCCAAATCTCTCTCTGAATGAGAAATCTCTCCAAGAATGTCAAATCTCTCCCAAATCTCTCTAAGAATGTGAAATCTCTCCTAAATATCTCTTTGTATGTGAAATCTCTCCAAGTATGTCAAATCTCTCCCAAATCTCACTCTGAATGAGAAATCTCTCCAAGAATGTCAAATCTCTCCCAAATCTCTCTAAGTATGTGAAACCTCTCCCAAATATCTCTTTGTATGTGAAATCTCTCCAAGTATGTCAAATCTCTCCCAAATCTCTCTGAGTATGTGGAATCTCTCTCAAATCTCTCTCGAAATCTCTCCCAACTCTCTATAATCACTCAGGGCATCCCGACCCTCGAATTTGGTAAAAACAGCCCAAAAACGGAAGTCTACGCGAAAAACGGACTTAAGGAGCCGAAACCCCTCTTAGGAGCCAAAACCCCTCTTAGGAACCGAACCCTTCAGAGCCGAAGGCTGCTGAACCGAACCTGAAAGGTCCTCTCGGGCCCGAACCTCGCATGCCTCAACCGAACCCAAACGTTCGGCACATTTCGGATCTGACCTCTTCTCTTCTAATGGCTACCGAACCTTCTCTTCTGATGGCCTGCCGAACCCTCGCTTTTGACCCTTCGGTCCGAGCCCTCGGACTAAGCCCCTCGCCTTCGCCTTCTTCTTCTGGTTCGCATCTTGCTTCCGGCTCAGCACCAGCAAGGACCGAACCTCGGCCTAGGGACCGAACCTCGCTGGGAATGCTTTTTCTCCCGGTTTTCGACTAAATTCGCGTTTTAGGCCCGTTTTTAATTGTTTTAACACGAGATTTTCACCCAAAACTTTATTTTAACATATAAGGCCCCTAAAATATTAATTAATCACGTTTTTTAGGATAAAACCTTATCCAAAAGAGAGTGGGTGAAGTACAAAGGTAGAGTGTTGACTTTACTTACTTCTATGACACAACCAACCACTCCCATACCCACTCCATGTCACTATTCACCACCAGCCCATCCCTAGTCACTTCATAGGTCCTTTATCATTATTTTCAACAATTCCCACGTTCTTAGGGCTGGAACATATATCCTCTCTCCTCACACTTTAATCATTCTCTCATTTTTTTTTACCAAGAACCACACTCCAAACTCTCTCATCTTTTTCTCTCTAATTCGATAATTTCAAGGCATACTCCAAGTCTTTTCTCCTACAATTAGTAAGCATCATCATCTTTCTTATGATTATTACACATCCTCCTACTCAAAATCATAGATTGCTTACACAAACATCATCACATTCTTGTTAGATCTTCGAATCTTCAAGTGTTCTTGGGTTGAACACTTCTCTTCTTCAACACTTACCTACTAAAATCACTCAAGGTGAGTTCATACCCCTACATTTTCATGTTTTCTCAAGTTTTTAGGGGGGGAATACAAGTTAAAACACCAAGAACATAACTAAACTTTTCTAACAGCCTTCATCAGAAACGTTCAACTCCATTCACGGACTGTTTTGGATGACTTAAACATTTTTGTTTTCAAAACTGTTTTAGGTGTAAGTAGTTCAAGTTCTTAGCTTTAAAATGATTACTTGCACATCTCCATACGATTTTTCTACAATTTATGGTGAATTTTACAAAACTGTCTATCATTTCAAACACCAATCCGGAGCAGTCTGTGATTATTGACCTTTTCACCCAAGTTAGGGATCATTAAAAATCATGATAAAAATTATGAGTAAACTAGACACATTTTGAGAACTCTCAGAATTTACGGATTTAGTTTTCAACTTCGTATGATTTTTCTATGACTTTTCAAAAACAGTGTAGAAAGGTTGAAAATTAGTTAACAGCTTATAACTTTCATAACACTTTGTATTATGTTGAGCAAAGTGTATAACGATAAGTTCTAAATATTGAATGTGCTTTCCTCGTTAGTTTATCATCATAAACTGAAACATAGTCATTCATGATAATATTATTCATTCATTTAGAACATGTATATTAAGCTATAATGAGCATAGTTTATGGATTCATAGCATTAAGGCATTTTCATAAAAGAATTCTTATACATTACAAATGTTTTGGATAAACTATAATAGGTATAGTTTATGTATCATTTACTTCTCAAACTTATTTACCAAAGGTTTTCAGTTTAGTTCACGTAAATCTGTTAATGAATAAATTTGTGAGTCATTCCCTTCGGGTTACTTCCAAAGTAACAAAGTCAAAAAGTCCTGTAAATTATAACCAGAGTCTCTTGTAGGGAGAACGTGATAGTTGTGTATAGATCTATATTGGGTTTGACAAACCCACACCAGAGCTGCTTGCAACAGCTAGACCAGCAGGTCTGTGGTGACAAGTGTCATTTAACGGCGACGCCTGAAGAACGTCGTATTACGAGGCCGTCTATGTCAAGTATGGTTATGATAGCTCACATGTGGTATTAACAAATCATAAGATTTACGGGTTCTAACTTTAAATTAGCGAGTTATGTCTATTTAGCTCACTGAAATTACTTTAAGTATGGAAAAATACTTATACGCCTTCATATCAAAAAGGGTTTTATGTCGATTTAAAATCACTTTTTACATCAACAATTACATACTTTATTGTATACTTTCGGTCTTGGTATTTAAGACTACACATCATTCATTACGGGATTTTTCTCACATCAGAAAGGGTTTTATGCCGATTTAAAAACACTTTTATATTTTTAAGTATGACAAATAGTTGTTCATTTTCCGTCCTGGTATTTAGGACTACATAACTTTTGTAAGGAAAATATTGGATTTTTCTTGGTAACATACATCTCTTTACAAAGATCGATTTTCAAACTCTTACTGTCAAAAGCTTATGAACTCACCAACCTTTGTGTTGACACTTTTCAAAACTACTTGTATTCTCAGGAATTCAGTGAAACAGGAAATCAACCACGTTTTGAGGATGGGACGATAAATCGTCGAACAGTTCATTTTGTATCATAATGTAATTGATTTGAATCATGTAAACATATAGTTTGGTGTAATTTTTTTCAATTTTATTTATGATGGTTGTATTTACTTTGAGCACTATTATACTCGTTGTTGTGATACTCTACATGAAGTCCTCCACCCCCGGACGTTTCCGCCATCCTTGGTTTGGGGGTGTGACAGATTGGTATCAGAGCATTGTTTATAGTGAACTCAGTATATCGAACCACATAAGATATACAAACTATAAATGCATTGGGACTAGAGTCTCTGATTTGATGTTTTCAAAACAACTATACTTTTAGAAATAAATAGTTTCTTATTAAAAGTATACAAGCATGCATACATACTAAGGTCAACATCATTCTAGAACAAAACAAAATTTATGATTGTTGGATATCACAGGTAAGCTCGAGGATGTATGGTCAGTCTTGGGAGTGGCATAGCCTGATCAACTATGCTGGTCCGAGGAGTGATTAGCACATGCCCAAGAATGGTTGTGATATGTCAACAAGTCTAAAAACTTACCAACACTACCACAATGAGAACATTAGAACAGAACACGAGTTTAAAATACTATAGGAGTATTTTGTAATAGCATGACTTATAGGAAAACTAAATAGATCCTTAATAATAGGTCTATAGTCCCTAAGTGGATACCCTAAGATATTATATAACTTAGAAATAATAGACTTAGAATTTGTCGCCCTTGCCTTACTTCCTTTTCCTTGTTTGGATGTGGATCTAGGGTAGGATCACTTATTCAAAGGTCTATCATATCTTGTTATATGTAATTAGTATGCACTATGTCATTATAGAAGTAACTAATAAGGATCACCCCTATTAGTAATTAATTATAGAGTTAGACGCCTAGTAATTATCTCTTCCACTCCTATCCTCGCACGTACAACATAGTAAGATCCTACTTACCGGACGACCCCTACTTTCCCAATCCGAACCCAAGAAGTGGTGAATGGTTATGAGGAGAATCAGAAGCGGAATCGGAGGTAATCAATCCTCCATGCATAGCAAGGGTTTCCGCAAACCGTTTCGACTACATCGAACCGGAGGCAATCGTGATCAAGGGTTGAATGTCGATAACAATGACAACAACCACCATGTGGAGACCAACGAGGGTGCTATGACCTCAACCACGGGGGACCGACTGACAGAGCCCTCCCGGCGAAGACCCGGCAGATCGCAAACATCTGGGGATTAAAGCAGGTAGACTACAACCCGAGTTCGGAAACTGTGCGCTACTACAGGCCCTACTGTCTCATGTACCCAAGACTCGGAAAGAGACTACTATTCGGGGACCAACTCTCTGTTTAGGACCTTATCGCCACTCAGGCAAAGAGCAAGGCCAACCTATGTCGTTTAATGGAGCAATAAGCTTCTACAACATAAGCAAAGGAAGCTCAGCAGATAGAATTCTCCCAAATCCTGGTCTGTAGAGTTTCCCGAAACGAAATTCAGGGCAGGACAACCCTCCATCGTATCGCAGAGGTTGATGCAAATGCAAGAATACATACAATCCACACCAGTCGCCTTGGACACACTCGTGAAAAGTCTGAGGAAGACCATGAAACCTTGCTGCAAGCACGGGCTGAAACACGAACCGAAGTCATTAGAAACTCCGAGTACGCCAAAGGGTGTACGAAAGGCACGTGCTTGATATGGAGCGGCAGCTAGCTGAACTGAGAGTTCACAAGAAAAATGACCGCCGCCAGTAGTAGATGCCTTACTTCATTCCATGATAAAAAGGAATCGTTTTTCCTATCCATGTCCTATATGGCATTCTCTATGGAACTATCTTGTACTGTAGGTACCTTTAGTGAGGCCTTTAGGCGGCCAAGACACTCCTGCTCCGGATATGATGTAAGACCCTCTACAAGGTTAATTTTCCCTAATTTGTTACATCTTAAACATCAATGACGTTATCAATCAGCCGAATTCTGTGTCACTTTTTTTTTCAAACAGTCCCATCATGCTGCCATAGGAGCCTGCCTGAAACCCACTCTATTCGAGTTGTAAGACTAGAGTAATTTAGCTCCGGAATCGTTCCTGATCCTCTCTCCAAGGTTAGATCATGTTATTCACCAACCAATGGAACCCGGTTTTAAACAACAAACATCAAAAGATCACTACCTGAACTTACTTCTACTCTGTATTAGGACTGCATCATAGGGATGCAGGTCAAACCTTCGAGAACATGCTCCAATTGGTCATAATAAGGACCTAGCCTGGGTCAACTATAAGGCTCCACTTGGATACATAACTACTAAAGTACATGAGTTACCATGTAAAGAATCTCGTTGTGAATTGTTTTCAGAACGCCAGTAGCGACCAAATTACGTTACAAATCGATATAAGATAAAACTTAGTTAGAAACTCACGACGTATAGCCATTCTAAAAACTCATTATCATCTCACCCTTAAACATTTTGTTGAGAAGTTCCTTCTTCATAGACTTATGGGTGCGATCATACCAACACTAATACACCGGGTCCCATCAAAACTCCTCAACTAAGCATGTTTGGACACACATGATTCTAAGATGAGTAAAGCTTAACGCCCGTATGAAACCTACTCCTACCCACTGCTGTAACTCCATTTCAAGAATGTTAGCGGAAACACTATGAATAGTACAGTAATGTGCAAAAACTTATATGCGTAAATATAAATCGTAAGGATGCACATAAGATAATCATTTCCACTAACGAAGACGTTTTTCATTGTGAAACAGAGCTATGTCTTCACGAAGAGGCAACCAACCAACTAGTAAGGTGCCAACTCTGCAGATAGACGCTGCTACTTTTCAGGTTGCAGTCACGGCAGCCGTGACAGCCGTCATGGCACAATTTGATGCTAACAACGCCAACAGGAGTGGAAGCGGTACTGACAATACAGATTGTGGTAACAATCAGGAGCACCAATAGGTGCCTGCTAGCGAAAATACCTCGGGCCACAAACCTACGAGCAAGAAGAGAAAGTTTTGGAACATGAAAGAGCGCCACCAATCTCAAAGATCCACTAAAAGACAACAACCTATAGCCACCCCCACCATCACAACAGCAGTCACGACACATGCCTCGACACTAGCCACAGGGTCTGCCACCCATATATCGGCTAGACCATATGAGGGATCACTCCCAAAGTGTGGCAAGTGTGGTTTCCATCACCATGGGGCTTGCCGAGAAATGCACTGTAAAAACTGCAACAGGAAAGGGCACACCGCCCGTTTCTGTAGGACCCCGACTCAGTACATCACTTCAACACCCATTACCAAAGTAATTCTAGTGTGCTTCCTATGTGGCGAAGTGGGACACTTCAAGAGAAACTGTCCAACTGAGAAGAATGACGGGGAAACCGGAGGAGTATAGCAAACGAACCAGAAAAGGTAATAGGGAACCATATTAGGACTTTTGTAATGTTCCAATGACAAAAACGTTTAAGTACCATATATTTGTAATGAATTTGGTATGCTTGATAAAGTCACCGTCTTCCTAAAAGTAGTTAAAATACTCTCCCGTTCAATTCAAACCAAAGACATTCATATATGATCTTAGGATCATTACCTGTAAGATGTGATGACTTTGTACATACATCGGGGTTAATTATAATCAAAATACTGAAGTCTTGAAACAAGTAATTCCATCCTGACTCCTATTTCGTGTCTAGTAGTAAGAATTGAGTGGGGCCACCCACTCGACAATTTCACTAATATCAACTTACATACGACGTTCATATACCGCTCGATCGTAGGGAGACCTGTCAAGGATCACGATGTCAAGTATCATTACTGATTATCGAAACACACCCACTACCAGTGCTAGACACTATGGTGTGAATCATCTACAGTAACGATCACCCTAAAAAGAAACACAAGATACTCTATCACTCTAGTGATCTCTTCTTGCGAATACAGCTTAACTCGTTTTATCTAAAAAGATATTGCTGTCATCATCCAATTTTCATTGATATAGCCCTCATCGTCCCGATTTAACGTCTACAAAAGGATCCTTCACCTAACCCTTCGAACATCGAAACCTTCGTCTCTCATAAACATCAAGCACGAACCTCCGGATAATCTCTAGCTGTGGAACTCCAAAAACACGCACCAGAGGAGTGTTACACTTCCCGAAACCTTATCACAAGTATTTACAGGAGACCTTAGGGAATGTCGCATTTAGCAGACAAGGTTCAAGCACAGAAGCTTGGGACGGATATGGTACGAGTCCTGCTAAGAGCTTTGGGCCAAGATTGCCCAGAGGGACGAGTAAATGTCCTACCATCTAAGAAGGTCTAGTCGTGTAAACCAAACCCACATGTTTCCTACCGAGCTACAAAAACTATCAGGTCCAAACCTATCGAACTACTCAAAAATGAAATTGAAGAACCAAGCTTCTCACCTTGGAAAACTCTGGTCTTATTCTTCAAATAGAAAGGCAAATTGCTCATAGTTCCATCGACTTCAGAGGCCCCGACAATATCTCCAGTAGAAGCCTTTACTATCTGCCTCGCATAAACGAATAGGCCGACCAACTACAAGGAACGAGGTACCCTTCAAGAATTGGACCTGAGATCTGAATATCACCAGTCACAAGTATTGGAAAAGGATGTCTGAGGACAACCCTTCAAATCCGATGCGGACGCTGCAAGTCCGTAGTGATACCGTCTTAGCTCCTTTGGAACTTCTCGTAAATTACAGAACCCCCCGTACGACTTTGACCCTGAAGGGAGCAACCCTTGGCTGGGAAGAGAAGCAAAAGGAAGAAACCTTTAGAATTCCAAAATAAGAGACCAAATTCCTCTGGAAACCTCACTATGGCCAGGCTTAGTACGCTTCGGAAAGCGTGGATAGCAAAAAAAACCCCAGATATTTATGCCTTTCGAGATTCTTGTGAGAATCAGCCCTGTAATCGCAACTTCAACTTACTCCCGCGAGCTTAGTAAAGTACATCCTACCCGACACATCCCGAACTTGCAGAAGTATTTATCCGACGAGACTCTTGTAATCCCCCTCGACGAGATCGAGTTCCACAAGAGCCTCATCTTCGTGAAAGAACCATAGTGACCATGGACCGAGAGGTTAAGCGAACGCAGCAACGCCGCTTCCCATTAGTGGAAGTTCGCAGGAATACTAACCAAGGACCTGGAGTCACGTGGGAGCACGAGAACCAGTCGATTAGGAAGTATCCCCACTTCGTGGTTCGATTATTCGTGCCTACTCCTTGCCTAAATTCAAATTTCGGGACGAAATTCCCTCTAACGGGGGGATGATGTGACAACCGTCAATTTTCGGTCATATCAAAGTCAACTAAAGTCAACAAGTCTAACTGGTCAACTCAATTTGCCCATAGGTACTAAGAGTTTACGTTATGTAATTTCTAAACAACTCACTATTCTAATGAGAGATCATAAATCGAAAAGTGCGTACATCCAGATCTCCTTAACCCAAATCTATGGTAAGTGACGAGCCAAACCGATAAAACGATGTTGCATACTCATTAAGTATGTGAAATCTCTCCCAAATCTCTCTCTGTATGAGAAATCTCTCTAAGAATGTGAAATCTCTCCCAAATCTCTCTAAGTATGTGAAACCTCTCCCAAATATCTCTTTGTATGTGAGATCTCTCCAAGAATGTCATACCTCTCCCAAATCTCTCTAAGTATGTGAAACCTCTCCTAAATATCTCTTTGTATGTGAAATCTCTCCATGTATGTCAAATCTCTCCCAAATCTCTCTCTGAATGAGAAATCTCTCCAAGAATGTCAAATCTCTCCCAAATCTCTCTAAGAAAGTGAAATCTCTCCCAAATATCTCTTTGTATGTGAAATCTCTCCAAGTATGTCAAATCTCTCCCAAATCTCACTCTGAATGAGAAATCTCTCCAAGAATGTTAAATCTCTCCCAAATCTCTCTAAGTATGTGAAACCTCTCCCAAATATCTCTTTGTATGTGAAATCTCTCCAAGTATGTCAAATCTCTCCCAAATCTCTCTGAGTATGTGGAATCTCTCTCGAAATCTCTCCCAACTCTCTATAATCACTCAGGGCATCCCGACCCTCGAATTTGGCGAAAACAGCCCAAAAACGGAAGTCTACGCGAAAAACGGACTTAAGGAGCCGAAACCCCTCTTAGGACCGAAACCCCTCTTAGGAACCGAACCCTTCTGAGCCGTAGGCTGCTGAACCGAACCCGAAAGGTCCTCTCGGGCCCGAACATCGCATGCCTCAACCGAACCCGAACGTTCGACACATTTCGGATCTGACCTCTTCTCTTCTAATGGCTACCGAACCTTCTCTTCTGATGGCCTGCCGAACCCTCGCTTCTGACCCTTCGGACCGAGCCCTCGGACTAAGCCCCTCGCCTTCGCCTTCTTCTTCTGGTTCGCATCTCGCTTCTGGCTCAGCACCAGCAAGGACCAAACCTTGGCCTAGGGACCGAACCTCGGCCTAGGACCGAGAGGTCTCGCTGGGAATGCTTTTTCTCCCGGTTTTCGACTAAATTCGCGTTTTAGGCCCGTTTTTAATTGTTTTAACACGAGATTTTCACCCAAAACTTTATTTTAACATATAAGGCCCCTAAAATATTAATTAATCACGTTTTTAAGGATAAAACCTTATCCAAAAGAGAGTGGGTGAAGTACAAAGGTAGAGTGTTGACTTTACTTACTTCTATGACACAACCAACCACTCCCATACCCACTCCATGTCACTATTCACCACCAGCCCATCCCTAGTCACTTCATAGGTCCTTTATCATTATTTTCAACAATTCCCACGTTCTTAGGGCTGGAACATATATCCTCTCTCCTCACACTTTAATCATTCTCTCATTTTTTTTTACCAAGAACCACACTCCAAACTCTCTCATCTTTTTCTCTCTAATTCGATAATTTCAAGGCATACTCCAAGACTTTTCTCCTACAATTAGTAAGTATCATCATCTTTCTTATGATTATTACACATCCTCCTACTCAAAATCATAGATTGCTTACACAAACATCATCACATTCTTGTTAGATCTTCGAATCTTCAAGTGATTCTTCAAGTGTTCTTGGTTTGAACACTTCTCTTCTTCAACACTTACCTACTGAAATCACTCAAGGTGAGTTCATACCCCTACATTTTCATGTTTTCTCAAGTTTTTAGGGGGGGAATACAAGTTAAAACACCAAGAACATAACTAAACTTTTCTAACAGCCTTCATCAGAAACGTTCAACTCCATTCACGGACTGTTTTGGACGACTTAAACATTTTTGTTTTCAAAACTGTTTTATGTGTAAGTAGTTCAAGTTCTTAGCTTTAAAATTACTACTTGCACATCTCCATACGATTTTTCTACAATTTATGGTGAATTTTACAAAACTGCCTATCATTTCAAACACCAATCCGGACCAGTCTGTGATTATGGACCTTTTCACCCAAGTTAGGGATCATTAAAAATCATGATAAAAATTATGAGTAAACTAGAAACATTTTTGGAACTCTCAGAATTTACGGATTTAGTTTTCAACTTCGTATGATTTTTCTATGACTTTCAAAAACAGTGTAGAAAGGTTGAAAATTAGTTAACAGCTTATAACTTTCATAACACTTTGTATTATGTTGAGCAAAATGTATAACGATAAGTTCTAAATATTGAATGTGTTTTCCTTGTTAGTTTATCATCATAAACTGAAACATAGTCATTCATGATAATATTATTCATTCATTTAGAACACGTATATTAAGCTATAATGAGCATAGTTTATGGATTCATAGCATTAAGGCATTTTCATAAAAGAATTCTTATACATTACAAACGTTTTGGATAAACTTGTTGGATTAATGTCTAAGTCCATAACTATAATTGGTAAGACTTGACCCGACCCGGCATGGTCCATTTGGGTTGCATACCATCATGCACTTGGATGAGAGAAATAAGACACTTATGGTTATTAATATATTATAAGTTCTAGTATATTAATAATAAGAATAATGAGATTATTTAATTAGTATTGATCAAGAATTAATCTAGGATTAATTAAGTGATCAAAAGAAGACTAATTAAATATATGGGTTGATTGTGTAAATCATCCATACTTGTATAGTGGGCTAATGCTCCATGGATAATCAAGTTGGGCTAAAACCCATAGGATGGTCCATGGATGCTCCATGGTGTATTTGTACCCATGGATCCAAGGAAATGGAAAGTCATGACAATTAGGGTTTGCCCTAATTGTAACACTATATAAGCATCATATTATTCACCAAAATCGGCACTAGTGGGTGTACTAGAAGGGCTAGCCGATTTCATGAAGTGTGGGTTTTTCTCTCAAGTCATTCCAAGTGTTTTGATGATTGTGATTCCATTTGAGGTGTCACACTTGGGGCACTAGGCACTCTAGCTTCATGAAGACTTTCTTCTCCAAAGAGGTATGTATTCTATCTTGCTATAGTCATTGTTTTGTATGCTAGATTAGGATAATACCTTGGAAGTTCTTATTTGCATGTATAATAGAGAAAACATAGATCCAAGGTATTTAGGGTTGCATGTACACTTAGGAGTGTTAGAATGCTCAAAACCCAACAGTGGTATCAGAGCCTAGGCTTGTTTTCTTGTTATACCTGCAATAGAAGCTGAAAAAACGAATCTGGTGCTGTCTGGCCATCAGACTCGGCGAGTCCATCAGGAGACTCGACGAGTCCATGCCTTAAAAATGATGAATTCGATCCAACTCGCCGAGTTTGTTCATGCACTCGACGAGTTGGACCCCCAGACAGCATATTTTCGAGTTTTTTGGCTAGAAATGGACTAGGAACATTACCCTAAGTTGTTTTTGATCTTATAAACTTGTTTTTGATGTGGTAATGTTCATGCTAATCCATTTTCAAAGATAATTTTCAATAGATTCATGTTTTGTATTAGTTTAAGGTTTAGACTAATTACATGAAAAAGTTTGATTTGAATTATCTTGTTCTTATGAGTTGCTTTGATTAATAGAAATGTTGAGTGAAATAGTTGTTTTCAATCCATTTTAATCTAAGAGTTGAGTATAAAATGTGTTTGTGTAACTTGTCCTCAATTTACATGAAGAGTCACATTAAAGACTCATAAAATTCATAAGAGTTGGCAATGGTTACAAAATGAAGAGTCTTGTGTCATTGAATAATTTTTTATGACTCCATAACTTGTCCTCAAGTTATGGAAGTTCAAGAGTCACTTCATTAAAGAAAAATATGTAACCATAATTAAATCCATAAGTTATAAAATAAAGAAAAAGTTAGTTCTTTTATTAGTTTAAAGTCTTCCATAACTTGTCCTCAAGTTATGGAACTTGAAGAGTTTTTGGATTAAAACTACTTTAAACACATAAGTTATGGAAATTAATTAGTTTTGAATAGTTTCAAAACTTGCCCTCAAGTTTTGGAATTTGAAAAGTTTTCAAGTATGAATACTTTAATTCCAAGTTAGCCCTTAGAATTTTAAAAGTTAAAATTCAACCCTTATACTTTATAATATTATAAGTTAATAATATATATATGTATAAGAGTAAAGTCAGTCTTACCGCTAGTACGCCTCATTCACGAAGCCGGTCTATAAGGTGGGTATAAGGTTGTTGCCTATAAAATGGCAACTTAATGGGTGTCCACTCTCACCCACCGCTTGCTTGACTGGTGGAGGGTCGTTAGCCGAACGGGTTTGACAGGACTAGAATTCTCCCTTCATTAAAAGTATTTAATGATAATACTAAGTAACTAAACTCTTAATAATACCCAATCTTAGTTACTTAGGAAAAATGTGAATAAGGTGCTAACCCATGAAATTACACTTTACACTTTGTCTAAGTCGTTAGTGGAGCGTGTGTGGTTAACCGGCACACTAACTTGGACTTAACAAGGTAGGTAAAGGGTGACTTAATATTTATCATAGTATCGATGGAGCGTGTGTGGTTAACCGGCACATCGATTGAGGGGTAATTTATTAAGGGTACCAAGTGATTTGCATGGTTACTTCACACCTTGTTTTGTGATCCTCGGCATCCCAGTCACAAAACTTGAAGGGCACACTCGAGATTGAAACATGCCATTGAACAGTTCAATGAATCTCAAAGATCTAGGAGTTTCAAAACCAATTAAAACCTAATAATTCATTTCGTTTATCTTGGTGGAAATTGGTGAATCGTCATTCACCTACCTTCAAATATTTTATAGCTTGGATTACGGCATACCTCTTCTAAGTTATAAAATAGTTTGTTGGGTCCTAGCCTTAATATTTCATATTGGGTGTCATATTAAGGACTTAAGATCAACTATCTTGAATATCTCCCAAAAGATGTCTGGTTTAGACACTTATGATCTTCCCAAATCTCTTGAAACAAGGTTTCCTAATGAAGATGATGTCCCATGGATATCATACTTCTTTCTCCTCCTCCAATTATTCTCCCTAACCCACAAGTTCTTGAAAAGTTTAAGGTCACTCAAGCCCTATTGGCAAGGCAAGGTCTAGGTGTGAGCACATCTTGGAGATGTAGTCACATATTGACAAGCCGGGAGAGTTGGGTGTCAAAGTCTTGAGAAAGTTGGTGGTTCAATCACTTTCTAAGTCACATAGTGAGTTCCTTTGGGACACAGACTATGACAAGACCCTTAATGATCTTATCTATTTGCTAAGATCAACTTTCTTAAAAACTTGATGGACATTGACAATAGTGACACAGGAAATCCAGAAAAGCATTCTCTTCCCAATGGAAAGGGATCGGCCATAGTCAACTTGGTTGACCAAATGGTAAAGAGAAAAGCTAAGTCTGTGATAGTCTCGTGTACCATTATCAAAGGGTCCATACGTTTATATTGCCAAGGGAAGGGGCATTGGTTGCGAAGCTGCCAAATTTACCTAAGGATGTTAAAGTCAATAAGTTTGACTCTACTTCAGGTAAAGACCACTATCTAACTCTGTTAAGTTTCTATTCTAAGATTCCTGATACATGATGTGACTGGGTCACATGGTGATGTTTTAAGAATCAAAGAAAAGTGAAGAAACTTAAAGAAAGAATATGCTGAATCTGATGGCGTAGATGGATTTCTATCGCATAGTTTGAAGATCGGATTCTTGAGCAACTTCTTAAGAGTTATGAGATATTGCTTAGGAATAGATAACAACAAGTTTTCATATGGATTGTAAGGATAAGTTTTTCCGCAAAGTTTTAAAATAAAAGAAAATTTTTTTTGATTTTATTTATTTTAAAATATCCTTACAATGGCTTTTGAGGAAAAATTGTTGCTTATATGATTCCATTAAGAGCAAGAGTGGAAATATGAAGTTGATTCTTTCATTTGTGGTAATGTCTATATTTACCAAATAAGGAAAGATTCTCATCACCCAAGTTTCATTTGGACCGGGACTTGGAATCATGCAAGTTATATAGCATGATGTCACACCCCCAAACCTGAACGGCGGAATCGTTCGGGGGCGGAGGACATCATATTCAGTATCATAACAGTTCATAGAAAGGAAAGTACACACCACCATAATATAAATATGTTTGAAAAGTTTACATGATTGTAGGTGTTACATGTTTGCAAAAGAAATCAAATATAAAATGGTGATCCAAAATATGTTACTAACGCCAATGCGTTAGTCTTCAGAAGTAGTTGCTACCTGGCTAGCGGTTTCCTGTGAATACAAGTTATTTCAAAGAAAAAGTGTCAACATTTAAGTTGGTGAGTTCATAAGTAGTGTTTTGAGAAGATGTATGCCATTCGAAAGTGTTTGCATGTTTTCCAGAAAAACCCTTATTTTCTTATTAAAGTATGCAATGCATATGAATGTTCGTGATGTAAATTGCAACTAATTGTACCAAGAAAATCCCTTATTTTCCTATTAGTTGTTTGGTTTGTATACAGGAAAAACCCTTATTTCCCTGACATAACTGGCAGTCTCTAAGACCGAAAATCGCAAGCAATCGACGTGCTCGAAAGGTGTGGCATAGTTTTACATAGTAAAGCTATACGAAGATCGCACTTATTAGATGAAGAATAGTTTTAATGACTACTCGTTCATAAAAGCATAATACCATAATAATTGTATATCCGATGAGTTTTATAACCATACTAAACATAATATGCCTGTAGCGACGTTCTTCAGGCGTCGTAGCGTTATGACAACTGTCACCCCAAAAGACGGACTGTAGCTAACAGTCAGGGCGCGGGATCATGACTTCCCGTATAGATCTATACACATTTGACACGTTCTCCGAACGGGAGACTCTGGTTATAGACAGGACTTGTTGCATTATTTTCTAATAAAGAAAGTAACGTTTGAAGATATACACGACTCATGGATTCTCAACTAAGTCCGTAATAAGGTAGTAGTTTGTATGCAAAGTTTAACCTCTTTCACAATGTTTGACAAAGCATAATCATAGGTTCTTTGAATGCATGAAATGATTTAGTAAAGAATGTTACCCTTGATATGATGTGTTTGTATGTAAACGTATAAATAAAACATATTTCTATTTATAAACATATTATTTCCCAAAGAGTGTAAAGCTGTGTTGTGAGGGGTTTTGTATCATAATAACTTCACCAGATAGTTAAAACAACAGTATGAAAAGTATACCAAAAGGTTAATGTTTCACACGAATTCAGTCATGTGTTAACTTGTATTCCTCCCCAAAAAGAGTATAAAACATTTGAAATGTATTTAAAGAGTGTTCAAAGGGGATATGAACTCACTTGATAGTTTGAAGATTGTGAGGTGGAAAACCGAGCAGAGTTTCGTCTCGGGAAACTGATTTTTCTTGGGATTCTCGGGAATCTCGGGAGTAGAATCGGCCTTCGGGACTTGAGCCAAAAAGACCAGAGCTTCGGGTTTGAACGGACACGGAAAACGAGGAAATGCTGAGAGAGAGAGAAGAGAAATGAACCCTTTCTTTGGAAACCCTCGCATTCTATTTATAGGAAGGCAAGTCTGCCTCGGTACGCGGGGCGTACGCTCGTACGCGCTGCGTACGCGTACGTCATGCATGACCGAAGCCTCGACTACCTCGGTTCGAATGGGACGGGTTCTTGGGTTATCGGGTCGGATGGGACGGGTTGCTGGGGAGGTGGGTCGGATGGGACGCCGGGTCGGATGGGACGTCGGATCGGACGGGTCGGACGGGTCGGACGGGTGGGCTTCCTCGGATATGGCGACGTGGACGATCCGAGGCCAATCCTCTCGGTTACGCGGGGCGTACAGGAGTATGCAGCGCGTACTTCGGAGAAGGACGCTGACTCCTCTTCGGATAATATCCGAATTCTGAATTAAATAATTAATTAATTTATTTAATAAACTTCAAAAATCCATATCTTCTTCATATGAACTCCGTTTTCGATGGTCTTTATATCCACGCGTAGGTGAGACTACGATCTACAACTTTCGTTTAGACTCCGTTGGCAAATTCCAAAATTATTTTTATTATTTATTTTATAACTAATCGTTTTTAAGGAATTTCTTTGAAAATCATAACTTCCTCATGCGAAGTCAGATTTGGACGTTCTTTTTGTGTACGCTCACGGTTTAATGTTATCTATGACTTTCATTTAGATACCTAAGGCTAAATGTTATCGTATTGAAACTTTGCGTTTTTCGTTTGATCGGTGTTGTCGGTTTTGACAGAAATCTTAGAGTGGTCATAGCTTCTTCGCCATAACTCAGATTTTAGTGTTCTTTATTTATTTGGAACCTTTAAGAAGATATCTACTACATAGCGTACTCCAAATCAGAGCTTTTGAACAATTCATTTATCGATGATATTCCCATTACATTCAAAAGGGGGTTACAAGACTCGGTTTATAATGCCCGGGATAACGGGTTGTTACATCATCCCCCCGTTAAACGGAATTTCGTCCCGAAATTTAATACAAGGTAAGAGTTTTAGGGGCTGAGGAAGAGATGCGGATACTTCTGTAGCATTTGGTCTTCCCGTTCCCATGTGAATTCGGGTCCTCTCTTAGCATTCCATCGAACTTTTACTATTGGAATGCGACTCTGTTTGGTCCTTTTAACTTCCCTATCCATGATCTCGACGGGTTCTTCCACAAAGTTGAGATTTTCGTTTAACGCGATTTCATCGAGTGGAATTACAAGTGTTTCGTCGGACAAACACTTTTTCAGGTTCGACACGTGGAATACTGGATGCACTTTGTTAAGCTCGATTGGAAGTTGGAGTTTGTAGGCCACTGGACCAACTCTCGAAATGATTTCGAAGGGTCCAATGTACCTGGGGTTTAGCTTTCCACGCTTCCCAAAGCGTATCATGCCTTTCCAGGGTGAGACCTTCAGTAGCACACGGTCGCCAATCTGGAATTCCAAGGGTTTACGTCTCCTGTCGGCATAGCTCTTTTGTCTATCCCTTGAGGACTTCAGTCGTTCTCGTATTTGCACGATCTTTTCGGTAGTCTCTCTGATGATCTCTGGGCCAGTAAGGGTGCTTTTAGTGACTAGACCTTTTGCCAATTGGGTGTCGCCCACTTCCGTCCAGCACAGGGGTGATCTGCACTTACGGCCGTAAAGGGCTTCGAACGGAGCGGTCTTGATACTAGTATGATAACTATTGTTATAAGAGAACTCGACCAAAGGCAAGTGAATATCCCATGCCTTGCCAAAGTCGATTACACATGCTCGCAACATGTCTTCCAAGGTTTGGATCGTCCTCTCACTCTGTCCGTCAGTTTGAGGGTGGTATGCTGTACTCATGTCCAACCTTGTTCCCATGGATTTTTGCAGTGATTGCCAAAATCTGGAAGTGAACCTGCTGTCTCTATCTGAGATGATGGACATTGGTACTCCATGAAGTCGTACGATCTCCCGGATGTAGGTTCTTGATAGTCTTTCCATCCTATCGGTTTCCTTGATAGGTAAGAAATGGGCTGATTTGGTTAATCTGTCGACGATTACCCAAATAGTATCTTGGCCACTCTGAGTTTTGGGCAGTTTGGTTATGAAGTCCATGGAAATCTGCTCCCATTTCCACTCAGGTATATCAGGTTGTTGGAGTAGGCCTGAGGGTTTTTGGTGTTCTATTTTTATTTTGGCGCAAGTTAGACACTTGCTCACATACGTAGCGATCTCCGCTTTCATGTTTGGCCACCAGTAGAGTTGCTTGAGATCTAGATACATTTTGTCTGACCCTGGGTGTACGGAGTATGGGGTCCTGTGTGCCTCGCTCATAACTACCTCTCTGAATCCCCCAAACTTTGGTGTCCAGATCCGGTTCATGAGGTAGCGTGCTCCGTCACTCTTGATTTCTAAGTTCTTGTCCATTCCCCTAAGGGCCTCACCTGCCACGTTTTCGGGTTTCAAGGCCTCTAATTGAGCTTCCTTGACTTGCGTTGATAGGTGCGAATGGATCGACATAGCTAATGACTTCACTCTCCGGCCTGAGTACTCCTTTCGACTAAGGGCATCGGCTACGACGTTTGCCTTTCCCGGATGATAGCGAATATCGCATTCGTAATCACTGAGTAGCTCGACCCATCGCCGTTGTCTCATGTTGAGCTCCTTCTGATCGAAAATGTGTTGTAAGCTCTTGTGGTCGGTAAAGATAGTGCTCTTCGTTCCATACAAGTAATGTCTCCAGATCTTCAGGGCAAACACTACTGCTCCTAGCTCAAGATCGTGGGTCGTGTAGTTAACCTCATGTGTTTTCAACTGTCTCGAGGCGTAGGCGATGACCTTACCTCGCTGCATCAGAACACATCCGAGTCCTTGGTTTGATGCATCGCAATAAACTACGAAGTCTTCTATTCCTTCAGGAAGGGATAGTATTGGTGCGGTGCACAAGGCTCGTTTGAGCGTTTGGAACGCTCTTTCTTGTTTCTCTTCCCAGTCAAAGGCCACACCTTTCTGGGTTAGGGTTGTAAGAGGCTTTGCTATTCGTGAGAAGTTCTGAATGAACCTGCGGTAGTAGCCAGCGAGACCTAGAAATTGGCGAATTTCTGTAGGAGTCTTCGGTGCTGACCAGTTCTCAATGGCCTTAATTTTGGATGGGTCCACGTGGATTCCCTCTTCGCTTACCACGTGTCCTAAGAATTCGACTCTTCGGATCCAAAATTCACATTTCGAGAACTTCGCATAAAGTTTCTCTTTTCGTAATATCCCTAGAACCTGTCGCAGATGATCGCCATGCTCTTTCTTACTTCGGGAGTAGATCAGGATGTCGTCAATGAAAACGATGACGAACTGATCCAAGTAAGGTCGGCATACTCTATTCATCAGATCCATGAAGACTGCGGGCGCATTGGTCAATCCGAATGGCATCACTACGAACTCGTAATGTCCGTAACGAGTTCGGAAGGCGGTCTTCGGCACATCCTCCTCTAGCACTCGTAACTGGTGATACCCGGATCTCAGATCAATCTTAGAAAAATAGTTCGCCCCTTGCAGTTGGTCGAATAGATCATCTATGCGCGGTAGAGGATAACGATTCTTGACCGTCAGTTTGTTGAGTTCTCTGTAGTCGATGCACATTCTGAACGATCCATCTTTCTTTTTCACAAACAACACGGGTGCTCCCCAAGGTGAGAAGCTCGGTCTGATGAATCCTTTTCCCAGTAGTTCATTCAGTTGACTGGATAGCTCCTGCATCTCTGCCGGGGCTAATCGATAGGGTGCTTTGGCTACTGGGGTAGCTCCGGGAATCAGATCGATTCTGAATTCGACTTGTCTTACGGGTGGTATCCCTGGAAGGTCCTCGGGAAATACATCGGGAAAATCGCATACGTCGGGCACATCCTTGATGTCCCGGACTTCGCGTTTCACGTCTACAACGTGTGCAAGAAATGCGTGACACTCCTTTCGTAAGTGCTTCTGAGCTTGGATACTTGAGATGATTCTAAGAGTGGTACTAGGTTTGTCGCCCAAGACGAGGAAGGTTTCGCCGGTTGGCAGATTAAGGCGAACGGCCTTATCGTAACATAGAATGTCCGCACGATGTGAACTCAGCCAATCCATGCCAATGATGACATCGAAACTCTTAATCGAGACTGGCATGAGGTTGATTTGAAAGGGATTATCGTTTAGAGTTAGGGTGCAGTTTAAGTATATCTCTTTAGTGCCTTCAGTTTTCCCGTTGGCCATTTCTACTATGAACGGTTCACTTAATGATTGTGGTATTGGTTTTAGCATGCTTTTAAAGTCGTGACTCACAAAACTCCTTTCCGCTCCACTATCAAACAAAATGCATGCATACGAGTTATCGAGAAGAAACGTACCCGTAACAACAGTAGGGTCCGCAATGGCTTCATCTTGTCCCATTGCGAAAACTCGGCCTCTCCCGCCGATATTCCTGTTGTTTGCCTTCGGGCAGTCCTTGCGGTAGTGCCCTGTGCTCCCGCACTCAAAGCAAGCGCGGCTTACTCCGGCATTAGCAGTGGGGGCGGATTGTTGGGTTGGCTCCTTGCAATAGCGGGCTGTATGACCCTTCTTATTGCACCTGGTGCATTGAAGGCCATGACAGAGACCGTGATGGTGGAAGTTGCACTGGTTACATTTCGGTAGCTTTCCATTGTATGAACTTGTGGGGGCAGAGTTGGTAGGTACAGTAATAGCGTGGGTCGCTATCACTTGTTGTTTCTTGGGGTTCTCCTGGAGGATTTGTCCCCTCCTCTTGTTCCAAGTCCTACTCTGTCCCTGAGCCTCCCTAGGTGGATTTGCGGCTGTCGTGATGGTACTCTGTTTTGCTCCGTGATCGATGAGTCGTTGCGCCAGGCGTTTAGCGCTGTTGTAGGTGATAGGGTTGGAGGCTAGGACATGCCCTTGAATCTGGGGTGACAACCCCCAAATGTACCTTTCGACCTTCTTTGATTCTGGGTTGACCATGGTAGGGCACAAAGCAGCGAGATCGTTGAACCTAGCTGTGTAAGCGACTAGGTCAGACCCGACCATTTTCAAATTCCAGAGTTCCTGCTCAAGCTTTTGCACTTCACCTCTTGGGCAGTATTCTTCCAGGAGTAGTACCTTCAGTTCTTCCCAACTCATGGCGTTAGCGACAGTGAGCGTCACTGAGTTCACATGGCTTTTCCACCAAGTGAGGGCTCGATCTATGAAGGTGCAAGCAGCGAACTTAACCTTGCTTGTTTCTTGGCACGAGCAGATCTCGAAGACCGTTTCGGTCTTTTCGAACCATTGCATTAGTGCAATGACTCCTCCTGTTCCATTAAAAGTTTTTGGTTTAGCGTTAGAGAACTCCTTGTAGGTACATTCTCTTCCTTGGCCATGACCAGTGCCATGATTTGGATGATTCGTGCTGCTTCCCGCCCCTCCATTCCCTTGGGAGTTTATTTGCGAGAGGGCTGCGGTTACCGCTGCTGTGATAGCAGCCTGAACCATGGCCGGATCATAAGCTGGTGGTGGAGGTGGTGCCGTGCCCGGCCTGGGCCTTAAGTTTGGACGAGGAGGCATCTTGCTGCCAAAAGAAAAATATGGAAGAAAATTATAAGTTTTGGCAGTTCAAAGTTGAATGATATTGAGTTAACTGCCTTAAATAGATTAAGAATTTGGTTTGATCAACAATGGGTTTTGAGCTTGATTTATTAATAACGTTTGAATGGATGCATTTATGAGTTGAACGGAATACACATATTGAAAATCAGAGAAGGGGGGGGGGGTATGCCCCATATATATAAAACATATAGTCGTGTTACATCCGAGTTTAGACAAAACTTTTTGACCTTTCTAAAGGTCTCCGATTACAGAAAGTTTCAACGAAAAGGAAATTCTTATCCGAAGTCCTAATTTATAACAAAATTTGAAATCCTGGCAGGCACTACTTGCGACGTAGGTTGCGCTTGGAGCTTGACTCCGCATCCGATTGCTTCGATTCCATTAGGCGTCGATCAAAAGCGGCTTGTTGCTCCCTTAACTCGGCTAGGGCTGCAATTATCTGTGCCTGAAATGCCTCAGACTGGAGTTGGACATTATCTTGTATCTTGTCCAGTCTACGGATATCGGAAGTGTGAACCTGCACTTCCACGTTGATATCCCGGAGTCGGCTTGCTTGTACTCCGGACTGATAGGACTGATTGGCTAACTTACCAACCATTACCGGGAGTGCTCGATCAGCCGAACTGCCACCGCGGACATCGTAGAAGTCCCGACACATGCCGTAGGGAGGGCGTATGCCTTGTTGTTGGCTCCAATGATGTAGGTGACTTCCCCAGACGGGAGTGGGTCCTTGGAAGTTCCTCACATGGACAGGAGGTTGAATGGGTGGTGGATCGATCACTTCAGGTTCTGAGTCAGTACCGGAGTCATCACCCAATTCTATGGGTTCCTCATCCTCTTCTGGATCATCTTCGATCCATCCTCCGTTGCCTTGGTTGGGAAAGTAGGGGTCATTGGGGTGGTGAAATCCAGCCATTTGACTGTACGAGAAATAGGGTCATAAGAATTGAATAAAGTCGGAACATGCACAACATGTAAGTTAGTTTAAATAGCAACTACTCCTATAGCATTTAAATTATTGTGTTTGATTCTAATAACGGTTTGGTAAGTTTTTAAAATTTGTTGTCCACTGCAGACACCCCTCGGCACACGTTAGTCGGCTCTCGGACAAATATAGTTGATCAGGCTATATCCTTCCCAGTTCCGATTACATGTCCCAAGGCGTACCTGTACTGCACAACTCATTAATAATACTTCTAATATGGTACGATGTGGAACTGTTATTTATTACTAAATGAATGCATGCTTACTTACAAAAACTAAATAGATTAAATTTTCAAAAGCATGACTCTTCTCAGAGTGTTTTTGCCCAGTTGAGTTTATAGTTGTAAAAAAAAATGGTTTTGATATACTTAATTCACTATAAACGAAGCTCTGATACCAATCTGTCACACCCCCAAACCTGAACGGCGGAATCGTTCGGGGGCGGAGGACATCATATTCAGTATCATAACAGTTCATAGAAAGGAAAGTACACACCACCATAATATAAATATGTTTGAAAAGTTTACATGATTGTAGGTGTTACATGTTTGCAAAAGAAATCAAATATAAAATGGTGATCCAAAATATGTTACTAACGCCAATGCGTTAGTCTTCAGAAGTAGTTGCTACCTGGCTAGCGGTTTCCTGTGAATACAAGTTATTTCAAAGAAAAAGTGTCAACATTTAAGTTGGTGAGTTCATAAGTAGTGTTTTGAGAAGATGTATGCCATTCGAAAGTGTTTGCATGTTTTCCAGAAAAACCCTTATTTTCTTATTAAAGTATGCAATGCATATGAATGTTCGTGATGTAAATTGCAACTAATTGTACCAAGAAAATCCCTTATTTTCCTATTAGTTGTTTGGTTTGTATACAGGAAAAACCCTTATTTCCCTGACATAACTGGCAGTCTCTAAGACCGAAAATCGCAAGCAATCGACGTGCTCGAAAGGTGTGGCATAGTTTTACATAGTAAAGCTATACGAAGATCGCACTTATTAGATGAAGAATAGTTTTAATGACTACTCGTTCATAAAAGCATAATACCATAATAATTGTATATCCGATGAGTTTTATAACCATACTAAACATAATATGCCTGTAGCGACGTTCTTCAGGCGTCGTAGCGTTATGACAACTGTCACCCCAAAAGACGGACTGTAGCTAACAGTCAGGGCGCGGGATCATGACTTCCCGTATAGATCTATACACATTTGACACGTTCTCCGAACGGGAGACTCTGGTTATAGACAGGACTTGTTGCATTATTTTCTAATAAAGAAAGTAACGTTTGAAGATATACACGACTCATGGATTCTCAACTAAGTCCGTAATAAGGTAGTAGTTTGTATGCAAAGTTTAACCTCTTTCACAATGTTTGACAAAGCATAATCATAAGTTCTTTGAATGCATGAAATGATTTAGTAAAGAATGTTACCCTTGATATGATGTGTTTGTATGTAAACGTATAAATAAAACATATTTCTATTTATAAACATATTATTTCCCAAAGAGGGTAAAGCTGTGTTGTGAGGGGTTTTGTATCATAATAACTTCACCAGATAGTTAAAACAACAGTATGAAAAGTATACCAAAAGGTTAATGTTTCACACGAATTCAGTCATGTGTTAACTTGTATTCCTCCCCAAAAAGAGTATAAAACATTTGAAATGTATTTAAAGAGTGTTCAAAGGGGATATGAACTCACTTGATAGTTTGAAGATTGTGAGGTGGAAAACCGAGCAGAGTTTCGTCTCGGGAAACTGATTTTTCTTGGGATTCTCGGGAATCTCGGGAGTAGAATCGGCCTTCGGGACTTGAGCCAAAAAGACCAGAGCTTCGGGTTTGAACGGACACGGAAAACGAGGAAATGCTGAGAGAGAGAGAAGAGAAATGAACCCTTTCTTTGGAAACCCTCGCATTCTATTTATAGGAAGGCAAGTCTGCCTCGGTACGCGGGGCGTACGCTCGTACGCGCTGCGTACGCGTACGTCATGCATGACCGAAGCCTCGACTGCCTCGGTTCGGATGGGACGGGTTCTTGGGTTATCGGGTCGGATGGGACGGGTTGCTGGGGAGGTGGGTCGGATGGGACGCCGGGTCGGATGGGACGTCGGATCGGACGGGTCGGACGGGTCGGACGGGTGGGCTTCCTCGGATATGGCGACGTGGACGATCCGAGGCCAATCCTCTCGGTTACGCGGGGCGTACAGGAGTACGCAGCGCGTACTTCGGAGAAGGACGCTGACTCCTCTTCGGATAATATCCGAATTTTGAATTAAATAATTAATTAATTTATTTAATAAACTTCAAAAATCCATATCTTCTTCATATGAACTCCGTTTTCGATGGTCTTTATATCCACGCGTAGGTGAGACTACGATCTACAACTTTCGTTTAGACTCCGTTGGCAAATTCCAAAATTATTTTTATTATTTATTTTATAACTAATCGTTTTTAAGGAATTTCTTTGAAAATCATAACTTCCTCATGCGAAGTCAGATTTGGACGTTCTTTTTGTGTACGCTCACGGTTTAATGTTATCTATGACTTTCATTTAGATACCTAAGGCTAAATGTTATCGTATTGAAACTTTGCGTTTTTCGTTTGATCGGTGTTGTCGGTTTTGACAGAAATCTTAGAGTGGTCATAGCTTCTTCGCCATAACTCAGATTTTAGTGTTCTTTATTTATTTGGAACCTTTAAGAAGATATCTACTACATAGCGTACTCCAAATCAGAGCTTTTGAACAATTCATTTATCGATGATATTCCCATTACATTCAAAAGGGGGTTACAAGACTCGGTTTATAATGCCCGGGATAACGGGTTGTTACACATGATGAATGAGAACTTTCAAGTTTTGGAAAAATTAAGACTAATTACTGGTTCACATGGATGTGTGAGTCAAGTGAAGGACTAAAGGATCGAGTACACAGTCTTGTGCACTGATTAAGTCCACCACAAAAGATCGATAAGATTTTTCGTCATAGTTTACTAAAGCTCAGTAAATATGATTATACTTACAAGCTTAAGTGTAACTCTGAGACATTGGAAAAGGTTCCAATGTATGGCAGAGCGAATAAGAAGAATCAATTTAGGTAGAAGGATAAAAGTTTCTCAAATCTGAAAAGATGGGAGAGTACTTTAGTATCAGCTTTTGTGATCATCTTAATGATTAAGAAACCATAGCACAATTAGTTCTCTAAGGAAATCTTAGTGCATTCTTATGACTAAGAAGAGGAACTTGAATTGTTGAAATGGTTAAATCAAGAAGATGAGTCATACTTCGTTCCAATACAAGTCTTAGAGTCATACTCCAAGATTGTAACTTGAGTGACATGTCTCAAAAGAAGGTTTAAAACACTTGTCAAATGTAAGAGTAAAAGTTTTCTACTCTTGTACATTTGAAATTGGTAAGTTGTGATGTTTTGGATAAAACAAAGACCAACTAAGTCCAATTGTGTGAAGTGTTTGTCTTGATTAGAATCCACACTATCTCTTGGATATTTGACAAGGGAGTCTTATAGGTCAAGAGGACAGTGGGAGTCTTAAAGGTCTTGAAAGTCTCAAGAACTAATCAAGAGTAAAACCTGAAGTTCTTCACTAGCGCACGACTTGAGGTTTATAACCTATCGTGTTGACATATCTGTGCCCATTCCAGTTAAAGTTGGATTTGCATATGAGTTCTTAGAGTTCTCAGTTTGTTGCATAACAACTTGGAAGCAATGGCAGGCCCTTGAGCTGCCAGGTGGCAAGAAGTTAAGATTGAGTTTAATCCATATGGTTTTGGGTTTGTCATTATCTTTGTCTTGTGATTATGGTTTTGACAAATTCATATGGGTAGGAACTCATACACCAGTAAATCTAAGTGTCATAAGGTTTCTCTCCGATTCATGAAAATGATGGTGAGGAAACACTTTCACTAAGTAGATTTTAGCTAGATAGCAATTGTGATATTTGCATTCTCAAAGTCGTTAGTGGAGCGCGTGTGGTTAACCGGCACACTAATATGGACTTGTGAGAAGTGGCAAAAAGGTCTAACCATTATGATTACGGTATCCCTCTTCATAATTGTTTAGACACACAAGTGTGCTATCTAAGGGAAGGTGTATGATTTTGATAAAGTCTTATCAAAACAATCTAGTATCAGAAATCTGAACTTTGGTAAGAAAGTCAGCTGATTTTTGAGTACATGTCAAAGCTAGTGGGAGCATAAGTGATATGCTAATAATCATCATCATAGTGGGAGCATGATAATTATGTTAAGTATTGCAAGCTAGCAATGTTAATTATAGAAAACAAAAGTTTCAATTGGGAAAAAGTTGTTTTGCTATAATTAAGGGAGAGGAAATTATGCTTCATCTCAAATCTATAAGCTTAGATCGTGAGGTTTTAATCATTTAGTCAAGGAAATATATATGAATTTCATGTTGGAATGGCTCAACATAAGGAAATTCTGTATATGAGTCCATTATTTGCGTTCTAAAATTCGATTATGATTACGGCATCCCTTTTCATAATCTGAATTATGAGAACTTGGCAAATTGAAATGGACATATTATAGCAAAAGACTAGTTTAGTCTTTATGTGAGACATCATGAATCGTGTCCCATATGCTTCGGATATAGGATCGATTACATGTGCTATAATCATCCGTTCTAAAATTTTCAAAATGTCTGGGGCATTAAGAAGGGAAAAGGTTTAGAACTGGATATGACTAAAAGGATTAAACAATTGTCGAGGACAATCTAAGGTTTACCAAAGATTGGTTGCTCAAGGACAGTTGGAAGTATAGTGATAATTCTGGAAGGACCATATTGACATAATCTGTAAGGAGGCAACTCTTGTTCAGAAGTGATAGTCAAAATGGAATCTGGAAATGTTTCAAAGTTAGAATTTTCAATCTGTGTAAGATTAAGGAAACTTAATGCAAGAAGGATATTTCCAAGGAGTTGATCTCCTTTGGAATACTCTGTAATGATTGTTGCCAAGTCTTTATGACTTTGTGCATAATCATTACGAGAGGATCAATGCATATAAGTTTAGAATCTAACAGATTTCAGTAAATGGCATGAATTTGGAATTCTTGCATTTGCGGTAAGGATTTGGGAGTGTGAAAAGAGAATCATTGAAGTTATGTTCAATTGATCTAGTTCACAAAGTAAGGATCATAGACAAACATAGTATGCATACTTGGTGTGTGGCATGACTAGTGTTTAAGAAAACATAGTGTACATGCTTGGAGCATGGGACAACTATTGTTTTAAATTCAAGAATAAAGTTGATAGCTGAAACAGTATACAATGAATAATGTGTAATCATATGGTGATAAATAAAAAGGTGTTTTATTTATGTTCAAAGAGTTGATACCATATTGGATTCAATTATTATTGTGTTTCACTTTGCATGTTTTGACTTCCCGAATAAACTAGGTTATTCTTCCGGAATGACTAAGTTATTCAAACCATCCACAGTCGGTCATATGTTGGAAGTAGATATGAATTAAGACTGTCATGGGTTGGCTTGTAGAGGTCTAAGGTGTTGGACAAGGCTACAACACTCATGAGTGCTCATAAGTTCTGAGTATTGGATTCAACCCGCGCTCATTGGAATCACTTCATGGATTTTATCACGAGTGATCATGAGACGATAATATCTTATATTCTTCAAACCTAGAGATATGAGTTGTTACTATGAGTTGATAGTACATTGATTGCACGAAACCGCATTTGGTAACTCGGTGCTATAAAACGTGCTTTTGTGTATGATTCAACAAGTAGTAGAACAAGCCATATGAGTCGAAGTTTATCCGTTCCTTTTACCTTCGGGATAAAAGTGATATCTGTGGGCCCCTCGATGATTTGATGATGACAAATGGAAGTGCTCGGCCGGGCCAGGACTGATTTGATTTGTTCAATTAGTCAGTCGTCATAAATCGGAAATCGGGAAACAACAAATGGACAGAGAGAATGATTATAATCCATGTCTCAGTCCATATGATATCTAGAATGGAGGAATATATGATCCCTTATCTAATGGACAAGTCACTGACAAAGGTCAGAGTTCATCTACAAGGTCAGAATTCGACGGAAGCTTTTGAGAGCTACGATTGCCAGTTGGTTCCTGAAGTCATACGCAATAATAGTTTTAGACTTATCCAAGTGGGAGACTGTTGGATTAATGTCTAAGTCCATAACTATAATTGGTAAGACTTGACCCGACCCGGCATGGTCCATTTGGGTTGCATACCATCATGCACTTGGATGAGAGAAATAAGACACTTATGGTTATTAATATATTATAAGTTCTAGTATATTAATAATAAGAATAATGAGATTATTTAATTAGTATTGATCAAGAATTAATCTAGGATTAATTAAGTGATCAAAAGAAGACTAATTAAATATATGGGTTGATTGTGTAAATCATCCATACTTGTATAGTGGGCTAATGCTCCATGGATAATCAAGTTGGGCTAAAACCCATAGGATGGTCCATGGATGCTCCATGGTGTATTTGTACCCATGGATCCAAGGAAATGGAAAGTCATGACAATTAGGGTTTGCCCTAATTGTAACACTATATAAGCATCATATTATTCACCAAAATCGGCACTAGTGGGTGTACTAGAAGGGCTAGCCGATTTCATGAAGTGTGGGTTTTTCTCTCAAGTCATTCCAAGTGTTTTGATGATTGTGATTCCATTTGAGGTGTCACACTTGGGGCACTAGGCACTCTAGCTTCATGAAGACTTTCTTCTCCAAAGAGGTATGTATTCTATCTTGCTATAGTCATTGTTTTGTATGCTAGATTAGGATAATACCTTGGAAGTTCTTATTTGCATGTATAATAGAGAAAACATAGATCCAAGGTATTTAGGGTTGCATGTACACTTAGGAGTGTTAGAATGCTCAAAACCCAACAAAACTATAATAGGTATAGTTTATGTATCATTTACTTCTCAAACTTATTTACCAAAGGTTTTCAGTTTAGTTCACGTAAATCTGTTAATGAATAAATTTGTGAGTCATTCCCTTCGGGTTACTTCCAAAGTAACAAAGTCAAAAAGTCCTGTAAATTGTAACCAGAGTCTCTTGTAGGGAGAACGTGATAGTTGTGTATAGATCTATATTGAGTTTGACAAACCCACACCAGAGCTGCTTGCAACAGCTAGACCGGTAGGTCTGTGGTGACAAGTGTCATTTAACGGCGACGCCTGAAGAACGTCGTATTACGAGGCCGTCTATGTCAAGTATGGTTATGATAGCTCACATGTGGTATTAACAAATCATAAGATTTACGGGTTCTAACTTTAAATTAGCGAGTTATGTCTATTTAGCTCACTGAAATTACTTTAAGTATGGAAAAATACTTATACGCCTTCATATCAAAAAGGGTTTTATGTCGATTTAAAATCACTTTTTACATCAACAATTACATACTTTATTGTATACTTTCGGTCTTGGTATTTAAGACTACACATCATTCATTACGGGATTTTTCTCACATCAGAAAGGGTTTTATGCCGATTTAAAACCACTTTTATATTTTTAAGTATGACAAATAGTTGTTCATTTTCGGTCCTGGTATTTAGGACTACATAACTTTTGTAGGGAAAATATTGGATTTTTGTTGGTAACATACATCTCTTTACAAAGATCGATTTTCAAACTCTTACTGTCAAAAGCTTATGAACTCACCAACCTTTGTGTTGACACTTTTCAAAACTACTTGTATTCTCAGGAATTCAGTGAAACAGGAAATCAACCACGTTTTGAGGATGGGACGATAAATCGTCGAACAGTTCATTTTGTATCATAATGTAATTGATTTGAATCATGTAAACATATAGTTTGGTGTAATTTTTTTTCAATTATATTAATGATGGTTGTATTTACTTTGAGCACTATTATACTCGTTGTTGTGATACTCTACATGAAGTCCTCCACCCCCGGACGTTTCCGCCATCCTTGGTTTGGGGGTGTGACACGTCAAAATTAAAAAGATAAGCCCGATATCTCTACATAAAGTTGTAGAATATGTTTCAAGGTTTCCATACATATAAGGAACGCCGAAATCCGAGTTATAACGAAGAAGTTATGACCCGTCGAAGTTTCGCGACAGAACCGGCACGATACCGGGAAGCGTAAATAGTGAATTTACGATAGAGCGAGATTTAGCCGTAACGATCTAAACGAAAGTCATAGAATATGTTAAACTAAGAACATCGATAAAAAGAACGCCCAAATCTGACTTGGTATGAAGAAGTTATGATTTTTCGAAGTTTCGGAATAGCAGTGTACAGACCGAAATTCGAATATTAGATCGAGTGACTTTTAGTTGACACGACCTAAACGAGAATCGAAGCTCTCGTTGGGAGTAGCGTAACGAGAAAAAAATGGGCGAAAACGGATGTCGGATGAAGAAGTTATGAGGATTCAACGGACCAATCCTGTCTCGGCCTGTTAATAATATAAAATTAAAAATTGAGCCAAAATTAGCCGACGAAGTCTAAATGAAAGTTGTAGAGTACATTCCCAACTTCGCGTGGATATAAAGAACGTCAAAAACGGAGGTCGTTCGCGAAAGTTATGCATTTTTGAAGTTGTAACTCGAAATTGCGTAGTCTCGTTTACGCCCCGCGTCCGAAGTCTGTACGCCCCGCGTACCTTCGCTCTTATCCCTTCCGAGTCTGAGTGCGAGCCAGCTGGTGCGAGCTGGAAACCATATCCGAGACTACACCCAGCATAACTCCTCGGTACGCCCAGCATAATGTCCGAGCTTCGCGCCTATAAAAGGGGTCCGAAGGCAGCCCTCATTTTCACACCAAAACTCACTCTCTCTCTAAAATACTTTCTCTCTCTAGCCCATTTTAACCTCCTAAACCCTAGGAAAAACCCCCTAGCACCCTAGGGAAGCCCCGAGGCTCCCGGAGTCCCGAAAAAAAGGAGTCTTTCGGTTTCGAAACGCTGCTCCAATTAAGTTCCGGTTTTCGATAAAATTCGCTGTAAGTGTGCCACGCTTACGCAATTTTTAATATAGCTTTCAAATAATTATAGGAATGTTATTAGGTACTTAAAATAATTATTTGGGATATTATTATGAGTTATATTGAGTGTTATTAACGCTTATATAATAATAATAATAATAGTCGTACTATTAATTTGTCGCGGTTATCGTTATACTAAACCCTAGTGGTATCGATACTAGGTTTTATCGAAGGAATATCGTTTTGAGAGTATCGAAGCGCTGTCCGAGTGCTGAGTCAACACCTTTCAAGTGAGTGCATAGTTACTTTCAGCTTACACATAGATATGAAGTATTTTATATAAATTACGTGCTATGTGTGGATATTACCTGAATACTTGCTATCTAAGCTGGATGAACGTTTTATATATGTTTTCAATTATTTAAACTGTATATGTATTTTATATCTACAAAATGTGTTGGGTAAAACATGGGTAGATGTAATAGTTGTTGTGTGACAAAATAAAATAATGAGAGGCCTCGTTATAGATGTTATTGATGATCCAGTCATCTAGCGGAGTATGGATGACGACCACGGACTATTCTAGACAGTCCAGTGGAACACTAGCAGGCTCGCAACCTGTAGGTGTTTATTCGAACTGTGTGTTTATTTGAACTATGTGCTCACCAGATGTACTCCATCCCCCACATGATTGCCTTAAGGACATTTATTGCTGAGGAATCCCCTTAACAGTAGTGTCTGTCCCGATGATAATCCTTAGGATAGGTCCCTTATGATAGATGCTTAGGGACGTAATATGAGGATAACGGGAACGGGTAATCGGGTTTGTTTAATTTAATGAAGTTAATAAACTTACTTATTGTGGGTTGAAAACCCTATGTGCTCACCAGGCTCCCAAGCCTGACCCACTCAGTTTTATGTATTACAGGTAGTGGCACTTGAGCATAGTTATGATGTTTGGACGAGGGATTACGGATATACGCCTGTAGATATGAAATAATGTAGTAAGGTTTATATTGTACTGTTTATGCTTTTGATCTGTACGAACATGAAATCCCAAGTCTATTAATGAAATACATTTCTATGGAAATACTTTTGATAAATCTTTATCATATTTAGTTTTGGGACAAATTCCGCAACACTTTTATTTAAAATGTTACTCTGATTTTTAAACAAAGCATAAACAAACCGGTCTTTTTTGGCCGTGATTTTGGGGATGTCACAGTTGGTAACAGAGCATTAGTTTAAGCGAACTAGGAATATGGATTTATTTCTAGACTTAAACTTAGAATGCTAAGCGATGATTGTGAGGTGTGAGCACTAGAATATTTTAGGAATTATGCCTAAAATGCTTTTATGTGCTAAATGCTTTGTGCCTGATATGCTATTATTTGTTCCGATCTATGGTCTGTTGCCGACCGGATCTGGAAACCTTATGTGTTTAGGATTCTAAACATACGACTATGATATTAGAACTAGCATGTAAACGTTTCGGGGTGATAAGGACGATTTGAACATTAGTCCTAAATAAAGATCTAAATTCACCTTATTCTCTATATAGATCAAGATGGAAAGGACTCGTAGCGGAAACGTGAACGCAAATGGGAACAAAAACCAACCCCCAATGATTGAGCAAATACCGGTTGTGGAAGCCGCTGCTGAGCCAGTCACAGTGGCCGGAGTGCAAGCGGTGTTGGATCATCAAATGGAGGAAACTAGACGTTTGCTCCAGCAAAATCGAGAGGAAGCCACTATTCAGATCGAACAGCCCGAGTTGAACGAAGGGCAGACTGCGGAAGGAGACTACAGTGGAACTGTTGGTCAAGTCAACCCACCAATAGTTCAACAAAATAACCAAGATGACGGATTCGAGAGAAATGGATGCAAGTACAAGGATTTTTAGACTTGCAAGCCATCGACTTTCACGGGAAAGGAAGATCCAATCGGAGTCATGGATTGGATCTCGGAGATGGAGTTAGCTTTCATGACATGCGGTTGCAGAGGGAAGCTACAGACCACGTTTGCAGTACGTCAGTTTTGGGGAGGCGCTGTACGTTGGTGGAAGACCTTGGGGAAGACTTTAAGCACCAACAAGCCCCTGAAACTGACATGGGCAGAATTTTTGGTTCAATTCAAACGAAAGTACTGCTCAGGTCAAAACCTGCTCGAGCTAGAGAACCAGTTTCTAACCCTGAAGAAGGGGAGCATGTCAATCGATGAATACACGAACAACTTCACAGAAAAGATGGAATTTGCCTTGCGTCTTGTTCTGGATGAGTACTTTAGAGGCACCTATCTGGGCTGCCAAGTCTGTGGAGGATATGATTAAGGGAAGAGCTCCCAGCAAAGTTGAGGTTGGCGAGAAGAGGAAATTTGAAGGGTCTGCTAAAGCCAACAAAAAGAAGAGCAAGTTCGGTTCAAAGAAGTTCGGGGGAGGAAATGAATTTAAATGGTGCGAGAAGTGCAAGAAGAAGCACTCGGGAAAATATGGTGAGGAAGTAACCTTCTACAAGCGTGGGAAAACGGGGCATTATGCCAATGAGTGCACCACCAACAAGAAGTTGTGCTACGAGTGCCGTGAAGAAGGGCATATTGCCCAGGATTGCCCAAAGAAGAAATATGCGGGAAGGCCCTGTTGGATTAGTGTCTAAGTCCATAACTATTTTGGTATGTACTTGACCCGATGGTGCATGGTCCTTTTGGGTTGCCTTCACCAAAGCAACTTGATAGGATGAATTATGGAGAGAAAGGATTAAATATGATTTATTAATATATTATGTGAATAATATATTAAAGGAGAAATAATATTGTTTAATTAATATTAGTCAATAATTAATTGTTATTAGTTTTGTGACTAAAAGAGATTAATTAAACTTAAGGGACTGGAATTGTAATTATAAGATAATTGCAATTTGGGCCATGGATTGCCTTATATCATAAGGTGGACGAATTCTATGGGGAAAGCCCATATGAAATCGTCCAAGGCCTTATGGAAAGGGCTCCATGGGTTGCTTAGGGCTTAAGCATCAAAATTAGGGTTTCCATGTTAGATAACCCTAATTGCCTCACACGAGTTTTGCAGCCTCTATCCACTCTTCTCTTCATCCTCTTGCTTATGGTGTTTGTGAACCATTAGAGGAGTGACACTTGTGACTCAAAGCCTTCCAAAGTCAATACAAGGAGATTTGGGATTGTTATTGCTACATAACAATCAAGGTAACATTATAAACCTATTCTAATATCAAATATGAATACTTGTGTGCTCGAATTAGGGTTTATAGTCTTGGATAACATGCGTGTACAATAGAGAAACCTAGATCCAAGCATTAGGGTTTGTATGAGCACATAGGATGTCTTATGACCAAAACCCATCAGTGGTATCAGAGCCTAGACTGGTTTCTATTGTATTGATGCTTGATATGTTTAAAAAATTCAATTATTTGGTTTCTGGAGGCTGGACTCGCCAAGTCCATAGCTGAACTCGCCGAGTCCATGCAAACTCGACGAGTCCAAGCCTGACTCGACGAGTCAACTCGTCAGATGGAGCATATCTCGGGATTTCTTGTTGTTTTTGCTTTGGGATAGTTACCTTATCATATTAGATCAATATAAATCCGATTTTATGATATATTTGACTATATTCTTGATCTAATTGAAGATATTTATCAATTAATAAAATATTTGTTTCCTTATGTGATAATTGATTAATTATTTTGATTAAATTGATAAATTGTTTTGCAAGAAATCATTAAATAAATCAAATATGGATAATTATGTGATTAAATGTTAATTTTAGATTATTTGTTATTTGATTCTTGTGTTATGAAATGTTTCATATTTCCCCTTTAGGTTTTATAGTTTAAATTTGAACCCAATAGTTTTGTTGTTTTGAAATTTAAATAGTTAAAACCCTAATGTTTTGAAAAAGGTTTCAAAACTTGCCCTCAAATTTTGGAATTTAAATTTTGATTAATACTTTAATTTTGATGCATATTTAAATTCTAAACCCTAATGTGTTGAAATGTTTCAAAAGTTGCCCTCAAGTTTTGGAATTTAAAATTTGATTAAATGTTTAATTAGGTATGTTAAATTCTAAAACCCTAGTATTGTTTTGAAAAAGTTCAAATCACACCCTTATGGTTTTATTAATTAATTAAGGTGTATAATTAAAAGAGGTTTAATAAATCCATAAAGTTTTTGGTTTACAATTTAATTGAATTAAAAGTATAATTGTTAAATTTGACCACCTAATATTTTAAAAGTGTAAAATACACCCTATACTATATATAACATTAAAAGTCTAACATTATATATGTATGAGTAAAAGTCAGTCTTACCGTTAGCAGGCCTCATTCACGAAGCTGGTCTATAAGGGGTGTTTAAGGAAATTGCCTATAAAATGGCGATTGATTGGGTATCCACTCTTACCCACCGCACTCTTGACTAGTGGAGGGTCGTTAGCCGAACGGGTAGGATAGGACAAAACCTTCCATTATAAGTATAATGAAGTATAAAAGTAACTAAATGTTTTACAAATTCCCAATCTTAGTTACTTAGGCAAAAGTGAATTGATGCAATTCCATGAAATTACACTTTGTGCCCTTGTGAAGACGTTAGTAGAGCGTGTGTGGTTAACCGGCACACTAACTGGTTCTAAGCAAAGGTAGCAAAGGGTGACTCAATGTTTGTCATAGTTTGGTGGAGCGTGTGTGGTTTACCGGCACATCGAATAGATGACTGTAACATGTAAGGGCACCATGTAGTTTGCATGATTATTCACACCCGCTTTGTGATCCTTGGCATCCCAGTCACAAACAAGAGGGGCATATCGAGATTTGAACATGCCAATGAAAGTTCAATGAATCTCAAAGGATCTAGGAGTTTTCATAGATTTAAAACTTAAAATTTCTTTTTGTTTTTCATGGTGGAAATTAGTGAATCGTCATTCACTTACCTTCAAATGTTCTGCAATTTGGGTTACGTCATCCCTCTCCCGAGTTGTAGAATATTGTGTTGGGTCTTAGCCTTAGTATCTCATTTGGGTGATTTACTAAGGACCCAATCAATCAACTAACTTAAATTTGTTTTATCCCGTTTTGTAGATGTCAAAGTTTGACAACTATGGTCTTCTCAAATCCCGTGGAACAAGCATTCCGCATGAAGATGATATTCCACGATTCGATCGAGGAACAAGAGATCATTCTACACTTACTCCTCCTCCTCCAATTATTCTCCCTAACCCACAAGTTCAAAGGCTTGAAAAGTTCAAGATCACTCAAGCCCTTTTGGCAAGTAAACATAAAGAAGGAAAGTCGGTGTGTGCACACGACCTAGGGATGAAGTCACACATTGATAGGTTAAGAATGTTGGGATCCGTTGTCTGTGAGGAAATGACTATTGATTGGGTTCTTCAGTCACTTCCTAACTCATATAGTGAGTTTGTAAGAGAGTACTATATGATGAAACGCGACATGACCCTTATAGATCTCACCTATATGCTTATTGCTGCTGAATCAGCAATGGTTTGGCGCAATAGAAAAGCAAATTTAATTGGTGAATCTGCCTTCGAGACCTCTATGGATATAGACAATGGCAACAAAAGACATGTTGTGATCGAAAAGTTTGATCATAAGAGAAAGGCAATGTCTGAAGTAGTTCCATGTCATGTTCCAAAAGAATCAATTTGCTTTGATTGCCAAGAGAAAGGGCATTGGAGACGAAGCTATCCTATTTACCTAAGAGATCTAAGAGATGGGAGAGTCGAAACGTATGGCTCTAATATAGGTAAAATCCATTAACTAACTCTTTTAAGCTTGTATTCTAGATTCTTAATATATAATGTGATAAGATCACAATTGATGTTTTGTAAGATCGAAGAAAAGAAAGGAAGCTTAAGGGAAGAAGTGAGCAAAATCTAACCGTGAAGGAATGGATTTCGATTGCATTTCTCGAAGATTAGATTCTTGAGATACTAATTAGAGTTAGAATTAGATTGCTAAGAAAGATGTAGAAGCATAGTTTTTCAATGAATTGCATTGTAAGGACAAAATTTTTCCGCAATAAAATAAATTTTGATTTTATATCCTTGCAATGACGTATATGAAAAATTGATTTTTGAATGTTTCTATTATTAGCAATAATGGATTTGGTTCTTATTATGTTATTTATGGAAAGTCGAGAGTTTACCAAATAGGGAAAGTTTCTCATCGCCCAAGTTTCAATTGGACAGAAACTTGGAATCATGCAACTTGGTTGCACGATGAATGAGAAATTCCATATTTGGAAATTAGACTAATTCATTGACAAAGTGTCAAGTGAAGGACTAGGAGATCGAGTACACAAAGTTGCGTGTTGATGAAGTCCACCACAAGAGTAACAAAGATATTCGTCAAAATTTACTAAGGGTCTAGTAAACATGATTATACTTACAAGATTAAGTGTAATTATGAATTGATTGAAAAGGTTTAAATCAATAGCAGAACGAATAAGAAGAATCAAGTAGGCAGAAAGATAAAAGTTTCTCCATTCTAAGAAGAAGGGAGAGTAGCTTTTATGCTTTATGATAGGTCTTAATGATTAAGAACCATATCTCAATTAATCCTCTAAGTAAGTCTTAGTACAATTGTATGTCTAAGAAGAGGAATCAAGAATTGAAGAAATGGTTAAATCAAGAAGTCAATCATACTTCGTTCCAAAACAAGTCTTAAAGTTAAGATTGTGACATTGAGTGAAAAGTATTAAAAAGATTTGTAACATTCATCAAATGTGGAAAGTTGTGATGTCTTGGACAAGAAAAAGACCAACTAGGACCAATTTATGAAGAATTTTGATAAAAGCTACACTAACTCTTGAATATTTGTTTGTCAAGAAATGTTTTGACAAAAGAATCTTATATGTCAAGGAGTCAGTAGGAGTCTTAATGGTCTTGAAAAGTTTCAAGAACAAATCAAATAAACCTTATCAATCATCACTAGCGCACGAGTTGAGGTTTACAACCTATCGTGTTGACATTAATTTGTTTCTGTGCCAATCCAATCGAGATAATTATGCATGTGAGTCCTATGAGTTCTCATTTGAATGCATAAAAGGCAAGGACCTTGATTAATGAAAAGTACATTGATAGGAAAGGGTGAGCTGCTTAACTACTTGGAAGACATGGTGGGCAGCTGTGCTACCATAAGGCAAGAAATGAGATTAAGAAAGTTCGATCCATATGAGTTTGAATTTGTTATAAACTTTGGTTTTGACAAATTCACATGGATAGGAACAAATACACCGTTTAAATCTAAGTGTCATAAGATTTCCTCCTTCATGAAAATGATTGTGAGGAAATGCTTTCACTAAGAAAGATTTTAAGAAGATAGTGATTATAAAATTGCATTCTCGAATTCAATTATGGTTACGGTATCCCTTTCCATGATTTGAATTGTGAGGTTTGGCAATTAGTCTTAATTGTTTACACACACATATGAACTATCTAAGGCAAAGGTGTATAAGTTCAAGAAGCCTTGATAAAAGATTATCAAAGCATTAAGTATTAGAAACATGAACTTAAGAAATTCAATAAGCATTGTTTTTCTGAAAGTTAAGTTGTTTCTGAATACATGTCAAAGCTAGTGGGAGCATAAGTGTTATGTTTTATAATAATCATCATGATACTGGGAGCATAAATGTTATGATTTTATGATTATTAAGGAACGTATTGCAAGTTGGCAATATTAATTATAGAAAACAAGAGTTACACCTTGCAAAGTCGTAAGGGTTGTAAAGTTGTTTTGCTATAATTAAGGGAGAGAATATTATGCTTCATTTCAAATCTAAAGGATTAGGTTGAGAAATGTTAATAAATTTAGTCAAGGGTATATAGTGTGTTCTTAAAATTTCGATTATGATTACGGCATTCCTCTTCACAATTCGAATTTTGAGAACATAACAAATAAAATATTATGGCAGAAGATTGATGAAGTATCAAATTTTTATGCATCGTGTCCCATACGCTTCGGGTATTGGATCGATTGCAAATGCTATGATATTTAACCATTCTAAAATTTTCCAAATGTCTAGCGCATTTAGAGGGAAAAAGGACAAGAATCGGTTTTGACTAAAATAATTAAACAACTATCAAAGGACAATCCAAAGTTAGCCGAGGATTGGTCGCTTGTGAGTAGTTGGAAGTATAGTATTGGAAAATATGAAAATGTTTCCATATTGGATGGACCATATCGACATTATTATGAATAGACAAGATTCTATTAAGAATAAGTTGTCATATGGAAGATATGGAAATGTATCCATATTGGGAATTGAATTTTGACAAATCTATGTCTAGATTAGAAACTTTTATGTAAAAGGATGTTCAAAGGAATGTACTTTGAGTGAGAGACATCATATCTAAGGAATTGTCTTGTAACAATCTCCGATAGAGGACTTTGTAATATCATTGGCAATAGTATTTGTGACTTTGGTGCAGTGACATTACGAAAGGATCGTTGCATAGAATGTTAGAATCTAGCATATTCTATAAGTAGCAAGAATTTGATATTATTTCACTTATGGAAAAAGGATTTGGAGTTGTGAAATGAGAATGATTGGAAATGTATTCAATTTGATCTATTTCACAAAGTAAGAACCATAGATAAACATTGTGTGCATGCTAGGAGCATGGGACAAGTGTAATAATTCAAGTAAGAAGTTGATTACCCGAAACGACAAATAATGAGTAATCGATATGGTGATAAATAAAAGGAGTTTTACTTATACTCAAAGGTTTGAGGCCATATGGGATTAGTATTATTCTTGTGTTTCACATTTGCATGTTTTGACTTCCAGAATAATTGAATTTTTTAAGAATAATCAAATTATTCGAACGGGCCACAGTCGTTCATATGTTGGAAGTAGGTATGAATGAAGACTATCGTGAATTGGTGTGTGGATTGTCTAAAAGAGTATTAGACATAAGCAAATGTTTGTTGCAACGTTCATGAGTACTTATGAATATGATTTGAGCATTGGATTAAACCCACGCTCACTTGGATCACTCCATGGATTGTATCACGAGTGATTGGTGAGACGATAACATCTTATATTCTTGAAACCGAGATGTGTGAGTTGTATCTTGCAAATCAGTTGCACATTGATAATATGTAAACGCACTAGTAACTTGGTATTATAAAACATATTGTTGTGTGTAATTCGGTGAGTGAGTGCAAGCAAGCATTGTATCAAAGTTTATTCGTTCCTTTTATCCAAAGTAGGATAAAAGCGATATCTTTGGGCCCCTCGATGATTTTGTGATGACAAACGTAAATGCTCGGCCGGGCTAGGGCTAATTTGATTTGTTAAATTAGTCAGTCGTCATAAATCGGAAATCGAGATATAGTACAAAGAGAATGATTTGAAATCATATCTCATATGATATCTAGAATGGAGGAATATATGATCCCTTATCTAAGGACATGCGTATCTGATAGGATCAGAGTTGACAGCGGCTTTTGAAAGCTACGATTGCAGATCAGGATCTGAAGTCATACGCATAATAGTTATTAGATTTGTCCAAGTGGGAGACTGTTGGATTAGTGTCTAAGTCCATAACTATTTTGGTATGTACTTGACCCGATGGTGCATGGTCCTTTTGGGTTGCCTTCACCAAAGCAACTTGATAGGATGAATTATGGAGAGAAAGGATTAAATATGATTTATTAATATATTATGTGAATAATATATTAAAGGAGAAATCATATTGTTTAATTAATATTAGTCCATAATTAATTGGTAATTAGTTTTGTGACTAAAAGAGATTAATTTAAACTACAGGGACTGGAATTGTAATTATAAGATAATTGCAATTTGGGCCATGGATTGCCTTATATCATAAGGTGGACGAATTCTATGGGGAAATCCCATATGAAATCATCCAAGGCCTTATGGAAAGGGCTCCATGGGTTGCTTAGGGCTTAAGCATCCAAATTAGGGTTTCCATGTTAGATAACCCTAATTGCCTCACTATATATAGATCCCTTAAGGACCAAAAACGTGGCTAAGCTTTTGGCTAGGGTTTCACACGAGTTTTGGCAGCCTCCATCCATTCTCCTCTTCACCCTCTTGCTTATGGTGTTTGTGAACCATTACAGGAGTGACATTTGTGACTCTAAGCCTTCCAAAGTCAATACAAGGAGATTTAGGATTGTTATTGCTACATAACAATCAAGGTAACATTATAAACCTATTCTAATATCTAATATGAATACTTGTATGCTAGAATTAGGGTTTATAGTCTTCGATATCATGCGCGTACAATAGAGAAACCTAGATCCAAGCATTAGGGTTTGTATGAGCACATAGGATGTCTTATGACCAAAACCCATCAGGCCCAACATACCACCGAAGCCAAAGGCGAGAGCCTTCCAGATGACGCTCGAGGCTGCGAAGGAGGTTGCAGACGTCGCTTCAGGTACCTTTCTTGTAAATGGTTTGCCTGCAAATGTACTATTTGATTCCAGAGCCAACTACTCCTTTGTGTCGCATAAATTTGGTGGGAAATTAGCATTGCCTATAGAAAAACTTGATAATGCCCTGATTGTCGAAGTTGCCAATGGCAAATTCGTACCTGTTAGTAATCGTATTAGGAACATCGTCATCGACCTAAACAGAAACGAATTCCATGAGGAGCTATTACCCATAGAGTTAAACGGTTTCTACATCGTTTTGGGTATGGATTGGCTTAGCGCCAACGATGTTGAGATTCAATGCCGAAAGAAGATAGTAAGGGTAAACACACCCGGAAAGGAATCATTTATGGTGTATGGGGACAAACGCAGAGTGAATTCTGGAATCATCTCCCTGATGAAAGCCAGGAAATGTTTGTCCAAAGGATGTGCATCGTACTTGGCATTCGTAATCGATGCTAAGAAGGAGAAGAAAGAGGTGCAGAATATACCGGTTGTGTGTGATTATCCGGAAGTCTTTCCCGAAGATCTTCTCGGATTACCACCTGATAGACAAGTGGAGTTTCATATAGACTTGTTACTAGGAACAACACCGTTAGCAAAAGCACCTTACCGATTAGCATCGACGGAGATGAAGGAGCTTATTACGCAACTTCAGGAGATGTTGGACAACGGTTTCATTCGACCTAGTTATCACCCTGGGGAGCTCCGGTGTTATTCGTGAAGAAGAAGTATGGAAGCATGAGAATGTGTATAGACTACCGAGAGCTTAACAAGGCAACGGTGAAGAACAAGTATCCATTGCCGAGGATTGACGACCTATTCGATCAGCTGCAAGGTTCGAGCTACTTCTCAAAGATCGATCTTAGGTCGGGATATCATCAGCTGAAAGTGAGAGATCAAGATATCGAGAAAACTGCATTCAGAACAAGATATGGACACTACGAGTTCTTGGTTATGTCGTTTGGACTAACCAATGCTCCAGCAACATTCATGGATTTGATGAACAAGGTTTGTAAACCATTCCTCGATAAATCCGTGATAGTATTCATCGACGACATTCTCATCTACTCGAAAAGCCAGGAGGAGCATGGCAAGCATCTACGAGAAGTGTTGGAAGTATTAAAGAAGGAGAAGCTTTACGCTAAGTTCTCCAAATGCGACTTTTGGATACGGGAAGTCCAATTCTTGGGTCATGTTGTTAACCAGGAGGGAATAACGGTTGACCCGGCAAAGATTGAGGCTGTGATGAAGTGGGAACGTCCAAAGAGTCCCACGGAGATCCAAAGCTTTCTAGGATTAGCTGGATATTATCGACGATTTATCCAAGGCTTTTCTTCGATAACCGCTCCATTAACAGCGTTGACCCACAAAGGAGCTACGTATACGTGGAGTAAGAAGCATGATGAGGCATTTGAGAAGCTAAAGAAGAGGTTATGTGAAGCACCGATACTTTCTCTACCTGATGGAGTTGAAGACTTTGCGGTCTATAGTGATGCATCTGGAGTCGGGTTGGGTTGTGTTCTGACCCAAAGAGAAAATGTGATATCATACGCATCTTGACAATTGAAAGAGTACGAAAAGAACTACCCCACTCATGATCTGGAGTTGGCAGCGGTAGTATTTGCCTTAAAGATATGGAGGCATTACCTCTACGGCACGAAGTGCAAGCTCTTCACTGATCATAAGAGTCTCCAGTATCTCTTTAATCAGAAGGAGTTGAACATGAGGCAACGACGCTGGCTAGAACTACTCAAGGACTACGACTGCGAGATACTTTACCACCCAGGTAAAGCAAATATTGTTGTTGATGCTCTCAGTCGGATTGTCAATCTTGAAAGGAAAAGGCCAAGAGCATTGAGAATTGAAGTTGTCTCGACGATTGTGGAAAGTATCAGGAAGGCTCAGGAAGAAGCTTTAGGAAAGAATGACCGAAAGGAAGAACGTTTGGGTAAAACGCTAGTATTCGGAACAAACAATCGAGGACCGAAGGTATTCCAAGATCGAATTTGGGTACCTAAGATGGAAGGAATAAGAGATATTCTAATGGAGGAAGCAGACAAGACCATGTACTCAATTCATCCCGGTAGCACTAAAATGTATAGGGACCTAAAACCCTACTACTAGTGGCCGACGATGAAGCTCGATGTTGCGAAGTATGTGGCCGAGTGTGTGACATGTGCGAGAGTTAAGGAACAACATCAGAAACCGTATGGGAGTTTAGAACCTTTACATGTACCCATGGGTAAATGGGAAGACATCACCATGGATTTTGTGACTAAACTGCCTAGGACGAAGAGCGGACACGACATGATTTGGGTAGTCATGGATCGTTTCACCAAGAGTGCACACTTTATAGCAGCCAATGAGAAGTGGTCTATGGATAAGCTCGCAAATGCTTACGTGAAGGAAATTGTAAGACTTCACGGTGTCCCTCTTACGATTGTGTCAGATCGTGATACTCGTTTCACGTCGAGGTTTTGGAGGAGTCTGCAAGAGGAGTTGGGTACAAAGTTATGTTTGAGTACTGCTTACCATCCGCAAACTGATGGTCAGAGTGAAAGAACGATTCAGACATTGGAAGATATGCTGAGAGCATGTACCCTCGAATTCCAAGGGAATTGGGACGAGCACTTACCTCTGGTAGAATTCTCCTACAACAATAGTTTTCACTCGAGCATCAAGATGGCACCTTACCAAGCCTTGTATGGACACAAGTGTCGTACGCCGTCTTGTTGGCTTGAAGCCGGCGAGAAGCAGTTTATAGGCCCCGAGATAGTCCACGAGACTGCTGAAAAGTTGAAGGTGATTAAGGAAAGAATGTTAGCAGCTCAGGATCGTCAGAAAAGCTATGCTGACAAGAAAAGACCACCGATGACTTTTGAAACTGGGGATTCCGTTTTGCTTAAAGTCTCACCGTGGAAGGGACTTATACGATTTGGGAAACGAGGAAAGTTGAGTCCAAGGTTTATTGGACCGTTCAATGTTCTTCAGAAGATAGGGAACCAAGCTTACAAGTTGGAATTGCCCGAAGAACTCAATGGTATTCATAACACCTTCCATGTGTGTTATTACGAGGACATAGGAATGAACAACTAACAGAACTTTCTTGACACTAGATTCGGAAATGAATGCGAGCATAAGGATTGTCGAAAAGAAATGTACCCGCGATGTTGGTAGGATCAGTGGCTGCCTCCCCATGCTTCATAGCTAAAACCATTTCGGTGTTGTTGACGTTGTTGGCGGTTACGGCTTTTGAGCAGTTTCGCTTGAAATGCCCGATTTCTCCACAACTATAACATGCCTGAACGACACTCGATCCGGAAGCTTGACCGATTACTTAAATTGGTGTTTTGCAGTTTCGAGCGAGGTGGCCCTTCATGCTACATCTGATGCAAATCTTCTCACGACATGGGCCAGGAATACGATGATGATAACTACACCTGTTGCACCAAGGGAGATTACCATCATACCTAGTGCTAGGTGATGGAGCTGTAGACACAGCAACAGGATCAGTGGTAGCTTGAACTATAGGAACAGCGGCAGGATTGGTAGCAACTTGGACTGCCACAGTTTTGAGCTTCTTGGAGGGTCCTTGGGAACTCTAACCCTTTCGCTTTCTCCAGAAAACTTTCTTCTTTCTCTGATTACTCTCGTTTTGGTGTCCTTGATTATCTTCGTGGTTTTGAGGGTACATGTCACTTCCTGAACCACTGGACTTGCCAAGGTTCAAAATCGTCATTGCAGCCGTCACTGCAGCAGTAACAACTGTTCGAATCAGGACGAAGTCGAGCGAAGGAGAGTAGGACGGCGGAGAGTTGTTGTTCCTTGGGTTGGGTTCTTTCTTTGAAGACATCTCAATCTAAAATGATTAGGAAAAAGAGGATGATAAATCCTCTGAGTTGAATCAAGAGATATGAAACAAAGGATATCTCTTTATAACAGACATATAGTTCTATTAAGCGAATAAGCAGGAATGAATTATCAAAGCAGACATCTATCGCTAATGGAATGATCGAGGGGCAAAGCTTGAATGAGGATTTTCTACAACAAAGTTGGATCTAGAAATACTCCCATAGTATTTCATGATTCACCGCGACGACGACTTGTTGTTTGTGGTGTTTGGGTAAGTTTTAGGTATGCCGCATTCCACAGTCACTCCTAAGCACATGTTGGCCGTGTCTCGAATGAATATAGTTGATCAGGCTATATTGATCCTAGACACGACTACATAACTGCCCAGGTTTAACTGCAGCATACAACACCCATTTACTTATGTTCTGTTCTACTTATAGATACGATTCTCGACGGTTAGGTATACTTGTATACTTTTTGAAAATACTTATATTTTGAGGTATACCTTTAATTCAGAGCACTTAGGCCCCTTAGTGTTTATAGTCTTATACCATGTAAAGTTTGGTATACTTAGTTCACTGTAAACAAAGGGCTCTGATACCAATCTGTCACATCCCAAAACCGAAGGCGGAAACGTCTCGGGGCGGAGGTGACTTCATGTGAATATCATAACCAATGTACATAGTAAGCGAAGTAAAACACAAAACATTACATTACATAGATTTCATTACATCAGTTGAAAAGTTAAGTAGTACAAGTTTTATAGATACATAAGTTTAAACCAAAGAAAGACGTGACTTCCATTCGCTCCGTCTTCAGCAAAAGGACACGGGGTACCTGTCTAAGGAGAACCTGAGAATACAAGCAGTTTGAAAATCAGCATAAAGCTGGTGAGTTCATAAGCGGCATGTTTTGTGAAAAGAACGAGTTCCTTTAGTTTTCTGAAAAAGTGGTTAACCAAGAAAATCCCATATTTTCTTAAATACAAGACCGATTGAATATCACAGAGTATAGTTTAATACATAAAACTATATATTGAAAATCATGGGATTACTATCCCGAATTAGATATAAAATACTTTGATATACGTGAATTGTAGATGGAAAGTAGTTTGAAAACCATGGGACTAACATCCCGTACTAGATACAAGATAGTTTGATATACATGAAAATATAGATTGAATACCATGGGACTACCATCCCGAACTAGATACAAGATAGTTTGATATACATGAAAATATATAGATTGAATACCATGATTGTTCTTGTGAATTGTAAAGTTTAGTTATCTAAATTGTTACACTTTTATGGTTACATACTACTGTTACTCAGGAAAATCCTATATTTTCCTACATGTGTGTGTGTGAACTGTTACAGATTCCGATTATGTTCAATGTTATCCCCAGGAAAACCCCATGTTTTCCTGAATGTGTGTGTGTGAAGTCTCCTGAAGGTCTGATTATCCTTAAATGGACATTAGTTTTATTACGTACATAAAACTAATAATTAAGTGCAAAGTGTTCCTAATCTTGATTGCGAGTCCTTAACTATACTTCAGACTAGATATGACTCGGGCCAGGGCCAATATCCTTTTTATGACTTTCGTCACCCTTGAACCTGTCAGTTCGGCTGTAGCTAGCAGCCAGGTGCGGGATTGTCAGTCCCATATAGATCTATACACTCAAGTCACGTTCTCCCTCCTGGAGATTCTGGTTACAGGGTTAGTCCTCCACTCTCTTGTGCCAAGGAAGTGTTATAGAGTACGTGTCTCCAATCTTTAAGATTACTCATTACTTCTCGTGCCTAAGGGAAGTAGTATCTATGACTAACTAAGTTCTAATGGTGCCTGTCCTTTACACTCGAGCCTAGGTGTTTTATTAAGGACATTACAAACGTTTTATGATCTCTATCAATATAAGAGTGAACAATAAATTATGAAATATACAACATAACAGTATATATATAAGAATTAAAAATCGGTTTGAACAAACAATTCTGCAAGCTAAAACAGTTTGTAAATAGGTTTTTAATTCTTAAAAGGGGTATGAATTATGAAACCATTCAAATGAAATCATGACTTTAAGTACAAGATATTCTTGTACTTTTTGCTTGTATCCCCCCCCTGAAAACATTGAAAAACCATTGAAAAAGGGTAGGGGTATGAACTCACCGAACGCGGAATGTGTCGAATGGGATGCTAAACGTCGAATCGAGGCTTGAATACGAGCGAGGTTCCTATGTAATATTAAATAATACAAAAATATATCTAATTAGATTTACATTCACTAATTAGCTACACTTAAACATTCCAAGACGCGAAAACACTCCATATCGAGTGTTCGGAGTGACCCGGGTGACGTTTCTGGACATGAATGGCTAGGATATGGAGTTTACTCTTCAAGAGTAAACTCTAAGGAGTGTTCACGGCCCTATACACCCATCCCCATGAGTTTACGGCCGTAAACTCATGGTGGGTGTTCTTATGAGCTAAATGGCCTTAAATCAAATGAGGGGTGTTGCTATGTTTGGTTCTAGGGCATTTGAAAGGGGCTAAATCAAATATATGGACTAATTGATGAGTTCACGGCAGTAAAATAAGTGTTTACGGCTGTAAACTCTCACCCACATCATTCTTAAGTGTTTTGAAGGTCAATGATTTATCACAAATGATTCTACTCAATTTTACAAGCCAAGGGGTGAGTTTAGGGCATCAAATGACACATATTTAGGAGTTTACGGCCCTGGAGCATATGCTATGGCCGTAAACTCTCAAATGAAGGGTTTTGGTTATGTTTAAGGCCCCTAAATAATTTTTGGTTGGTTCTAGGATTTATTCCAAGGCTTATGAGGTGTGTAAGTTGCATTTTAACACCCAAAAAGGAGTTTACTCCCCATGAAATGGTGTTTACGGCCCAAGCATGTTCTTGGGAAGTAAACTCATGTTTACTCCTCAAAAATGATATTCAAGGTGGTCTGTGTCCAATCCAGTAAGTCCTTAAGCCATATCTAAGCTCCTATGGTGATTTGGATGGGTTTTAAGGCTCAAAAACCCCATTTACATGTGTTCACGGCCTAAGGCTGTTCCAGGGCCGTAAACACATGTTTATGGTCCTATCCCATGATTTGAACACGAAAATGAAGGCTAAGGATGTTATACTAGGAGCTAGGATGATTACCTTGGTGTTTTGAGGCTTGAAATGGATGATTTTGGATCAACAAGTTGGATTTGAGGAGAGAGGTTAGAGAGAGAGTGAAAAGGCTCCAAATGAGTCTTAATTCACTTTAAATATGGTTTGAATTGGATACATGGTGGAACTCTACTCGATACCGACGTTAACCGAAGCTTTGGGTCGCACCCGATTAACTTGTCGTCACCCGATATGGTCGAAACTATAATTTTTCTAATTATTCGTTTGGGACGTTTTCACATGTTTCCAACATGTTTGGATACTTACAAGGTCAAAATAAAAGTTTTAACTTAATGGACCAGTTCAAGTACGAATTCGGAACAATTCCCTTAAGACGAGTTTTATTAACGAAACGGTTACGACGAGGGAACAAAATTTCGGGTTGTTACAATATCCAACATTAATAACATCATTCGCACCTCCCTCATTGAAGCTTCCCTTCCACCTAAATTTTGGGTTGAGGCTCTCGTTTCCACTGCTCACACGTTTAACCTTCTTCCATCCACTACAATTAATCTCAAGACCCCATTTGAAATTCTCTTTGGGGTTGCTCCTTCCTATGATCATCTTCGTGTTTTTGGGTGTCTTTGCTACCCCAATCTCTCCTCTCCCACTCCTCACAAACTTTCTCCTCACTCCTCTATGTGTCTATATCTTGGTCCATCCACCAATCATCGCGGTTATCGATGCCTTCATCTCAACACTCAAAGGATCATCATCTCCCGTCACGTCACGTTTCATGAAACTCACTTTTCATACTTTAATTTACATTCCCCCTCTTCCTCCAAAGACTATGACACACTCTTTCCTGATGAAGATCCATCCCTTTTCGCTCCTATATCTCAATCTTGCTCCTCTCCAGTATCCACCACATTCTGGGTCTAATGTGGATCCCCCTCTATCTTCATCCTCCACCACTGACTCGCCCGAGCTACTCTCCACATCCGCTATGACTTCCTCTCCTTCACCGTCTCCGAATCCTCCCCCCACCAGTCATCCGACGGTCACTCGTTCTCGTACTGCTTCCCTCAACCCTCATCACATATTCAATCTCTCCATCTCCCCTAATGCCTCTTCTATCCTTCGCTCCACTTCCCAGGCCATGTGTGATCCACACTGGTGTGCTTCCATGGACTCTGAAATGGATGCTTTCAAATCCAATCACACATGGGATCTTGTTCCCAAACCTGTGAATGCCAACATTGTTAGTTATTGATCTGAATATTTAATGCACTGGTTTTTTTATTTATAATTCATAATTTATCGCATCTAAACAACACCTTGCAGGCAGTGAACCTGATCGAGTATAGTATAGCTTTGATAAGCAAGGGTGTCGAACACAAGAGGAATGGTGGTGAATTAATTTAAAATATTTGATTATAGGTTACACAAAACACACAAAAGCAGTAAAGAAATGGTTTATTAAATCTCAAACGAACAACTAATTAGCAAATATTGATAAACTAACAGGAAAACAAATCTCTTCAGGTACTTTGGTTTAGATAAATTACACCTTAAAAGCATAGACAATTGCATACACAAATTCATTTATTCATGTTCACCGATTCCTAAAATGATTAGATTCGCGTTCACTATTACTAATCATTTAGTAAACAAGTCAATTCAAACAGTGATAAGTTGATTAAACTAACATGCTTCCTAGTGTTCAGTTCGTATCAAGCAAGACTCGTAATAATAGTTAATCAAATTACTAATTCAATTAAACCTCTTGTTGATGGTTTATCACATAAGGCTCACACATTAAATTACTTATTTCCTAGTTAATCCTAGTTTCACATTCGTTATTCCTAGACATATAATCTTGATGGTCATCAAAATCATAAGAGACAAGCAATGAAGCAGATGTTCATACAACTCAATTTACTTGACAATTAACAGCAAATAATTATCATTAACATGTAAGGATCTTTTAATAGGTTTGGCAAGATAAATTAAACATAAACAAACAATCCAATATAGCAATTAATCCAATAATTAAGGTTTTATTTAATCATAAACTCAAAGTAAATGGTTTTAACACCAAAATCAGAAAGCAAAAACGTAATAGTATCACAGTGGAATGCTAAGCATGGTCACGTTAATAAACCACATGATTACCGACACGTATCTGCTCTCTAATCCTTCCGATCACTGCTCCCGTCAGCCTAACGGCCTTCCGGCCACCTCTTAGACCCTCAAAACGGCTTAACGGAAGTTAATTGTCGACTAAAATAGGTTAGAAGTCAGAATCCCCCTTCTGGTTAGCTGATAATCGCATTTTATAACCCTTGGAACTGACTTACGTACATTGGGCGTAAGTCGGTTTACGCTGGGCATAAGTCGGTTTACGTTGGGCGTAGTAGGAATCCATCCGCGATTAGGAAGTCTGCATAAATACCCAGTACACTGGGCGTAAGTGCTTCAACGTTGGGCGTACTGTTCATCGTGGAGGTACGCTAAGCGTAACCTGTATTACGCTGGGCGTAATTGTAGTATTCAACATTTTTTTGTTCTTTTAGCTTCTAAACCCGATTTCTGCTCCAATCTTTTCTTTTCCGCTCTATCAACAACTAATAGTTGCAAATCATAATTCAAAGCATTATAAGTACTTTTTAGTTCTAAAAGAGAATAATAAAGGCTAAAATATTAAGCTATAATATATATATATATATATATAATACACATATCAGCTGTCGTTGACTATATCGCCACAAATTTGACAGTCATGGTCGCTGGGATCGCTATAAGGGTCGCCTTGTTGCAAAAGGATTCTCTCAACAACCAGGTCTTGATTTTGATGATACTTTCATCCCCCTTGTCAAACCTGCCACCATCCGCACTGTTCTTAGCATCTCTGTTTCGAGAACTAGCCTATTCATAAACTTAATGTCAAAAATGCCTTCCTTCATAGCGATCTTCCTGATACTGTCTACATGTGTCTGATCGGTTTTGGCTATAAGAACATCCTATGTGCTCATACAAACCCTAATGCTTGGATCTAGGTTTCTCTATTGTACATGCAAGTCATCCAATACTATAAACCCTAGATCTAGCATATGATAATCAATATAACATATAAATAAGGGTTTAGATCATACCTTGATTGTTATATAGCAATAACAATCTCAAATCCTTCTTGTATTGACTTTAGAAAGCTTAGAGTCACAAATGTCACTCCTCTAATGGTTGACAAACACCAAGAGCAAGAGGATGAAAAAGAGAAGAGAAGGAGGCTCTCAAAAACGTGTGGAAACCCTAGACCATTATTTCACCACGTTTTTAAAGCATAAGGGTTCTATATATAGTGAGGCTATAAGGGTTATCTAACAAGGAAACCCTAATTTGGATGCTTAATCCCTAAGCAACCCATGGACTCCTTTCCTTAAAGGCCTTAGACCATTTCTATTGGGTTTCCCCATAGAATTCGTCCAACCTTATAATATAAGGCAATCCATAGCCCAATTGCAATTATCTTATAATTACAATTCTAGTCCCTTAAGTTTAATTAATCTCTTTTAGCCACAAACTTAATTCTTATTAATTCTTGACTAATATTAATTAAACAATATGATTTCTCCTTTAATATATTATTCTCATAATATATTAATAAATCATATTTAATCCTTTCTCCATAATTCATCCTATCAAGTTGCTTTGGTGAAGGCAACCCAAAAGGACCATGCACCATCGGGTCAAGTACATACCAAAATAGTTATGGACTTAGACACTAATCCAACAGTCTCCCATTTGGATAAGTCTAATAACTATTATGCGTATGACTTCAGATCCTGATCTGCAATCGTAGCTTTCCTAAGCCGCTGTCAACTTTGATCCTATCAGATACGCGTGTCCTTTAGATAAGGGATCATATATTCGTCCATTCTAGATATCGTATGAGACATGATTTCTAATCATTCTCTCTGTACTATTTCTCGACTTTCGATTTATGACGATTGACTAATTGAACAAATCAAATCAGCCCTAGCTCGGCTGAGCATTTACGTTTGTCATCACTAAATCATCGACGGGCCCAAAGATATCGCTTTTATCCTACTTTGGATAAAAGTAACGGATAAACTTTGATTCAATGCTCGCTTGCACTCACTCACCGAATCACACACAACAATATGTTTTATGACACCAAGTTACTGGTGCGTTTACATATTATCAATGTGCAACCGATTTGCAAGATACAACTCACACATCTCGGTTTCAAGAATATAAGATGTTATCGTCTCACCAATTAATCGTGATACAATTCATGGAGTGATCCAAGTGAGCGTGAATTTAATCCAATGCTCAAATCATATTCATAAGCACTCATGAACGTTGCAGCAAACATTTGATTATGTCTAATACTCTTTAGACAATCCACACACCAATTCACGACAGTCTTCATTCATACCTACTTCCAACATATGAACGAATGTGGCCCATTCGAATAATTTGACTATTCTAAACCAATTAAATTATAGAGGAAGTCAAAACATTCAAAGTGAAACACAAGAATAATACTAATCCCATATGGCCTCAAACCTTTGAGTATAAATAAAACACCTTTTATTTATCACCATATCGATTACTCATTATTTGTTGTTTTGGTTAATCAACTTCTTACTTGAATTATTACACTTGTCCCATGCTCTTAGCATGCACACAATGTTTACCTATGGTTCTTACTTTGTGAAATAGATCAAATGAACACATTTCCAATCATACTCATTTCACAACTCCCTATCCTTTTCACAAGTGAAAGAATATCAAATTCTTTCCACTTATGGAATATGCTAGATTCTAACATTCTATGCAACGATCCTTTCGTAATGTCACTGCACTAAAGTCACAAATACTATTGCCAATGATATTACAAAGTCCTCTATCGGAGATTGTTACAAGACAATTCCTTAGATATGATGTCTCTCACTCAAAGTACATTCCTTTGAACATCCTTTTGCATAAAAGTTTCTGATCTAGACATAGATTTTCAATATTCGATTCCCAATATGGAAATATTTTCATACTTACCATATGACAACTCATTCTCAATAGAATCTTATCTATTCATAATAATGTCGATATGGTCCATCGAATACTATACTTCCAACTACTCACAAGCGACCGATCCTCGGCGAACTTTGGATTGTCCTTTGATAGTTGTTTAATTATCTTAGTCAAAACCAATTCTCGTCGTTTTTCCCTCTAAATGCGCTAGACATTTGGAAAATTTTAGAACGGACAAATATTATAGCATTTGCAATCAATCCTATACAAGAAGTGTATGGGAGACGATGCATAATGTCTTACACGAAGATTCGATACTTTATCAATCTTCTGTCATAATATTTTATGTGATATGTTCTCAAAATTCGAACTATGAAGAGGAATGTCGTAATCATAATCGGATTTTTAAGAACGCACTATGTTTCCTTGACTAAATTATTAACATTCCACAACCTAAGCCTTTAGATTTGAAATGAAGAATAATATTCTCTCCCTTAATTATAGCAAAACAACTTTACAACCCTTACGATTTTGCAAGGTGTAACTCTTGTTTTTCTATAATTAATATTGCTAACTTGAAATACTTGCTTTAATAATCATACAATCATAACTTTTATGCTCCCACTATCATGATGATTATTATAAACATAACACTTATGCTCTCACTAGCTTTGACATGTATTCAGAAACCAACTTAACTTCCAGAAAAACAATACTTATTGAATTTATTAAGTTTATGTTTCTAATACCTAATGCTTTGATAATCCTTTATCTAAGCTTATACACCTTTCCCTTAGATAGCTCATATGTGTGTCTAAACAATTCAGACTAATTGCCAAATCTCACAATTCGAATCATGGAAAGAGATACCGTAACCATAATCGAATTCGAGAATACAATTTCACAATCACTATCTTCTTAAAATCCCTATTAGTGAAAGCATTTCCTCACAGTCATTTTCATGAAGGAGGGAATCTTATGACACTTAGATTTTAATGGTGTATGTGTTCCTATCCATGTGAATTTGTCAAAACCAAAGTTTACAACAAATTCAAACTCATATGGACCGAACTTTCTTAATCTTGATTTCTTGCCTTATGGTAACACAGCTGCCCACCATGTCTTCCAAGTAGTTAAGAAGCTCACCTTTTCCTATCAATGTACTTTTCATTGATTAAGGTCCTTGCCTTTTATGCATTTAAATGAGAACTCATAGAACTCACATGCATAATTAACTTAATTGGAACGGCACAGAAACAAAATAATGTCAACACGATAGGTTGTAAACCTCAACTCGTGTGCTAGTGATGATCAATAAGGTCTATTTTGATTTGTTCTTGAAACCTTTCAAGACCATTAAGACTCCCACTGATTCCTTAACATATACGATTCTCTTGTCAATAAACATTTCTTGACAAACAAATATTCAAGAGTTAGTGTAGTTTTTATCAAAACATTTCATAAATTGGTCCTAGTTGGTCTTTGTCTTACCCAAGACATCACAACTTTCTACATTTGATGAATGTTATAAACCTTCTTAATACTTATCACTCAATTTCACAATCTTAACTCTAATACTTGTTTTGGAACGGAGTATGATTGACTTCTTGATTTAACCATTTCTTCAATTCTTGAATCCTCATCTTAGACACAAAATTGTACTAAGACTCACTTAGAGGATTAATTGAGATATGGTTCTTAATCATTAAGACTTATCATAAAGCATAAAAGGTACTCTCCCTTCTTCTTAGAATGGAGAAACTTTTATCTTTCTGCCTACTTGATTCTTCTTATTCGTTCTGCTATTGATTTAAACTTTTCCAATCAATTCAGAATTACACTTAATCTTATAAGTATAATCATATTTACTAAACCTTTAGTAAATCATGACAAATATCTTTGTTACTCTTATGGTGGACTTGATCGACACGCAACATTATGTACTCGATCTCCTAGTCCTTCACTTGACACTTTGTCAATGAATTAGTCTAATTTCCAAATATGAAATTTCTCATTCATCATGCAACCAAGTTGCGTGATTCCAAATTTATGTCCAACTGAAACTTGGGCGATGAGAAACTCTCCTTATTTGGTAAATTTTCGACATTTCCATAATTAAGAATCAAATCCATTATTGCTAATAATAGAAACATTCTAACATCAATTTTTCATACACGTTATTGCAAGGATAAATAAATAATATAAAATCAAAATTTATTCTAACTCTAAGTAGTAGCTCAAGAATCTAATCTTCAAGTAATGCGATCGAAATCCATTTCTTCACGGTTAGAATCTGCTCACTTCTTCCCTTAAGCTTCCTTTATTTTCTTAGATCCTACAAAACATCAATGGTAATCTTATCACATTATGTATTAAGAATCTAGAATAGGAGCTTAAAAGAGTTAGTCAATGGATTTTACCTAAAGCAGAGCTATATGTTTTGACTCTCCATTCTCTTAGATCTCTTAGGTAAATAGGGTAGCTTCGTCTCCAATGCCCCTTCTCTTGGCAATAAAAGCAAATTGACTCTTTTGGAACAGGACATGGAACTACTTCAGACATTGCCTTTCTCTTATGGTCAAACCTTTCGATCATAGCATGTCTTTCGTTGTCATTGTCTATATACATAGAGGTCTTGAAGGAAGATTCACCAATCAACTTTGCTTTTCTATTGCGCCAAACCATTGATGATTCAGCAGCAATAAGCATATAGGTGAGATCTATAAGGGTCACGTCGCAGTTCATCATATAGTACTCTCTAACGAACTCACTATATGAGTTAGGAAGTGACTGAAGAACCCAGTCAACAGCCATCTCCTCACAGACAACGGATCCCAACATTCTTAACCTATCAATGTGTGACTTCATCCCTAGGATGTGTGCACACACCGGCTTTCCTTCTTTATGTTTACTTGCCAAAAGGGCTTGAGTGAGCTTGAACTTTTCAAGCCTTCGAACTTGTGGGTTAGGGAGAATAATCGGAGGAGGTGGAGGAAGTGAAGCATGATCTCTTGTTCCTCGATCGAATCGTGGAATATCATCTTCATGTGGAAAGCTTGTTCAATGGGATATGGGAATACCATAGTTGTCATACTTTGACATCTATAAAATGGGAGAAAAACAAATTCAAGTTAGTTGATTGATTGAGTCCTTAATAAATCACCCAAATGAGATATTAAGGCTAGGACCCAACACAATATGCTACAACCTAGAAAAGGGATGCCGTAATCTAGTTGCAGAATATTTGAAGGTAAGTGAATGATGATTCACTAATTTCCATCATGAAAAACGAAAAAGAAATTTAAGTTTTAAATCTATGAAAACTCCTAGATCATTTGAGATTCATTGAACTTTTCAATGGCATGTTTAAATCTTGATATGCCCCTCTAGTTTGTGACTGGGATGCCGAGGATCACAAAGCGGGTGTGAATAACCATGCAAACTTACATGGTGCCCTCACATGTTACAATCACCTATTCGATGTGGCGGTAAACCACACACGCTCCACCGAACTATGACAAACATTGAGTCACCCATTGCTACCTTTGCTTAGAACCATTTAGTGTGCCGGTAAACCAAACACGCTCCACTAATGTCTTCGCAAGGGCACAAAGTGTAATTTCATGGAATCGCATCAATTCACTTTTGCCTAAGTAACTAAGATTGGGAATTTGAGAAACATTTAGTTACTTTTGTACTTCATTATACTTATAATGGAAGGTTTTTGTCCCATTCTACCCGTTCGGCTAACGACCCTCCACTAGTGAAAAGTGCGGTGGGTAAGAGTGGATACCCATTCAATCGTCATTTTATAGGCAATTTCCTTAAACACCCCTTATAGACCGGCTTCGTGAATGAGGCCTACTAACGGTAAGACCGACTTTTACTCATACATATATATAATGTTAGACTTTTAATGTTATATATAGTATGGGTGTATTTTACACTTTTAAAATACTAGGAGGTCAAATTTAACAATTATACCTTTAATTCAATTAAATTGTAAACCTAAACCTTTTATGGATTTATTAAACCTCTTTTAATTATACACCTTAATTAATTAATAAAACCATAAGGCTGTGATTTGAACTTTTCAAAACAATACTAGGGTTTTAGAATTTAACATTCCTAAATTAATCTTTTAATCAACTTTTAAATTCCAAAACTTGAGGGAAAGTTTTGAAACATTTCAAAACATTTAGGTTTAGAATTTAAATATACAAAATCAAACTTTTCAATCAAAATTTAAATTCCAAAACTTGAGGGCAAGTTTTGAAACCTTTTTCAAAACATTAGGGTTTCAACTATTTAAATTCTAAACTTTCAAGTTCTAATTTAAACTATAAAAAAATAAAGGGATTAATTTGAAACTTTTCCAAACATGTCAAGAATATTCTAGATCACATAATTCAAATAAGGCAGTTAACTATAATTGGTGGTTATCTAATTATATCTAGTTCAAATTCTTGCAAGATAATGATCAAATAATTTCCATAACTTAACATTTATCAAATAAGGTAACAATTATCTAATTAGATGACCAAAATCTTTTATTTTGACAAGGATAATCATAAGGAATCAATAAAATTCGAATTTTATTAATGTTAAACAATTATGGCAATTATCCTAAGTCAAAATAGGCAAAAATCCCGAAACAGCCTCCTTCTGACGCTCGAACTCGCCGAGTTCCTCTATGGACTCGCCGAGTTGCAGCTACTCGCCGAGTCCACATTGGAACTCACCGAGTTCATCAGACAGGGGGCCAAAATAGCGATTTTACAGCTTGAACAAACAAACAAGGCATCAATACAATAGAAACCAATCAAGGCTCTGAAACCACTGATGGGTTTTGGCTATAAGAACATCCTATGTGCTCATACAAACCCTAATTCTTGGATCTAGGTTTCTCTATTGTACATGCAAGTCATCCAAGACTATAAACCCTAGATCTAGCATATGATAACCAATATAACATATAAATAAGGGTTTAGATCATACCTTGATTGTTATATAGCAATAACAATCTCAAATCCTTATTGTATTAACTTTAGAAAGCTTAGAGTCACAAATGTCACTCCTCTAATGGTTCACAAACACCAAGAGCAAGAGGATGAAGAAGAGAAGAGAAGGAGGCTCTCAAAAACGTGTGGAAACCCTAGACCATTAGTTCACCACGTTTTTAGAGCATAAGGGTTCTATATATAGTGAGGCTATTAGGGTTATCTAACAAGGAAACCCTAATTTGGATGCTTAGCCCTAAGCAACCCATGGACTCCTTTCCTTAATGGCCTTGGACCATTTCTAATGGGTTTCCCCATAGAATTCTTCCAACCTTATAAGATAAGGCAATCCATAGCCCAATTGCAATTATCTTATAATTACAATTCCAGTCCCTTAAGTTTAATTAATCTCTTTTAGCCACAAACTTAATTCTTATTAATTCTTGACTAATATTAATTAAACAATATGATTTCTCCTTTAATATATTATTCTCATAATATATTAATAAATCATATTTAATCCTTTCTCCATAATTCATCCTATCAAGTTGCTTTGGTGAAGGCAACCCAAAAGGACCATGCACCATCGGGTCAAGTACATACCAAAATAGTTATGGACTTAGACACTAATCCAACAGTGTCAACCACCATGCTACATCAACCCTCAGTTTGTTGATCATGTGTGTCATCTTCGTAAGGCCCTCTATGGCCTCAAACAGGCTCCCAGAGCCTGGTATCAACGATTTGTCGTCTTCATTTCTTCCCTTGTCTTTATTAGCAGCAAATCTGATAGCTCCCTCTTCACATTTCATTGTGGCAAGGATGTGATATATCTTCTTCTATATGTGGAAGATACCATACTCACGGCCTCTTCCACTACCTTAATCACTTTGGCCATTCGTCGCCTCTCTCTTGAATTCAATATGATTGATCTTGGGCCCTTATCATTTTTTTTAGGCATTGCTGCTACTCATTCTCACGACACCCTTTTTTCTTTCTCTGTTCGCTTTCGCTCAAGAAATTCTCACATGTGCTGATATGATCACGTGTAATCCTTGTAGCACTCCGCCTGACACCAAAACCAAGCTCTCTTCTGCTGGTGAGCCAGTCTCTGATCCGACTCTTTATCGAAGCCTCGCTGGGGCCTTGCAGTATATCACCTTTACTCGTCCTGGTCTTACTTATGTTGTTCAACAGGTCTGCCTCTTTATGCACGACCCACGTGTTCCGTACCTCCAAGCTCTCAAGCGTATTCTTCGGTACATCAAAGGTACCATAGACCATGGTCTTCATATTAGACGTTCAGTCATTGATCGTTTGGTTTCGTACTCTGATGCTGATTAGGCTAGTTTCCCTACGACTTGTCGTTCTACTTATGGGTTCTGTGTTTATTTTGGTGATAATCTCGTCTCCTGGTCCTCTAAACGACAACATGTCGTTTCTCGTTCTAGTGTCGAAGCCAAGTACTGGAGAATAGCCAATGTAGTTGTCGAAACTGCATGGCTTAGAAATCTTCTTCTCGAGTTATATTGTCCCTTGTCTCATGCCACTGTTGTCCTCTGTGACAACGTCAGTTCCATGTATTTAGCTTCTAACCCAGTACAACACCAATGAACCACACATATGGAAATAGATTTATATTTTGTTAGGGAGGGTGTTGCAATTGGTCATGTGTGTGTTTTACATGTTCCTTCTGCCTATCAGTATGCTGACATTTTTACAAAGGGCCTACCTACTCAGTTATTTTTGGATTTTAGAACTAGTTTGAACATTCGAGAACCTCATGCTCCAACAACGGGGGTGTGTTAGATTATATTGTTCTATTTATTCAATTGTTTATTATAGGGGCTCTTATGTAGATATATAACTAATTATATTGTTATCAATACACGCATCCCTAATCAGACAGTTTCCACAATACTAAACATATACGAAAATATTGAGATGATAACGAAGATTTTTCGATATTGTAAAACTATTTCATCCTCAATATTCACATCAAGAAACTAAATATTATTTTATTTATTCTATCTATTTATCTTCCTATTATTTTTAGACGATACAAATATAATAAAAAGTTATTAATATTATTAAAAATATGAAAAATTTAAGGGTTTAGAAAGGTAATATGTAGGGGAAAAAAAGCAAAACGGGTATTGATTTTTCTCGAGTATCCATAAAAAAAACATTCGAGGATGTATTACGTAATCGTTGGATTTTTTCTCAACTCAATCTCAAGTTTAGTTTTGGCTCTCGTCTCGTCTCGTCTCGCTTACGGTCCAAATGACAACTCCTTTTGGGTTGATCAACTAATAAAGTTGATGAAATTTCATTTTATTTTACAATAGTCTCGATGTGATGTAATCTGTAATTAATGTCTAATAAATATATACATTAATTAATTACATCAACTGAGTTTGACTTTATTTGTACTGGCTTTTTCAATTTGAATTTTTGTAATATATATATATATATATATATATATATATATATATATATATATATATATATATATATATATATATATATATATATATATATATATATATATATATATATATATATATATATAGACACACACGCATACACATTAAATGTGTGTCCGTTCAAAACGACAATAATAAATAACTTTTTTGACCAAAAGTTTTTTATGAAAAAAAAAAGTATTGTATTTTATTATTAGTTTTTATGTAAAAAAAATTAGCATTTTTAAATAAAATATTTTTGTTTAGACGTTATGTAAATTAATTAATATTGGTGTCTAGTTTACGAAATTAAAAGTTTTTTTATATGCATTAATTTAATATTTTAAAATTATTATTTTGATCCAAATTAAATTTCTTAACAACTTTCCTTAATTCAAGTTTTCAAATATTTGACAAATATCAATGATAATTATGCATTATTGATTTGTATAAAAGCTTTATAACTTATATCTCTTAAAATTCACGATATAACTAATATGTTTTATAATATAGTATAATATATATAATTTCAACTGAGAAAAATAAAAAATGTTGAGAATGGTGGAATCATTTTCAGCCAATTATTTATTTTTTGCCGCAAAATGTTCTGGCGTACCGGGCCGCCGGAGGATGAGTAATATTCATATATGAATATAAATATAAGTGTATTCATATAAAAATACACCACCTCCCTCCGCCACCAACCGCCACCGCTGCCGCCAACAACCACCACCACCCACCGTCGCGCATATTCATAGATGAATTGTCACTTTCATTATACTTATTTATATATGAATATACGTATTCATATATGAATACACTTATATATATATATATATGTGTGTGTGTGTGTGTGTGTGTGTGTGTGAATATACATATTCATATACGTATTCACATATAAATATGATCTGTTTCGTCGGTCTAATATGCTGGAAATTTTAAACGGTAGATTCGAAATGATTGTGCATATATATGCATGCATGCATATTTGTGTTTTTGCAATATTTTCAAAAACAATACTACAATAGGACTCTAATAGCGCGTTTAAAATACTCACAACTTTAAAACGTGAAAAAAACACTGAAACCAAAAATATGCATTCATGTATATTTAGATGTGCATATATGCATACTTCAAAAAAATAGTTTGTCAAATCTTTTTTTGGACCGCTGATATGTCTTAGTCGTTGGTCTAGGAGTCCAAGAGTGTTTTTGATTTTGAAAAGTGATGCAGATTAAGAGTTCTTAAAATTTTGCATCTGAGTAGTAGCATTCGAGTCACGGATCACAATTATTGAATACATAGAACTAGCCCAAGAAAGAACATAAAAGTGAGAAATCTTATTACTGAAATGTAATTACATTGATACTTATCTAGAGTTACAACAGATTAAAATTACATAAGTATGTCTCTAATAGTAGGTTAATTAATAAAAACTTCACTATTAATCTTTAAAAGATTGTGACACCAAGACTTATTCCGTAGACATGGGATTCCTGCTATTATCTCCCTGAGAATACATGTGATTCGAAGAGAGTCAACATAATGTTTGTGAGTTTACAGGTTTTAATTATTTAAATTAAAGTAGTTTCAACTATAGTAGTTTTTCAACTATAGATCATTTTCAACTTATATTTTATTAGTAAATTAATCACACCTCAAAGTTACAAAGAGTCCTTATAATTGAGATGTGACTACATAGATGTGCCCCTCCTGATGCTTCCTTTGATATTGTAATAAGTAAATAAAATTATCTCCTATGGTGGCTCGACCGTCAAGGTTAGCATCTGTAGGTAGGGTTGTCATCTCGTATAGATCTACACATAATTCCTTCGTTTACGAAGATTAACGATTATAATTTATGGGACTTCTACGTATAGTATCTTTCTTTCGACATCATCGCACCTAGGTATTGAATGTATCTCATGTAACCCATTGACTTATTAATTTGTAAGCATAAATTTGTAGACATAAGTTCGCGAAGCATAAGTAAGCATAAGTTTGTGTGACATCCCCATTTTTACGGTCATAGCAGATCGATTTATTTATGCTTACTAAATCAAAGTATTCTTAAAAACATTTATTATGCGGAATTGGTCCAAGAATATGATAATAATATTATTAAAACATTTTCAAAGAAATGTGTTTTATTTATAAAACTCGGGATGTCATCGTCAATATAGAAACATAAGCATAAACAAAGACATACAATGTCTCAATAATCTAATAGTCTGTATCTCCTTGAATCTCTCATCATGCATGTAACTTTGTATTGCTTCCTGTGATACAACGAAACCGAGTGGGTCAGGTTGGGAAACCTGGTGAGATAAATAAGGTTTTCAACCCACAATATTATATATTTAATTATATATTCTTCAACATTCAAATAACCTAAGTACTCCATTTTTGTTATCCTCACTTCCTAATACTAGTATGGTGACCTTGAGAGATCTTTCCTAATCTGTGACGGTAGTATGATAACATTTTGGGTAAGCATGGCAATACAAAAGTAATTGGATATGAACGACAATACAATAGTACTTGGATAAGCAAGACAGTATTGTAAGAACTTGGATAGACACGACAATACTATAGTACTTGGATAAGCACGACAACACTATAATACTTGGCTAGGCACGATAGTATAATAATACTTGGATAGGCATGACAGTACAATAGCGTTTGGATAAGCATGTCAATATAATAGTACTTGGCTAGGTACGACAATACAATACTACTTGGATAAGCACGACAAGTCATGACTTACTAACATGCATAAGTCTCACTTAACCAGTCACCGCTACTAACTTACACGAGCCTAACACAACCTCTAATTTATTATTATGCACAACCCTTTACTACCAAATTATATTATTAAGTATATGATTAGATAAAGTAACAATCATATCATATTGTACAACTATATTAAACACAACAAAAATCGTGCACATAGCATTTAAGCAATTAGAATACTTGTATATATGTGTAAGATTGAAAGTGACTATGCACTTACTTGAAAAAAGTGTCTGGTGATTGGTGAATAGTGCAGAGCTTCGCCTTACACCTTTTCCAAATACCTAGATGTACATAACAACAAGTCTTAGTCTATTATCCTAAGGGATCAGATTCTTCAATAAACCCAAAGTCTACTTCAAGATCTGAACAAGGAATAACCATGTAGGATTATATCGGAGGTAGGGTCCGTTTAGTATATAGAGTATACTGTTTTGAAATCCCACTTTATATACCTCACTAAATCTAGCCTAAACATTACTCCCATAAATTTTTTTTTGAACCGGAAAATCTAATATACTTGTAAGCTAACAACACCTATTACTCCCGTAAATAGATCAAGAAGTATAAAGACTCAGAATCACTAATAAATCTTACTTCTACGTTCCTAGTAATGACTTATAATTATAATTATTAATAACACAAAGGCACAGTAAGTGTAGATCACTTACAGAGTATTGTTGGATTAATGTCTATGTCCATAACTATAATTTGTAAGACTTGACCCGACCCGACATGATCCATTTGGGTTGCATAGCATCATGCACTTGGATAGACTAAAAGGAGAGAAATAAGACACTTATGGCTATTAATATATTATAAGTTCTAGTATATTAATAATAAGAATAATAAGATTATTTAATTAGTATTGATCAAGAATTAATCTAGGATTAATTAAGTGGTCAAAAGAAGACTAATTAAATATACGGGTTGATTGTGCAAATCATCCATAACTTATATAGTGGGCCAAAGCTCCATGGATAATCAAGTTGGGTTAAACCCATAGGATGCTCCATGGAGGTTACATAACCCATGGGTCATGGAAATGAAAGGTCATGACAATTAGGGTTTACATGGTGTAACCCTAATTGTAACACACTATATAAGCATCATATTATTCACCAAAATCGGCCACTATTGAGGGTAATAGAAGGGCTACCCGATTTCATGAAGTGTAGATTTCTCTCAAGTTATTCCAAGTGTATTTGGTGTTGTGTGAACCATTTGAGGTGTCACACTTGGGGCACTAGGCACTCAAGCATCATGAAGACTTTCTACATCAATGAGGTATGTATTCTATCTTTATTGTTTTGTATGCTAGATTAGGATAATACCTTGGATGTTCATAATTGCATGTATAATAGAGAAAACATAGATCCAAGGTATTTAGGGTTGCATGTACACTTAGAAATGTTAGAAAGCTCAAAACCCAACAGTGGTATTAGAGCCTAGGATTGTTTTCTTGTTATACTTGCAAAAGTAGTTGAAAAATCGAGTTTTGATGCTGTCTGCCCAGCAGACTCGCCGAGTCCAAGGCAAAATGCATCCAACTCTCCGAGTTGGTTCGTGCACTCGACAAGTTGGACCCCCAGACAGCATATATTCGACTTTTTTGGCTGGAATTGGACTAGGAACATTACCCTAAGATTTTTTTGAACTTATAAACTTGTTTTTGGGTGGTAATGTTCATGCTAATCCAATTTCAAAGATAATTGTCAAAAGATTCATGTTTTGTATTAGTTTAAGGTTTAGACTAATTACATGAAAAAGTTTGATTTGAATTATCTTGTTCTTATGAGTTGCTTAGATTAATAGAAAAGTTGTGTGAAATAGTTGTTTTCAATCCAAATTTATCTAAGAGTTGATTCTAAAATGTGTTTTTGTAACTTGTCCTCAAGTTATATGAAAATTCACATTTAAGTTTCATAAAACTCATAAAAGTTGGCAAAGGTTACAAAATGAAGAGTCTAGTTCTAATTAAATGGTTTTTTGACTCCATAATTTGTCCTCAAATTATGGAGGACCAAGAGTCTCTTCATTAAATAATAAATTAAAAAAGTGTAACCTTAATTAATTCCATAAGTTATAAAATAAAGATAAGTTAATTCTTTTATTAGTTTAAAGTCTTCCATAACTTGTCCTCAAGTTATGGAACTTGAAGAGTTTTTGGATTAAAACTACTTTAAACACATAAGTTATGGAATTAATTAGTTTTGAATAGTTTCAAAACTTGCCCTCAAGTTTTGGAATTTGTAAAGTTTTCTCTTATGAATACTTTAATTCCAAGTTAGCCCTTAGAATTTTAAAAGTTAAAATTCAACCCTTATAATTTATAATATTATAAGTTAATAATATTTATATATATATGTATAAGAGCAAGTCAGTCTTACCGTTAGTAGACCTCATTCACGAAGCCAGTCTATAAGGGGGTATAAGGTTATTGCCTATAAAATGGCAGTTTAATGGGTTTCCACTCTCACCCACCGCTTCCTTGACCGGTGGAGGGTCGTTAGCCGAATGGGTTTGACAGGACTGTAATTCTCCCTTCATTAAAAGTATTAATGATAAATACTAAGTAACTAAACTCTTAATAATACCCAATCTTAGTTACTAAGGAAAATGTGAATAAGGTGCTAATCCATGAAATTACACTTTAAACTTTGTTTAAGTCAGTTAGTGGAGCATGTGTGGTTAACCGACACACTAACTCGTATTTAACAAGGTAGGAAAAGGGTAACTTAATGTTTATCATAGTATCGATGGAGCGTGTGTGGTTAACCGGCGCATCGATTGAGGGGTAAACACTTAAGGGTATCAAGTAATTTGCATGGTTACTTCACACATTTTTTTGTGATCCTCGACATCCCAGTCACAAAACCTAAAGGGCACATAAGTTAATTCTTTTATTAGTTTAATTCCATAAGTTAAAAAATAAAGATAAGTTAATTCTTTTATTAGCTTAAAGTCTTCCATAACTTGTCCTCAAGTTATGGAACTTGAAGAGTTTTTGGATTAAAACTACTTTAAACACATAAGTTATGGAATTAATTAGTTTTGAATAGTTTCAAAACTTGCCCTCAAGTTTTGGAATTTGTAAAGTTTTCTTTTATGAATACTTTAATTCCAAGTTAGCCCTTAGAATTTTAAAAGTTAAAATTCAACCCTTATACTTTATAATATTATAAGTTAATAATATTTATATATATGTATAAGAGCAAGTCAGTCTTACCGTTAGTAGGCCTCGTTCACGAAGCCGGTCTATAAGGGGGTATAAGGTTACTTCCTATAAAATGACAGTTTAATGGGTTTCCACTCTCACCCACCGCTTCCTTGACCGGTGGAGGGTCGTTAGCCGAATGGGTTTGACAGGACTATAATTCTCCCTTCATTAAAAGTATTAATGATAAATACTAAGTAACTAAACTCTTAATAATACCCAATCTTAGTTACTAAGGAAAATGTGAATAAGGTGCTAATCCATGAAATTACACTTTGCACTTTGTTTAAGTCAGTTAGTGGAGCGTGTGTGGTTAACCGACACACTAACTCGTATTTAACAAGGTAGGCAAAGGGTAACTTAATGTTTATCATAGTATCGATGGAGCGTATGTGGTTAACCGGCACATCGATTGAGGGGTAAAGACTTAAGGGTATCAAGTAATTTGCATGGTTACTTCACACCTTTTTTTTGTGATCCTCGACATCCCAATCACAAAACTTGAAGGGCACACTCGAGATTGAAACATGCCATCGAACAATTCAATGAATCTCAAATATCTAGGAGTTTCAAATCCAATTAAAACCTAATAATACATTTCGTTTATCTTTGTGGAAATTGGTGAATCGTCATTCACCTACCTTCAAATATTTTATAGCTTGGGTTACGGCATCCCTCTTCTAAGTTATAAAATAGTTTGTTGGGTCCTAGCCTTAATATTTCATATTGGGTGTTATATTAAGGACTTTAGATCAACTGTCTTGAATATCTCCCAAAACATGTCTGGTTTAGACATCTATGATCTTCCCAAATCTCTTGAAACAAGATTTCCTAAATGAAGATGATGTCCAATGGAAATCATACTTCGTTCACCTCCTCCAGTTATTCTCCCTAACACATAAGTTCTTGAAAAGTTTAAGGTCACTCAAGCCCTATTGGCAAGCAAAGGTCTATGTGTGATCACATCTTGGAGATGTAGTCACATATAGACAAGCCGGGAGAGTTGGGTGTCAAAGTCTTGAGAAAGTGGGTGGTTCAATCACTTTCTAAGTCACATAGTGAGCTCCTTTGGGACTCCTATGAACCAGACTAAGACAAGACCCTTAATGATCTTATCCATTTGCTAAGATCAACTTACTAAAACTTTATGGACATTGACAATGATGACATTGGATATATAGTAAGGCTCTCTCTTCCCAATGGAGAGGGATTGGCCATAGTCAATTCAGTTGACCAAATGGTAAAGAGAAATGCTAAGTATGTGATAGTCCCATGTAACATTCTCAAAGAGTCCATATGTTTATATTGCTAAAGGAAGGGGCATTAGTTGCGAAGCTGCCAATTTTACCTAAGGATGGTAAAGTCAATAAGTTTGACATTCTTTTAGGTAAAATCCACTATCTAACTCTGCTAAGTTTCTATTCTGAGATTATTGATACATGATGTGACTGGGTCACATGTTGATGTTTTAAGAATCAAAGAAAAGTAAAGAAACTTAAAGAAAGAATATGTTGAATCTGATCACATAGATGGATTTCTATCGCATAGTTTAAAGATCGGATTTTTGAGCTACATCTTAGGGGTTATGATATTTTGCTTAGGAATAGATAACAACAAGTTTTCATATGGATTGTAAGGATAAGTTTTTCCGCAAAGTTTTTAAAATAAAAGGAAATTTTTGATTTTATTTATTTTAAAATATCCTTACAATGGCATTTGTGAAAAACTGTGTTGCTTATAAGATTCCATTAAGAGCAAGTGTGGAAATATGAAATTGATTCTTTCATTTGTGGTAATGTCTAAATTTACCAAACAAGGAAAGATTCTCATCACCCAAGTTTCAATTGGACCGGAACTTGGAATCATGCAAGTTGTATAGCATGATGAATGAGAACTTTCAAGTATTGGAAAATTAAGACTAATTACTTGTTCACATGGATGTGTGAGTCAAGTAATGGACTAAGGGATCGAGTACAAATTCTTGTGCACTGATTAAGTTCACCACAAAAGATCGATAAGACTATTCGTCATAGTTTACTAAAGCTCAGTAAATATGGTTATACTTACAAGCTTAAGTGTAATTCTGAGACATTGGAAAAGGTTCCAATGTAAGGTAGAGCGAATAAGAAGAATCAAATTAGGCAGAAGGATAAAAGTTTCTCAAATCTGAAAAGATGGGAGAGTACTTTAGTATCAGTTTTTATGAACATCTTAATGATTAAGAAACCATAGCACAATTAGTTCTCTAAGGAAATCTTAGTGCATTCTTATAAGAAAAGGAACTTGAATTGTTGAAATAGTTAAATCAAGAAGATGAGTCATACTTCGTTCCAATACAAGTCTTAGAGTCATACTCCAAGATTGTAATTTGAATGACATGTCTTAAAGAAGGTTTAAAACACTTGTCAAATGTAAGAGTAAAAGTTTTCTACTCTTGTACATTTGAAATTGGTAAGTTGTGATGTTTTGGATAAAACAAAGACCAACTAAGGCCAATTGTGTGAAGTTTTTTTCTTGATTAGAATCAACACTATCTCTTGAATATCTGAAAAGAGAGTCTTATATGTCAAGAGAACAGTGGGAGTCTTAAAGGTATTCAAAGTCTCAAGAACTAGTCAAGAATAAAACCTGAAGTTCTTCACTAGCACACGACTTGAGGTTCATAACCTATCATGTTGACATATTCTGTGCCCATTCCAGTTAAAGTTGGCTTTGCATATGAGTTCTTAGAGTTCTCAATTGGTTGTACAACAACATGGAAGCAATGGCAGGCCCTTGAGCTGCCAGGTGGCAAGAAATTAAGATTGAGTTCAGTCCATATGAGTTTGGATTTGTCATTATGCTTGTCTTGTGACTATGGTTTTGACAATTCACATGGATAAGAACACATACACCATTAAATCTAAGTGTCATAAGGTTTCTCTCCGATTCATGAAAATGATGGTGAGGAAACACTTTCACTAAGTATATTTTAGCTAGATAGCAATTGTAATATTTGCATTCTCAAAGTCGTTAGTGGAGCGTGTGTTGTTTACCGGCACACTAACCTGGACTTGTGAGAAGTGGCAAAAAGGTCTAACCATTATGATTATGGCATCCCTCTTCATAATTTTTTAGACACACAAGTGTGCTATCTAAGGGAAGGTGTATGATTTTGATAAAGTTTTATCAAAACAATCTAGTATCAAAAATCTGAACTTTGGTAAGAAAGTCAGCTAATTTCTGAGTACATGTCAAAGCTAATGGGAGAATAAGTGTTATGCTAATAATCATCATGTTAGTGGGAGCATGATAATTATTGCAAGTTAGCGATGTTAATTATAGAAAACAAAAGGTTTCAATTGGGAAAAAGTTGTTTTGCTTAGATTGAGGTTTTAATCGTATTTAGTCAAGGATATATATATGAATTTCATGTTGGAATGGCTCAACATAAGGAAATTCTGTATATGGGTCCATTATTTGCGTTCTAAAATTCAATTATGATTACGACATCCCTTTTCATAATCTGAATTATGAGAACTTGGCAAATTGAAATGGAAATAGTATAGCAAAAGACTGGTTTAGTCTTTATGTTAGACATCATGAATCGTGTCACATATGCATCGAATATAGGATCGATTACATGTTCTATATTCATCCTTTCTAAAATTTTCCAAATGCCTGGGGCATTAAGAAGGGAAAAGGTCTAGAATTGGATATGACTAAAAGGATTAAACAATTGTCGAGGACAATCTAAGGTTTACCAAAGATTGGTTGCTCAAGGACAGTTGGAAGCATAGTGATAATTACGGAAGGACCATATTGACAAAATCTATAAGGAGGCAACTCTTGTTTAGAAGTGATAGTCAAAATGGAATCTGGAAATGTTTCAAATTTGTGTAAGATTAGGAAACTTAATGCAAGAAGGATGTTTCCAAGGAGCTGATCTCCGTTGGAATGCTCTGTAATGATTGTTGTCAAGTGTTTCTGGCTTTGTGCATAATCATTACAAGAGGATCAATGCATATAAGTTTAGAATCTAACAGATTTCAGTAAATAGAATGAATTTGGAATTCTTGCATTTGTAGTAAGGATTTGGGACTATGAAAAGAGGATCATTGAAGTTATGTTCAATTGATCTAGTTCACAAAGTAAAGATCATAGACAAACAGAGTATGCATAATTGGTGTATGGCATGACTAGTGTTTAGAAAACATAGTGTACATGCTTGGAGCATGGCATAACTATTGTTTTAAATTCATGATTAAAGTTGATAGATGAAACAGTATACAATGAATAATGTGTAATCATATGGTGATAAATAAAAGGTGCTTTATTTATGTTCATAGGTTTTGATACCATATTGGATTCAATTATTCTTGTGTTTCATTTTGCATGTTTTGACTTCCAGAATAAACTAGGTTATTCTTCTGGAATCACTAAGTTATTCAAACCATCCACAGTCGGTCATATGTTGGAAGTAGATATGAATCAAGACTATCGTGGGTTGGATTGTAGAGGTCTAAGATATTGGACAAAGGGCTACAGCACTCATGAGTGCTCATAAGTTCTGAGTGTTGGATTCAACCCGCGCTAATTGGAATCACTTCATGGATTTTATCACGAGTGATCATGAGACGATAATATCTTATATTCTTCAAACCTAGAGATATGAGTTGTTACTATGAGTTGGTTGTACATTGATTGCACGAAAACGCATTTGGTAACTCGGTGCTATAAAACGTGTCTTTGTGTTTGATTCAACAAGTAGTAGAACAAGCCATATGAGTCGAAGTTTATCCATTCCTTTTACCAACGGGATAAAAGCGATATATGTGGGTCCCTCGATGATTTGATGATGACAAATGGAAGTGCTCGGCCGGGCCAAGACTGATTTGATTTGTTCAATTAGTCAGTCATCATAAATCGGAAATTAGGAAACAACAAATGGACAGAGAGAATGATTATAATCCATGTCTCAGTCCATATGATATCTAGAATGGAGGAATATATGATCCCTTATCTAATGGACAAGTCACTGACAAAGGTCAGAGTTCATCTACAAGGTCAGAGTTTGACATAAGCTTTTGAGAGCTACGATTGTCAGTCGGTTCTTGAAGTCATAAGCAATAATAGTTTTAGACTTATCCAAGTAGGAGACTGTTGGATTAATGTCTAAGTCCATAACTATAATTGGTAAGACTTGACCCGACCCGACATGGTCCATTTGGGTTGCATGGCATCATGCACTTGGATAGACTAAAATGAGAGAAATAAGACAGTTATGGCTATTAATATATTATAAGTTCTAGTATATTAATAATACGAATAATAAGATTATTTAATTAGTATTGATCAAGAATTAATCTAGGATTAATTAAGTGGTCAACAGAAGACTAATTAAATATATGGGTTGATTGTGCAAATCATCCATAACTTATATAGTGGGCCACAGCTCCATTGATAATCAAGTTGGTTTAAACCCATAGGATGCTCCATGGATGCTCCATGGAGGTTAAATAACCCATGGGTCATGGAAATGAAAGGTCATGACAATTAGGGTTTACATGGTGTAACCCTAATTGTAACACACTATATAAGCATCATATTATTCACCAAAATCGGCCACTAGTGAGGGTAATAGAAGGGCTACCCGATTTCATGAAGTGTAGATTTCTCTCAAATTATTCCAAGTGTATTTGGTGTTGTGTGAACCATTTGAGGTGTCACACTTGGGGCACTAGGCACTCAAGCCTCATGAAGACTTTCTACATCAATGAGGTATGTATTCTATCTTTATTGTTTTGTATGCTAGATTAGGATAATACCTTGGATGTTCATAATTGCATGTATAATAGAGAAAACATAGATCCAAGGTATTTAGGGTTGCATGTACACTTAGGAGTGTTAGAATGCTCAAAACCCAACAAGTACTATGGACAAGAACGAGGATCTATGCGGGTAGCATACTGACTCGGGATCTCCTACTCAAAGGTTACTACTTAGATGAGTACTTAGGGGCATCGTAGGGATTCACCACTAAGCAGAAAAAAGGGAAAGTTGGGCAAAATAATGAATGTTTCAGAGAGAATTCAAATGGATGGTGTGAGGAGAAATGAAGGAATGGGCTACTATTTATAGGTTGTATTATTATGATGCACATCATGCATCATGGTGGCGCACCGTACTCCTGGTCTGGACATAGTGATGTGACGAAATACTCGCCTGACATGTGTCGCAAAGTGGGTGGGGTTGCATGGTCTTGTCGGGCACGTCGTGGGCCTAACGCACACGCGTACAATTTTTCAGATTTTCAAAATTGCATATCTCCTTTATACAAACTCTACTTTTGATGTTCTTTATATCCTCCAAAATCTCTCAACGAGATCTACAACTTTTGTTTAGAATCCGTCGGTTAATTTTGAATATATATTTTTCACACAGGCTTAGACAGTTAAAGTCCGTATAAAAAGCATAACTCTCTCATCCGGAGTCCGTTTCCGCCAGACCTTTTATCGTTTAACTACTAACAACAAGATTTTTAACTCTCATTTAGATTATTTTGGCTAAAAGTCAACCGATCTAAATTTTGATTTTTAAGCAGAATATTGCTACGCCAAAACTTAAAAAAAAAATCATAACTTCCTCTCACGAAGTCAGATTTGGACAATCTCTATATTCATGATCACGTTTTAATGAATCCTATAACTTTCGTGTTGTGACAACCTGAAACTTTTTTCGTTACCGTTAATCAACTTCCTTTAAAAAAAATTTGAGTTTTATTGAGTCTCGTCAAATTCCTTCGGTTTGGAAAATCATTTACTTATATAATTGAACTTTATATATGAGTAGGGACCAAAACCTCGCGAAATTCGAGTTTTCCTTAGAACAAAACATCAGTTCTCGGCCTAACTAGAGTTCACGGTCGTAAACCTGTTTACGGACGTAAACTCATTTACGATCAATGTCAGGTGGACCCCACCACCGACCACGAAAACCACTATAAATATGAGACCCTACCCTTCATTTACACTTTCTGGCTGAACACCCTCTCTTTGTCTCTCTAGACTCTTGACCGTAAACTTCCAAAAATACCCTTGTTCTCCCGAAAACCATCAAAAAGCACCATTGGGAGTCATTTCGGAGCATTTAGAACACATTTTCATCGAAATCCAACATCATTGTTCTTAAGTTGACGGTCGTACACGCTTCAAATCATCAAATATTCAAAGGCCGCAAACTCATTTACGGCCGTACACTCATCGAATCTTCAAAGGCTGTAAACCCCATTTCACGGCCGTAAACCCTGTTCACAGGTATAAACTACCTGTTGGCCGTAAACCACTCTGCATGGCCGTACACACCTCTTTAGCCGTGAAAAACTTGTTTCCTCGATCCAACAATGTCCCGGTAACATTCCTTAACCAAAAGCAAGTGTTTTTCTAACACTTTATATATCGAAATCGCTAATTTAGATACATATATGTATTTATTTGATATTTGGATTCCATTAAGTACCACATACTACAACTTGAGGATTTCATTTCCAGTTCGTTGTTTTCACACAACAAACAGTGAGTTCATACCCCTACGCTTTTATGTATTTTAAAAGTTTTCAGGGGGAATGCAAGCCAAACATAAAGATTATCAGCGAGTCTAAAACTTATGCAATTAATACAAATCAACAGTTTTTCAAAAAGCATTAAGATACCTTATCCCTTTTGTAATATGCGGAGCATAAGGGATGTTTTCTTAACTTAACACTACTAGAAAATAGCTCTTTAATGACGCGCAAACAATGACATGTGCTGATAGATGACCCGCATTTGTGCGTGCCCTAAAAAATAATGTTAGTTTTGCAAAATCTGAAGGATAAAGGACACGCATTTATGCGTGCCCTAAAATTAGTGTCAGAAAAGAAAAAAAAATGTGGAGGGCGCCTTTCATAAAATGTGTGTCATCTAAATGTGTCGCTTTATAATTTTTTAGTGAACACGCATTTTAAGGCGGGATTTCACCCGCTATTGGATCCAAAAAATTAAAACCCCCCGCCTCTTCCAATTAGCAAGAAAAAGCCCTAGGGCCTTCATCTTCATAGCAGCATCGCACCACCACCCAACCTCCAATCTCGCACTGCACTCATAACAAAACCCCCAATCATGATATGCTACTGTTTGTATTTCCAGCTTCCAATTACGTCATGTATCTTACCTTCAAACCGACATGAACTAGAATCCATCATTTCTCCTTCTTCTTCAACCATTTGGGAGAAGTTGTTTCCAAAGGTTTCAACGTTTCATTATGTTTAAGCAGCTTCTAAGCCAATTTTCCCTTCCGTCTTACGAATACGTCCTATTTTTCTTCTTCAGCGATTCCCTTCTGCTCTAACCACTTTCCCGGCTTCTCCCCTGACTTATACGAACTACAACATCGACAAAAAAAAACTAATCTCACTTACAACAAGAAACCCCTAATTCTTTCCTTTAACTCATCTTCGCAAAATCAAGCACATACAACCATCGTCTATGAGAGTATGTCTGTCTTCTTCCTCTTACAATCGCTAAGCCCTAACAACGAAGATTGAAAGTCAATTGACCCTTTGTTCGAAGAAAAAGGTAAGCATTTTCCTTTATTTATTCCATTCTGTTAGTTCGACCTCATATTCTTCTTTTCTTTGTCTTTTTTCTTCCAGATTATCAACTGTAGCCCATTTATTATGTTTTCTTTAAATGGAGAACCATTCAATTTAGGGTTTAATTGCAAAATCAAGCACATACAACCATCGTCTATGAGAGTATGTCTAGATTACATCATCTGTGATATTAAGGGATGAACTTTCTTTCAAAGAGCTTGCAAATTCCTTCTTACTTTTTGATTTTACACTTAGAATATGGTGTTGGGGGTTGGGCTTCTGAATTCCAGCATGCCAGTGAGCTCTTTCACTTCAATAATTAAAATAATAGTTAAATGTTGATTTACTATTAATTTTTATGTTATTGATTTCAGGAGCAAACGCAGATGATGTATGTGGACCGAATGGCAGGTGCAAACATTCCATCTTTGGCTGCTATGGAGTAGACCCGAATGCTAGCACACACTTTAGCTCAGAACACCAATCCAAAGTTTCAGGTTACTTTACTTAATTTGAATTAAAATGTTTTTTTTAAATTTTATTTTATAATTAGAATATTATTTATTTGGTTTGGCAAATAATATGTAGAACTGCAAGTTCCTTCAGTTTGTTTCAAAGATGAGTTGTGGGGAATTGACTATTGAGGATAACTAGGTCAGGCCTGCAAGTGGGGACTGGGCAAATAAATATCAACATCAATATAACGCAGGCCCTTCCTCTACCTCTTGAGCATATCAGTATGCACGTGAAGAGGCATGTAAAACTTTTCTCCTCTTAATCTTATCAGCATGTATACAATGACCAATAATCAATGTGTATGAATGTGTTCAGGTTATTAGGGCTCCTGATAGATTTTTCCAAATCATTCAAATCATGCATGCTCTTGTAAATTCTTTAAGGAGATCTTTTATCTTGGCCACCAAGCTTTTCAAATCCTGGTGTTGGACACATAAACACCTCCTCTTCCTGATTGCCCTTGAGAATAAGTAATTGGTGCAAAAAGGCCACCAAAGTTAACTAACTGCAAGGGACAATAGGACATAAATAAGGTTAGATCTTGGTACTGGACCAAATGTTTATTGGTAAACCCTTTAGGCTTTAGGCTTAGCCACATGTGAGTCTCACTATGTATCTTTCTAGACTTCCATTGGTCTTTGCATTTCATTTATCCATTTGCATCCATGTCCCATTCTTCCTTAGAGCACTCACATTTATCCATTATTTCTACTTCTCATTTTGGATCCTCTGGTGTTTCTGAAATTTTCTTGTAGATTTTTGATGTAATTGTTTAATGAATTTGAGAGAGACATAAATGGATGGTTAATATAAGAGCAAGTTCCTTTTCTGATTGCAATGGGAATATCAAGATAAAAGTTTCAGTAAATTCAAGAGGAATAGGGAAAGGAATATTATAAGGATGTCTGAAGTGGTGTTACCAGGTTCATTGGATTGCCTTGGTGCCAAGGGAATAATTAGCTCTTTAGTCTTTTGGCTTCCCCTCATTAGTCAAGTGGTACAACCAAACCAAAGACCTTTTGAGGCAAATGTGAAAAAAAATAGTATGAGCACTAGGAACTATAGTTTTAAGACTGCCAGGTGGAGTAATATAGTCAAGAAACTTAGTTATTAACAAGATGCTGACAATTTTAAGCAACCAAGTAACCACTTTTTCTAGAAAAAATATTTTGGATCTTTATCACTATATGATTTAGATGTAACCGCCTTGAAGGTTGATATGGTCTTGAGTCTTGACCAATAAAAAGATTTGAGATTTAGCTTCATGTTCCATGTTATGATCCAGGGAGGGGACAACCTTACTAGATAAGAAAAAGTAGGATGCCCTAGTCTATCGTTTCTTTGTTTCTTAAATCTTTATACTTAATATGAATAGAACCAATTGCATGTCCCAAATGAAATACCTTATTGAAAAAAGGCTTGTTCTGTCGAAGGTTTATCTTGTGTCAGGTATTTGTTTTTTTCATCATAAATGTCCTTGTAGTCTTTATAATTAGAATCAAGTTTTGGTACATGAAGAAATGAATAGATAGAGGGATAAAAGTATTTGAGTAATTTTTTAAACTTGTACCTACCACAATTGTCTCATTGATAAGGGATGAAGTTGGATATTCTGCTCAAGGTCAAGGGAATTAGACCTGATGTAAGAAATGTGAGTAGAAAGAAGTTGATGAAGATTTTACATATAAACAAGAGAATTAAACTAGGTATTACGAAAGTTAGCTGAAAATCAAATATTCTTCTTTCCAACAACAACAACCAATTCTATTATAATAAGCTAAGGCCTCGTTTAGTGACATGACCATGCTTGGTGTTCTTATCATTTTTTTGTAATGTGAAAGGTTGCTTGGTAATTAAGTATTCAAATCAAAATATTTGGAAGGGCTATTAAAGATGAAATTACAACAAGTTCAATAAACCATGAAAATTAAGTTAATAAATAGTTTAGTTTGAGGAGGATTCAGTATTATCTTGATTTGTAGCCCTTAAACAATCAAGCACGTCCACATGGTTGGTGTGAAACTGAAGACATTGATTAATCTGTTAGTTTCATTTTGGTAGGAAGTAGCTATAGCTACTCTATTGACCCACCTAAGATACAATCTTGATAGATGAACTGAATACATACATTAATACTTGTTCAGGTGAATGCTATGTTATCTTCTTTAGAGATCGATAATAATGGGGGATTGGTTAGGGAGCACATGCTTGGTAGATACGCAGAGTTGGATCAATATTGAGGGGAGTCTTCCAGGTCTTATATGCCAAGGCAGAGCTGGATCAATGTGTATGAATGTGCTGGACAAAAAGATTTCATTTTCAACTAGTGCTTATATGCTAGGGCAGCCTTCTAGATATGGTGATATGTTTTGTGCAGATTAATTGTCACTCTGGATAAAAAGGAAAATAAATCTGATTTTTATAAGGTTTTGACTAATAATTCTTCTGGTTCTAAGGTAACTAACTTATTCTAACTTACATTTTTATAAATTTTGCATGAAAATGATGAAATATATTATATAAATCTGATTTGCATGATTTGCTTGTAAGATTATTCACTCAAATTATTGTCAAAGAATGTTGTAATGAGGATCCACAATGTTGATTTGTTGTTGATAAAATATTAGAACTAAATTCTTTATTTGTCAAAGGCACTTTTGGAGAGATTGTTGTTCTTTATAGGAGAAAAGTGTAATGGTTTGGTTGGGAGCTATCCTTGAGGCCACCAAAAATACTTTGATTCAAGACAGTTTAAGATTCTCTTATTGTGTGTGATATTTGAAAAGGAATTGAATTATGGTATGGTGGTTTTCTCTACAGCTTGAGTATGATACTTTGGAATATGTTGTGATTGAGTGGCTTGTACAAGGGGTTGTGAAAAGCTAAAAGATGATGGCCTAAACTTATCAGACTGGCTTCGGTCTTTGGTCTCATTTTGGGGTCATTTGTAAGTAATCTTTTCTCCTTTCTACTTCAACTTGCTACCTCTTTTTTTTTCTAATCTATGCTCCTAGAACTTTATGTGCTCTTGCTAATCATGCAACCCTTTACTCTACAAACCAATTCTCTTTTTGATAGGCATGCAAATGAAAATCATGGGGCATATAGTCCTATTGGAATTGGAAGTATCCCAAGGCACATTAACATATATATTCATGCTGGTAAGCTAACACAATTTGCCTTCACTTATGTATCCTTTTAACAGGAATAGGTCTAACGGCAAGTAATGTTGAATCACCAAATCAAGCAAATGGTGATCTTCTAATGTTGTTCTTTTACAATGTGGTTCTTTTACAGGTGGTTCGAATTGGACCTAAAGTTGGTTGCTGATATAGGAATAGTGGGTGCTCCAAATGCCGCAAAAAGCATGTTTTTAAGTGGTGACATGTAATGTTAGGTAACTTGTTTGACATGTGGTATTCTTTTGAAATGAATTATTGCTCTTATGTCTGGTATTTTATTTTGTACTATGATAATTTCAATATGTTGTTTAATTTGAAAATTAGCAATTCTATAAAAAAATATATATATTTTTAAAACATTTAAAATTATGACACACAAATATGTATCATCTTCGTTTATGTCAGGGGCTTTAATGATATGAAATGCATGTCCTAAACGTGTGTCATAAGGTTACGACATGCAAATGCGTTTCGTCTTCTTTTATGAAAGGGCCTTCCTTGATACGCATTGCGTGTCGTAAATGTGCGTCGTAAATAGACGAAGTGCAAAAGTGTGTCATCTCTCGTTATGACAAGGCGTTCCTTGACACGCATTTGCGCGTCGTCTCACGCGTTGTGCGTCGTAAAAGGCTATTTTTTTAGTAGTGTAAATGCATAATTTCCAGGACAGTTCACGAACATAACATTTCAGTCAAACTATAATACGTATCGTTTGGGGAATTCATTACCAGTTTTATAGATACAAATTACTTACACGGTTGAATACATAAACTATGACATATTTAGTTTATCCATCGCTTCATATAGATAATAAGAGTATCATACTAAATAATTATTTTGTGTATAATTATTTATACTCTATCAAATATACAAATAATTTCAAACACGAGAACAATGATACAGAACAACACGTACACTAGTTAATACCGGATTGTGAGTCAACTCTTCAGTTGTACCCTTTGGGGTACTGGTAAATGTGACATCCCCATTTTTCAAGGCCAGAAAAGACCGATTTTGTTTATGCTTTATAAAAATCAGAGTGCCTCTTTTAATAAAAATGTTTCGGAATTTATTCCAAGAAAAAAAAAACACGATAAATACGTTATCAAAGCATTTCCAAAGAAATGTATTTTATTCATTTTAAAACATTTGGGATGTCATCGTCAATACAGAAACATAAGCATAAACAGAACTTACATTCATTTAGAATAGTGATTTATCTCCTTAATCTCTCAGTGTAATGTCACTTCATATCGACACCTGTGATATAAATAAACTGAGTGGGTCAGGTTGGGAAACCTGGTGAATACATAGGGTTTTCAACCCACAATAATATAATTATTATGTTTAAACAATCAAACAATTAACCCAATTACCCATCCCCATTATCTTCTTTAGTTTTAGGATCTACCCTAAGAATCAGCTATTCCTCGTTCATTCATTCCTAAGGATCATCCTAAGGAATCGACACGAAGTCCATCGTTGCCACGGTTTACACAACAGGCACTAAGTCTGCATAGTCGCCAGGGGTTAGGCATCAAGTTTGCATGATCGCCAAGCTTTAGACAACGGGCACTAAGTCTACATAGTCTCCAGGGTTTAGGCATCAAGTCTGCATAATCGTAGAGGTTTAGGCACCAAGTCTGCATGGTCGCCAAGGTTTAGAGTACACCGGGTGAACACATCGTTCACAACACCTACAGGTTGCGAGCCTGCTAGTGTTCCACTAGACTGTCTAGAATAGTCCGTGGTTGTCATCCATACTCTGCTGAATGACGGGGCCATCGTTTGGGAAAAGGCTTCTCACATCGTCCACCTCTCACCCTCACCTCGTGGTCTAAACACCTCTCAACTCATCATCCAACTCAGATTCCATCTATGACATCTAACCATGTTTTACCCCAACATTATCGTAGATATAAAATACATATACAGTTTAAATCATTTAAAACATGTGTAAAATCATTCATCCAACATAGACAACAAGTATTCAGATAATATGCACACATAGCACGTAATTTTTATAAAATACTTCATATCTATGTGTAAGATGAAAGTAACTATGCACTCACCTGAGAAGGTGGTGACTCGGTACTCGGACAGCGCTTCGTTTACTTTAAAATAATTTCCTTCGACGAAACCTAGTATTATTACCACTAGATTTTAGTCTAATATTTACTGTGACTAATTATTAGTCTTATTATTATTATGTAAGCGTTTAAACAATACTTTCCAACCACTATGTACAGACAAGGGCCAGACATAAAACACCGGAGGGCAGGACCATTTAGGCGTATAGCACTTCTGAAATCCAACAACCGTCTGCGGCCCTTTAAACCAGATTCCCCGTACCGCGAGTAGTTAAAAAGATATTATAACGACACTTATATAAATCATAATAATAGCTCAAATATTTATTATAAATTTATAATAACAATACTAATTTTAAATATAAACTATATTTAAAATTGGGTAAGCATAACTTACTTACAAGGGGATTTTAGCTAGGAGTCGGGCTCTGCAGGGGCAGAACTTCGTCGTTGAATCTTTCTAAGAAAGATTCATGCAGCGCTTCGGCGCTCACCTTACTATACTAAAACTACAGAAAGAGAAGTCGAATCACGAGGGACCGAAATTTTCGGGGGATAAGGAGAGAAAGACTCTTGAGTCAAGGGAATGGTGCAAGAAATATGAGAGCCCAAACCTCTTATTTATAGTAATTGAATTTACAAAAACTACCCTCCATAATTACTTAATGACCTTATAGTTATATAAACAACTAAACACCCATTTTTATTACTATTTTAAATAGATTTAACGATATTTGTACTAAACTAATATCGAAAGAACTCAACATTATTCTTACAATGACCGCATCGTCGATACCTTTCTAACGAAACCGCTCTTTCATAAATTCACAATTTACGTGTTCGCGGTGCCGTGTCGGTTCCAACGCTAAACTTCGACGGGTCATAACTTCTTCATTATAACTCGGATTTCAGCGCTCTTTATATGTACGGATCCCTTGAGATATATTCTAAAACTTGGTTAATATTCTTTATTCTAAATAATATTTTGTCGAAAAGTCATTTTCGACCCCTATTATCTCTAAATTGACTAGCCCGGATCTACGGGCGTTACAGTTATCTCCCCCTTAGGATGATTACATCCCGGAATCATCAATGAAACAGGAATCACATGATGACTCCATAAGTTATCTCTTCATCCTAAGTAATAACCGTAACTTTCATGTTTCTTCGAACGAGTATCTAACTCTAAGACTTCCTGACTGCAGGCGGTGCTCGATCTTGCATTTGCTCCCTATCTCACGTTAGACTTCAAATTGTGACGTTCAAGTCACAATCTTGATCCTCACTGGATATGAACTTAATATAAGTTCTTTTACTACTATCATGTACCGATGTGTCATATTCTATTGATCTCTCATCATATGTTGCAACGCTTAGACTCAGGTCTCTAGAACAGACTATACCTTCCTTCATGTTCTAATGTGATACAATCACATTTCAATATGTAGCATTTCTAGCTACCAACTTCTTTAACAATCATCACGATACTTCTACTGATCACCTTGGTTAGCTTTCATTTCAATCTTCTGGTTTAAGTCATATGCCACATCGAACTTGGTTCTCTAAACCATGTATCATACTCATCGTAGTCAGACTCAATTTGATATGACCACTAGGGTCAGAATAACTACAATCTTCTTATTCATTACCGAAACGATGGTAATGACATGCTTGAATAAAACGAAATCAATTATTGGCTTCTTGGTAACCTTGTGACTTTCCCTGATCCAAGTGTGAGTCCTGTGCTTCTGGTAGTATATGCATCTACTACATTTCACACCTACTCATACTCGTCCCAAGTATTGTCTCGCAGTCCCCAAGTCCTAAAATCACAAAGCAATTTAACACATACGAGTGTGTCCAAATAATCATAAAAAAATTTCCCTAGACTCTAATAGGACTTCTTCCATGCGTATCTTCAATCATCAATTCTGCTTCAACTCGGATGGTGATGGAAATTCCAGATGATAGGTAAACCTTAGGAATTACACCAATCGTTCTATCATCCCGCCAATCAAATGTGTACATTCAGATGTACCGTACTTCTCTAGACATACTGCTATTTTATCAGACGTACTCTAAAGGCAAGATACCTATCTTATGATATCTTCTGATAGGTATCATTCAATAGCATAAGCCATCTCATTTCCTTTATTTTCTCAGTCTATCATGGTTCGTATCACTTCCTGAACTTCTGCCATTGTGATAGGTTCGGGTGCAGGCGCAACAACTGATGCATGACCCATCACATTCTTTAGCTCAGGTTGTCAACTTCCTCTTGTTTTGTACACCCAAACAGACGTTCGGTGTACCGAGACGAGAATTTAAGATAGGAAAGATTTTATTTACGATCGACATGTAAATCTCCTTATTACTCCGAAAAGTTACATGCCAGTTCTAATACCGTAATTAAACGTTTAGAAGTTTGAACACGTAAAGTTTGTAGATCTGGTCGGCAACAGACCAAGCATCTTCAATGATTTAGCACATAAAAGCATGTTAGGCATTTTCCCTAAATAAGCTAGTGCTTGTGTCTATTCAGGTGTATTACCTAAGACACACTCCTCACAATCATTGCTTAGCATTCTAAGTTTAAGTCTAGAAATCCAACAAATTACTAGTTCGCTTAAACTAATGCTCTGATACCAACTGTGACATCCCCATTTTTCACGGCTAGAAAAGACCGATTTTGTTTATGCTTTATAAAAATCAGAGTACCTCTTTTAATAAAAATGTTTCAGAATTTATTCCCAGAAAAAAAACATGATAAATACGTTATCAAAGCATTTCCAAAGAAACGTATTTTATTCATTTTAAAACATTTGGGATGTCATCGTCAATACAGAAACATAAGCATAAACAGAACTTACATTCATTTACACTAGTGATCTATATCTCCTTAATCTCTAAGTGTAATGGCACTTCATATCGAAACCTGTGATATAAATAAACTGAGTGGGTCAGGTTGGGAAACCTCGTGAGTACATAGGGTTTTCAACCCACAATAATATAATTATTATATTTAAACAATCAAACAATTAACCCAATTACCCATCCCCATTATCTTCTTTAGTCTTAAGGATCTACCCTAAGAATCAACTATTCTTTGTTCATTCATTCCTAAGGATCATCCTAAGGAATCGGCACGAAATCCATCGTTGCCATGGTTTACACAACAGGCACTAAGTCTGCATAGTCGCCAGGGGTTAGGCAGCAAGTTTGCATGATTGCCAAGCTTTACACAACGGGCACTAAGTCTACATAGTCGCCAGGGTTTAGGCATCATGTCTGCATGATCACAGAGGTTTAGGCACCAAGTCTGCATGCTTGCCAAGGTTTAGAGTACACCGGGTGAACACATCGTTCACAACACCTACAGGTTGCGAGCCTGCTAGCGTTGCACTGGACTGTCTAGAATAGTCCGTGGTTGTCATCCATACTCTGCTGAATGACGGGGCCATTGTTTGGGAAAAGGCTTCTCACATCGTCCACCTCTCACCCTCACCTCGTGGTCTAAACACCTCTCAACTCATCATCCAACTCAGATTCCATCTATGACATCTAACCATGTTTTACCCCAACATTATCGTAGATATAAAATACATATACAGTTTAAATCATTTAAAACATGTGTAAAATCATTCATCCAACATAGACAACAAGTATTCAGATAATATGCACACATAGCACGTAATTTTTATAAAATACTTCATATCTATGTGTAAGATGAAAGTAACTATGCACTCACCTGAGAAGGTGGTGACTCGGTACTCGGACAGCGCTTCGTTTACTTTAAAATAATTTCCTTCGACGAAACCTAGTATTATTACCACTAGATTTTAGTCTAATATTTACCGTGACTAATTATTAGTCTTATTATTATTATGTAAGCGTTTAAACAATACTTTCCAACCACTATGTACAGACAAGGGCCAGACATAAAACACCAGAGGGCAGGACCATTTAGGCGTATAGCACTTCTGAAATCCAACAACCGTCTGCGGCCCTTTAAACCAGATTCCCCGTACCGCGAGTAGTTAAAAAGATACTATAACGACACTTATATAAGTCATAATAATAGCTCAAATATTTATTATAAATTTATAATAACAATACTAATTTTAAATATAAACTATATTTAAAATTGGGTAAGCATAACTTACTTACAAGGGGATTTTAGCTAGGAGTCGGGCTCTGCAGGGACAGAACTTCGTCGTTGAATTTTTCTAAGAAAGATTCATGCAGCGCTTCGACGCTCACCTTACTATACTAAAACTACAGAAAGAGAAGTCGAATCACGAGGGACCGAAATTTTCGAGGGATAAGGAGAGAAAGACTCTTGAGTCAAGAGAATGGTGCAAGAAATATGAGAGCCCAAACCTCTTATTTATAGTAGTTGAATTTACAAAAACTACCCTCCATAATTACTTAATGACCTTATAGTTATATAAACAACTAAACACCCTTTTTTATTACTATTTTAAATAGATTTAACGATATTTGTACTAAACTAATGTCGAAAGAACTCAACATTAGTCTTACAATGACCGCATCGTTGATACCTTTCTAATGATATATACATATGTATATATATGTGTACGTATATATGATTTATACTTTATTTTAATACATAAATATGCTATTAAAATTTATAACTCGTTCATACGAACTCCGTTTTTGACGTTATTTATATCCACGCGTAGGTGGAGACGTACTCTACAATTTTCGTTTAGACTCCATCGGCTAATTTTGAATTTATTTTTAAAGTTATATTTTTAACGGGTCGGGACAGGATTGGTCCATTAAAATCTCATAACTTCTTCATCCGATGTCCATTTTCGTCTGTCTTTTTATTGTTATGCTACTAATAACGAGATCTTCGATTCTCATTTAGGTTGTGTCGGATAAAAATCGCTCGATCTAATACTCGAACTTCGGGTTGTACACCGTTAAGCCGAAACTTCGAAAAATCATAACTTCCTCATACGAACTCAGATTTGGGCTTTCTTTGTATGGACGTTCTCAGGTTAACATATTCTATTACTTTCATTTAGATTACTAAGGCTAAAAACCGTCTTTCATAAATTCACAATTTACGTCTTCGCGGTGCCGTGTCGGTTCCGTCGCGAAACTTCGACGAGTCATAACTTCTTCGTTGTAACTCGGATTTCAGCGCTCTTTATATGTACGGAACCCTTGAGGCATATTCTAAAACTTGGTTAATATTATTTATTCTAAATAATCTTTTGTCGAGAAGTCGTTTTCGACCCCTATTATCTCTAAATTGACTAGCCCGGATATACGGGCGTTACAGTAAATCCTCTACATTTAGTATAGCCAGAGTCTGCTGGAGGGAGAGCGTGAGATTTATGAATATATCTATTTGGGACTGACAATCCCACACCTAAACAGTTAGCTACAGTTAGGAAGTCATGCTTGGGGTGACAAATATCATAACTGACGATGCCTGAAGAAACGTCGCGGAGGTCATCAGTCATATCAAGCATGGTTATAAGAATTCACAATAGTATAAACTAACCTTTGTTTACGGGATTTCATTCTTCGGTAGTTTTTTTAATTAATAGAACTACTACGCAATACACTGGAGGGCAATCCAGGGATATAACAATTGGTTTTATTTTAAGTAATAAAATACTATACATACTGGTGGTAGCTAGGGTTTTAAAATAGAACACACACTACATACTGGTGGTAGCCATGGTTTTCAAACAGAACATACTATACATACAGTAACAAACAAACAAGTTAGAAAATATTGGATTTTCTTGGAAAACATGCATACATTTTTTAGAACTTGATAACAATGGTTTTCACTACAAAACAATTTTATGAACTCACCAGCTTTATGCTGATACATTTTCAAAATCGCTTGTATTCTCAGGACATCAGTAGACTGGTACTCTTCCCGACTTTTGACAAGACGGAGCACTCGGAGTCTCGTCTATATGTTTATGCTACTTTTGATGTATATAAACAATGAAACAGAAGATGTAAGTATTCTTATTATATTGTCATGGTTGCGTTTACTTTGATTACTATGATGCAATTGTTGTGATACTACACATGACGTCCTCCACCCACGAACGTTTCCGCTGTTTCGGTTTGGCGGTGTGACATATTGGTATCAAAGCTATTGTTTATAGTGAACTTAGTATACAGAACCTTCCAAGGCATACAAATATAAACGCTAAAAGGCCGAAGTGCTCTGAACTAAAAGTATTACTTTTGAAATACAAGTATTTTACACGAAGTATACAAGTATACCTAGATACCAGAAACAGTATCATAAGTAGAACTAAATAAAAATACTTGGATGTTGGATACTGCGGTTAAACTTGGGCAGTTATGTAGTCATGTCTAGGGTCAATATAGCCTGATCAACTATATTTATTCGATACATGACCAACATGTGTTTGGGAGTGACTATGGTGTTACAACAGGCCTAAAACTTACCAAGCTATATACAACAAAATACCGATAGAAGAAAACGTACAACTTAAAATACTATAGGAGTATTTTAACTAGAGCCGAATACAATGTGGAGATTCATTTCTAGTGTTGCTACTCGTTCCTTGTTAGCAATAGTTTACTTGCATTAGTGACATATCCTTGTTTATCTCTTAGTAGAACACTTTATGTATCAGGGTGAGATATATTTTGTTTCATATCTCTTGATTCAAAAATCCAAGGGACTTACCATCCTCTTCTTCCTGATTATTTTTAGAACAAGATGCCCCCGAAGAAGAGACCCAACCGAAAGAACAACAATCCCCCAATAGACCCAGCACCACCACCTCCTCAGTTCGATCCTGCCATGTTCCAGGCAGCAGTTACAGCTTCTGTGCCTGCAGCAATGCCGTAGATTAATTCTGGCGGCTCTAGCGGATCGGGAAGAGGTACCCATCCCCTCAATCTTGATGGCAGTGGCAAACGCCATGGGTTCAGAAAGTTTAAAGGAACTTATCCTCGCAGAGTACTGACCAAGGGGCGTTCGAGATGCAAAAGTTGGAACATGAGCTTTGGAACCTAAAGATGAAGGGTTCTGACATTGCCTCATATACAGCTAGATTTTGTGATCTGGCTCTCCTTTGTCCGGGAATGGTCACCCTGAAAAGCAAGAAAATAGAGAGGTACATTTGGGGATTGACGCCCCAACGTAAGAAAATGTTTTGGATGCTAAGCCTTCCACTTTTAACAGCGCCAAGTGCATGTCGCAGACCCTGATAGATTACAGGGTTAATCTTGATGAAGTGACAGCCGCTCGCGAACCACCTAAAGCAAGTGGTGAGAAGAGAAAGTTCTAGAACAAGCGTAAGGCCAGTCTTCACAGGAGCCCTCCAAGAAACAGCAAGTAGTGGCAGTTCATGTTGCTATCACTCCTGCCGCTGTTGCTGCAGCTTAAGCACCTACCAGTAGATATGCTGGTACCCTTCCTCGGTGTGACAAGTGCAATTATCATCATCACGGGCCATGTCGTGAAATTTTGTGCAACAACTATGGCAAGAAGGGGCACACAACTCGATTTTGCAAAACACCAGCCCAACCAACCAATCAAGCTACTGGAGCAGGCGTTGGTCAAGCCTGATATGGCTATTGAGAGTTCGGACACTACAAGAGAAATTACCCCAAGGCAACAATGGCTGGCAACACGGGAAGCGTGCTACCACTGGGCTAGCAAGAGGTAGTTGCTGATCCCACCGTTGTTACGGGTACATTTCTCTTTGACAACTCTTGTGCATGCATTCTTTTCGATTCTGGTGCGAAGAGTAGCTTTGTTAGTCATGCATTTAAGCATCTTCTCAAACATAAACCTCAACCCTTATCTGAAACATTCACCGTAGAGATGGCTAACGGTAAGAAAGAGAGAACTAACGACGTATTCATCGGCTGTACCCTTACCATAAAAAATCACTCCTTTCCAATTGATCTTATGCCAGTTTTCATAAAGAGTTTTGATGTCATTTTGGTTGAGCCCCATTTGTGCCGATATCCTTTGCTATGAAAAAGCCATTCGCCTCAATCGGTCATCTGGCAAATCCTTCATGATCTATGGAGATAAACTCAACTCAAACCTCCGTATCATTTCATGCATCAAAGCCCATAAATATCTGCGAAAGGAGTGCCATGCATTCCTCCTGAGCGCCAAGTCAAGTTCCGCATCGACTTAATCCCTAGAGCTACCCTATAGCTAAATCCCCATACCGTCTAGCGCCAGCAGAAATGCAAGAGTTATCCAGCCAGCTCAATGAGCTGCTCAACAAAGGATTCATCAGACCAAGTTCCTCACCCTAGGGAGCCCCAATCTTATTCATGAAAAAGAAGGATGAATCTTTTCGGATGTGCATCGATTATCGTGAATTGAACAAGCTTACCGTCAAAAGTCATTATCCTCTTCCCCGAATCGACGCCCTCTTTGATCAACTTCAATGAGCCAACTACTTTTCAAAAATTGACCTAAGATCAGGGTACAATCAGCTACGAGTCCATGAAGGTGATGTTCCCAAGATAGCATTTCGGACTCGATATGGTAATTACAAGTTTGTAGTAATGCCCTTTGGTCTGACCAACACACCAGTAATATTCATGGATATGATGAATCGGGTGTGCCGCCCTTTCCTAGACAAGCCCGTGATAGTATTCATTGATGATATACTTGAATATTCCCGAAGTAAGGAAGATCATAGGCAGCCCCTGAGGCAAGTACTGGAAACTCTAAGGGTGGAGAATCTATACGCGGAATTTTCTAAGTGCGAATTATGGATTCAAAAAGTAACTTTCCTTGGTCACGTGGTAAGCAAAGAAGGAATACACATGGACCCTTCCAAGATCAAAGCGATAGAGAATTGGTCTGCACTGAAGACGCCCACAGAGATCTATCAATTCTTGGGCCTCGTTGACTATTATCGCATGTTTATCCAAATTTTCTACAATATTGCTAAGCCTCTAACCACCCTAACTCAGAAAGGTGTGCCTTTTTGTTGGGGAGAAAATCAAGACACTGCGTTCCAAACATTAAAGCAGGCCCTATGCAGCGCACCTATCCTGTCGCTGCCCAAAGGGGCGGAGAACTTCGTTTTCTTCTGCGATGCATCCAATCAGGGCCTAGGTTATGTGCTCATGCAGAGAGGAAAGGTTATTGCTTATGCCTCAAGGCAGCTGAAAGCACATGAAGCCAAGTATACAACTCACAACCTAGAGTTGGGAGCAGTGGTCTGCGCATTGAAAATTTGGAGACATTATCTTTATGGAACCAACCATTCCTATTTATTCGCGCAAATCAGAGAGGCTCAACTGGAAGCCTTAAAACTGGAGAACATGTCGGATGAAACCTTGAGGGGAATGGAAAAGAACTTAGAGATCAAGGGAGATGGAACCTATTATTTCATGGACTGGATCTCGACCCCAAGGTTCGGTGGTTACAGGGAGGTTGTCATTAACGAAGCTCACAATACTAAATACTCCGTTCACCCAGGTTCGGATAAGATGTATCTAGATCTCAAAAAGTTATATTGGTGGCCAAACATGAAAGCAGAGATCGTTACCTTCGTGGGCAAGTGTCTAAATTGCGCCAAGGTGAAGGTCGCATATCAAAAGCCCTCAGGTTTGCTTCAGCAACCAAAAATACCTGAGTGGAAGTAGGAGAGGATTACTATGGATTTTATCACTAAATTACCCAAATCTTCGAGTGGGTACGATACCATATGGGTAATAGTCAACGGATTGACCAAATCTGCCCACTTCCTTCCAATTAAAGAAACTTTCAAGATGGAAAGACTTACCCAAATCTACATCCAAGAGATAGTTCATCTGCACGGTGTGCCTGTGTCCATTATCTCCAACCGAGATAGCAGATTCACTTCGTGATTTTGGCAGTCACTGCAGAAAGCTCTTGGAACTAATCTGGATATGAGCACAGCTTATCATCCACAGATAGATGGGCAAAGTGAGAGAACCATTCAAACATTGGAAGATATGTTGAGGGCCTGTGTCATTGATTTCGGCATGTCGTGGGACACTCATTTTCCTTTAGTCGAATTTTCCTACAACAACAGCTATCATACCAGCATAAAAGTAGCACCGTTCGAGGCCCTCTATGGTCGTAAGTGCAGATCCCCTCTGTGCTGGGCTGAGGTGGGTGACATGCAGCTTGTCAAGGGTCAACTCCCTGATATTACTCTCACAGGCCTGAAAATCATCAGAGAAACTACAGAAAAGATCGTACAAATCTGGGAACACCTAAAGGCTTCGAGAGATAGACAAAAGAGCTATGCCGATAAGAGACGAAAAACCTTGGAGTTCCAGGTTGGTGACCGTGTCCTTTTGAAGGTCTCACCCTGGAAAGGCATTATATGCTTCGGAAAGCGTGTAAAGCTAAATTTGAGATACATTGGACCATTCAAGATCCTTGCTAGTATTGGTCCCGTAGCATACAAACTCCGTTTACCACAAAAACTTAGCAACATACATCCTGTCTTCCACGTGTCAAATCTAAAGAAGTGTATGTTCGATGAAACTCTTCTAATCCCTCTCGACGATATTGAGATTATTGGAACCTGAAAGTGAACCTCTGGCAATCCTAAGTCCACATTCCGAAGCTCAGACATTTCGAAGTAGGTCTTCCAGAGTCAATAATGAAGGAGTAGTCTGGAACATTGTCCAGACCAGAAATGGAGGTGAAGAGCAGACTGAAGACATTCTGGAGTGACTCTCACATCCGGAATGAATGCTGATCCGGAAGAACCTTATTTTCTCTTAAAATATTTATTGTATTTGTACTTGTTTTGATGTAACGTTTCATAGGACTTAGTCTATTATCTTATTTGGACAATCAAAATGTTAGAAATATTTCTTTTGTTTGGTCCTATGTAAACATTGTAGTTAATTCGCTGTAACCTTTTCTCCTATATAAAGGAGCATTCAATACAAGTCAATCACATATCTTTTATTCACTTTTGGCATCTTTATTAAGTTCATTAAAACATTCATCTTGTTTCTCGTTTATTATCTTTACTTTGATCATTTATATTCTTATTCTTCATTTATTGTCTTGATCATTTGCTTAATATTCTATCTAAGACTTGACTGGTCTTTCCAGTCTAGACTTGAACTATTATTAGCAAGAAAACATTGATCTTAAGCTTTCAATCAAGGTTTGAGTTCTCAAACCTTGTCCATGTGCATCAATCTTGTTCTCAAAATTGGTATAAGAGCTTGAGTGGTTGTCCTTAGAATCCATAAATATCATATTATAGTTGATTTGAAATCACCTTGGTGCTTTAATAATTTTTGTGTCAAAGATAAAACTTCTTCTATATACCAATTTATCTTGAATATATCTTAATTTCAACGACTTCTTCTAATCCTCAGCAAATGATTTCAATGAAATTCGCAAATAGTGTGGGTGGCCCTACACGTGCCCTATTATTAGTTGTGGAAGAATATGATCATGGGAAAGTTAGAATGGAAAGATTTTTACTTGCCAAAGATAAAGGTGATGAAATCGGGAGATCTGTCACAAAAGGTCCATATGTTCCTGTAAGAACAGTTGTAAGAGATGCAGCTACTCAGCTCATGCGTGAAGATGAAACTCACCCAAATCCTCTAATTGTTGATGATATCGAGAAGCTACATGTTGATCAAGTTGATTTCTCAGAAATGGTGTTTGGTGTTCCTCCCTCACTCTTTGAGTATATCAAGCTATGCAAATCAGCCAAAGAAATATGGGACACTCTTCAGGATCTGAAAATATGAAAGACAAGCGCCACACCTCAATTTTCAATGACTTTGATACATTCACCACCACTCCTAGTGAGTCAGTGGCCTCTGCTTCCTACCGTTATCGCATTGTGGTGAACAACATGACTGCTTATGGGATTGTCCGAACTCCTTTGGATTACAATCTCAAATTTATAAACAGTCTGGGAAAAGGATGGGGAAATGTAAAATCTTGTCTCCAAAGTAATGGCTCCTTGAAAAAGCTGAAGCTTTATCAACTCTTTGATGAACTTCAAGGCCATGAGTCCAATGTTGCTCAAACCATAAGGGAACTCTTCGGGGGTCCTCTTGCTCTTTTCAGTTCTTTCGAATCAACCATTCTGAACTCATGTACTTCGAATTCCTTCAAACCCATTATTCCATCAGCTCAAACATCCACACCTACCTTACCCACACATATCTATCCTATCGATGACTCTGAAGCTATGGACATAGAACTCCGTTTCCAACAGGAGTTCGCACTACTTTCAATGAAGTACAAACGTCCTTTCAATCCTTCTCATAAACCATACAAAAACCGATTCCATGCTCCTCACCAGAACAATCCTCAACCATTTCCATCTTCGGAATCTAAACCTTTCGAAAATCCTCCTACATACAAACTAAACCTCCCTAAATCAAGCTTTACTTTGGATCCCTCTCAAAATTCAAAATTAGACACACCAAAAATTGTGTGTCATAAGTGTGGACATGAAAACCATTTTGCTAAAGATTGTCAAGCTGATGCTCCACTAAAGCCAAAGTTCAAGGACTCCGCCTACTACATACGAAGAGCACAAAAGATGGTTGAAAGTGAAAAAGCCTTTGTCACAACGGTTTCAAGAGATCTTGAAGGATATTGGTCCTCCGGGGATGATGACGATATGGCAACTAGAAGGAATATGTGTCTGATGGCAAGAAAAACGGTTGAATGTGATGAAGGATATTGGTATTCTGGGTCAGAAGATGAAGATAATGATGTTGAACCTCACTATTGCTACATGGCGACCAACGATCCACCAGGTCGAAGCATCGTTCAACAAGTAAAATCTATGATCTCTGGTAATAATTTTGACTTGTCTCTTTATGAACCTTATCTGACCCAAATTCAAATAGATATGAACACAATCTATAAAGCCTATGAATCTACAATAAACGCGAGTGAGAAGGAGTGTGAGTTAAATCGTCTTAGGTTACATTTCGAGGACAAAAAGTTAAAAAATCGAGTCTTTAGAGCACCAACTTGTAATGTTAAGCGATGAATGTATCGTTTTGAAAGATAAATGTGAAATCACCTATTCCGAACCTAATGCTTTAATTTCCGCTAATAAACCTCTAAATGCCAAAATAGATGCATTGCATAATTCTGTTGACATGCTTGAAGCGTACATTCGGATGACTCATAATTTTCGTTATCCATGGTCTAAAAAGCAACTGGTCTCGGAAGTGAGATTCCGAAACCAATTGCTAGTCCCCTAAAGGAATTGCAAAATTTGACATTCATGGAAGAAGTTCCGAACATCAAACATTTAGACACCCCTGTTTCTCCCTTGTCACCTCTTCCAGAGACTACAGACCATTTCTAGTTCCTAATTCCTGAGTTCAAACCAATTGTTGTCAAATGTCCTGATTCCACGCAAATTCCGCCTCTAACAAACCTAGACCTGAATCGAACCACGAAATCTCATTATAGTCTCCCAAATTACGTAGACCATGTTCCTAGAAACAATCACGCTAACCATTGTGTTGTTGAAGAAATTCCTACCCTGACAACTGAAACTGATACCTCTGAGTTTGTATGGGTATCTTTAGATAATAAAGTTGGAAAATCAGGTAGTGTCTCCTCTGATTCTTGTGAATCGGATTCCTTAGTTATCTCAAAAACTAAGATGGTTCGCATTTCTCCTAAGTTTAATAATTCATCTGCTGGACAAACCTCAAAGTCCTTGTCGCACACTAAGAGAAAACCAATGTTGAATAGGAAGGATATTGTAGATCCCATAGTAGAAGCTAGAAACGCACTTAAGAAGGAAGTTAATACTAGACAAAATTCGAGCTTGATTTCTAACTCCAAACCAAATGTCTCCAGGAACTCTCATGTATCAACGCATAGTCAAAACTCCTTTGCTCCCACTAAGATCCTCAAAAGACCTACTGTATCTCATAGTCGTGTAAAACCTAAGAAAGTAGAGAATTCTACTCAGCCTAAAACTCATGTGAATGTCACAACACTCCAAAACACCCCTCCTTAGACAAATTCATCTGTTTTATTGCAAAATCTAATGGCACAATCTTTAAACCAAATCCTTCAAAATCAAATGTGTCATCAAGAAAATCCATAAATGAAAAGAAAACCTCTTCTTCAAAATCTTTAAAGAAAAATTATGTGGAAAGTCAAAACTCTCATTGATGAAAAACCAATTCCGGAGGTGAAAAATGTTACCAACACTCCGGAAGTCAAAAAGTATGAAGCAGACCATTCAGAAACTCCATGTCATTGAATATGACTACTGGATAGATGAAAAGACATTAGCCTTTTTTTTTTGTTTCCAAAAGATTCAAAGAATTTTACTCAGAAACAAAAAGTTGTTCCAAAATCACAATCAAAAGTCCAAAGCACGTTCCAATGTCCCTAAGTCTAATTTGGAGCCTAAAAACTCCATTAATCACTAATTTTGCAGGCATTGTGTGCAAAATTCCTACCCTGACAACTGAAACTGATACCTCTGAGTTTGTATGGGTATCTTTAGATAATAAAGTTGGAAAATCAGGCAGTGTCTCCTCTGATTCTTGTGAATCGGATTCCTTAGTTATCTCAAAAACTAAGATGGTTCGCATTTCTCCTAAGTTTAATAATTCATCTGCTGGACAAACCTCAAAGTCCTTGTCGCACACTAAGAGAAAACCAATGTTGAATAGGAAGGATATTGTAGATCCCATAGTAGAAGCTAGAAACGCACTTATGAAGGAAGTTAATACTAGACAAAATTCGAGCTTGATTTCTAACTCAAACCAAATGTCTCCAGGAACTCTCATGTATCAACGCATAGTCAAAAATCCTTTGCTCCCACTAAGATCCTCAAAAGACCTACTGTATCTCATAGTCGTGTAAAACCTAAGAAAGTAGAGAATTCTACTCAGCCTAAAACTCATGTGAATGTCACAACACTCCAAAACACCCCTCCTTAGACAAATTCATCTGTTTTATTGCAAAATCTAATGGCACAATCTTTAAACCAAATCCTTCAAAACCAAATGTGTCATCAAGAAAATCCATAAATGAAAAGAAAACCTCTTCTTCAAAATCTTTAAAGAAAAATTATGTGGAAAGTCAAAACTCTCATTGATGAAAAACCAATTCCGGAGGTGAAAAATGTTACCAACACTCCGGAAGTCAAAAAGTATGAAGCAGACCATTCAGAAACTCCATGTCATTGAATATGACTACTGGATAGATGAAAAGACATTAGCCTTTTTTTTGTTTCCAAAAGATTCAAAGAATTCTACTCAGAAACAAAAAGTTGTTCCAAAATCACAATCAAAAGTCCAAAGCCCGTTCCAATGTCCCTAAGTCTAATTTGGAGCCTAAAAACTCCATTAATCACTAATTTTGCAGGCATTGTGTGCTTCGGAGCAAGAAACAATATGGTATATTGATAGTGCTTGCTCCATTCACATGACGGGGCATAAAGATTTTCTGCGAGACTTAAAGCTTACTCCAAATGCTGGTTACGTAACATATGGAAACAACTCAAATTCAAAAATTCATGGTGTCACACCCCAAAACCAAGCAACAACATCATCCATTGCATTAATAATATAATTTTAATACAAGTGTTCTGACAAATTATGATAAACACTAAAGTATAATCAAAATGAAAGAAGAGTCTTGAACGAGCTCCATCTTCTCTAAACCTTGCATTGGTACCTGCCTATGGTTGACCTGAAGATACAAGTTATTTTGAAAGAGAGTATCAACTTTAAAGCTGGTGAGATCATAAGTATTTTAGTGTCTTAATTTGTATGTAAGTATTTGTATGTATACGAATTGTAAGTATTGAAAATGTATATGAACTGTAAGTATAAAAATGTTTTGTAAAACAATTGTAAATGTTTGAAAAACCCTAGAAATCCCTATGATTCCTACTATTATATAAGGGTGTCTTCTACCAAGACCTAACTGTTCAAAATGTAGCCTTCTACCAAGACCTAATTGCTCTGAATGTAGCCTTCTACCAAGACCTAACTGTTTTGAATGTAGTCTTCTACCAAGACTTAACTGTTCTAAATGTTCGTTTCTTGTAAAAGTGTGTAATTTTCCCAAGTGTAACTATCATTAACAAAATATAGTTTTTACATTTAATGTTTAAGTGAAAAGATCACTAAATAATGTAAAGGGCAAATTAATGTAGTACTGTAATGAAGTGCTATAGGAACTACTGTTGTAGTAACTACATTAAACTGGATTTATATTAAGGCATCATGTGATTAATTGTACCATACTATCGACTGGGTAACAACGACAAATGTAGGTCGTAAAAAGGTATGACGTTTGGCACCCGCAAACCTGCAGGTCTGGCTGTAGCTAGCAGCAAGGTGTAGGATAGTCAATCCAGTAGAGATCTATACGCAAACTCATGCTCTCCCTCTAAGAGAATCTGGCTACAACTCTAGCCATGACATTTAAGGTATGCTCCGATACAGTGGATCACAATTATGTCAACGTATTCATGTATATGTAATGTACTGAAATGTTCTACATGTGCTAGTTGTAATGTATGTTCTCTCTATCTAGTAACAGTAGTAATGTACTGTAATGTTCTAGCTGTAACTCTATCTAGCAAGTATTGACTCATGAATGAACTGACTCATTGTATGATATCGCGTCCTAGTAATAGTTCTAGTATCTTCCTAAACTAGCCATATTGTAGCTTACTAGTAATTTAACTGGTACATATGGACATGGATGTACACCCTAGCTACCCAAGGGCATTGGATGAACTGGAAGGACCTTTATGACTATATATGCACATATGATATATAACTAATATTTAAAGAACCTTCGTATGGATACCCGATGTCCCACCAGACCACATCTCAAGTGCGAAAAGGAAATAGGGTGGATAGCCTTCCTAAGTCTTTTAAACATTTCTTATATGTCTATACATATATAGGCATGCAATTGATAATATAAAAGCATAAAATAATTTTTGTAAAACCTTTGAACATAATTATTATCTAAGAAAAGATCGACTTGATGTCAATCTATAAAATGGTTTGAAGGCATGGGTTTAATAAAACAGTTTAGTATAAAGAAAAATTTGTTTGAAACACAATTGTAAATAAGTTTGAAATGAAACATACAAAGTAATATGTACAGTGTAATAAGGAGTTTTAAACCTATAAAGTGTTTATGAAAAACATTTGAAGGAAACTGTTTGGTTACACGGCTAATGAGTAGCCAATCATTTGAATGCTGCTTATTTATCACATATGATTGATATAATAAGTAGCATGATTCTACTTGTATCCCCCCATAAAACATTTAAAAACGGTTAAAACATTGATTAAGGGTTATGAACTCACCTGTTGTGGGTGACACGGATGAACTGAAGAGGTAGGACTGCTAGGTGTCAAGTGAAGTCTTGAACACACTCTATGATCCTAGTTAACATATAATATCACATATATGTAACAAATTAGTGTATAAACAACTAATAAACAAGTCAAGACACCTTAGGACATGCTAAACACCTTTATCAAGTGTTATTAGCCTCTAGTATTGCATGTAAGTGTTTGTAGGGGAAGCTATTGTGTGTAGGGCTCAAGGAAAACTCCACCATGAGGTTCACGACCCTAATGAACCTACTAAATGAGTTTATGGTCCTAAACACGTGAGTTTACGGTCGTAAGCTCATACTTGTGTTACCATTTTGATGTTTGATGCTCTATAAGGCCCTAAGAAGCATTTCTACTTAATGGCTTGGTCCATGGAAGAGTTTAGGGCATTATATAACTCCTTTTAGGAGTTTACGGCCCTGGGACCATATCCCATGGAGATTACGGCCGTAATCTCCCTTGGATGGATGTTCTTGGTGTTTTCAAGTCCTTAAATCAAATAGGAACTAAACTATGCTTGTGTACAAGGCTTTAGAAGAGTTTATAGCGCCATTTGGCACTATTGTTTGGAGTTCACGGCCCTGGAACTTCTTGGGCCATGAACACCTTACTCTTGGTGTTCTAAGGGTGTTTGCTAGTCCTAAAATCATTAGGGTACATGTCTAAACTAGTCTCGTGGCTTAAGGAAGGCTTTTAGGTTGTTTTGGCAACTAAAAATGGAGTTCACGGCCCAAGAACATCCTTGGTCGTGAACTCACTTCTAGACTTTGATTCTTAATGATTGTTTGGTCTAAACATGTAATGGTAGCTTCTAGGTTCAGTTCCAAGGCTTTGAGGGACATTGGGCACGCTTTGGCCCTTAAAAAGGAGTTTACTCCCCAAGGTGTTCTTGGGTGGTAAACTCACAGATCTTAGTGTTTTCCTATGCTTTCTAGTGCATTAAGCATATAAGAAGCTTTAAAACAACACTAGATAGAAGTACTCACTTTCCGGAACGAAAGTCTAAAGATCCTTGAGAGAGAATTCGGCTTTTCTCTAGTTGGAAATGTAACTAATGAAATAATATGGTTCAAAATTCTATATATAGTCCTGGGATTTTTGGCAGAAAATATTTTATTCCTGAAATGAACTCAAATTTCATAGAGTTTTGGAATAACAGTGTTGCACAAAACCCTAATGCATCCACTCTCCTGATATCTCCTTAAGTGTAAATCCTGAAATACTCAAACTTATACCTAAAAGTCTGGAAATTCTCTGTAACTGATCTAATCTTCTACTGACTCGATATGGTTTGTACAGAATGGAAATTTCGGGTTGTCACACATGGTTATGGAATCCTCACCAATGGAAACTTCTCTATCTCAAATGTGGGTTATGTAGTTGATATGAATCACAATTTGATAAGTGTTGCTCAACTCACTGATTCAAATCGTTGTTTGGAATTTTGCAAAAAGTACAGCTATGTAATGACTGAAGACTGGAAAGAGTGTCTAATAAAGTCATTTCACAACAAGAACTGTTCCTGACGTCAGTTGGTTATAGTTGGATTAATGTATAAGTCCATAACTATAATTGGTAAGACTTGACCCGACCTGGCATGGTCCAGTTGGTTGCATGGCATCATGCATTAATATATTATAAGTTCTAATATATTAATAAGATTATTTAATTATTATTTATCAAGAATCAATCTAGAATTAAATAAGTGATCAAAAGAAGACTAATTAAATATTTGGGTTGATTGTGTAAATCATCAATACTTGTATAGTGGGCTAATGCTCCATGGATTATCAAGTTGGGCTAGAACCCATAGGATGCTCCATGGTGTATTAGAACCCATGGATCCAAGGAAATGGAAAGCCATGACAATTAGGGTTTACCCTAACTGTGACACTATATAAAGATCATATTCTTGGGAAAAATTGGCCACTACGTGTGAGAGAAAGGGCTAGCCGATTTTCATGAAGTGTGTATATTCTCTCAAGTCTTTCCAAGTGCATATGGTGTTGTGTGAACCATTTGAGGTGTCACCCTTGGGGCACTAGGCACTCGAGCTTCATGAAGACATTCTACATCAAAGAGGAATGTAATTGTAACTTAATATATTCATATGAATCAATGTTATTATGCTAGTTAGGATGAATACCTAGGAAAGTTCATATTTGCATGTATAATAGAGAAAACTTAGATCCAAGGTATTTAGGGTTGCATGTACACTTAGGAGTGTTGGAATGCTCAAAACCCAATAGTGGTGTCAGAGCCTAGGCTTGTTTCTTGTTATACTTGCTTAAACTGCTTAAAAATCGAATTTTGGTGCTGTCTGCATAGCAGACTCGCCGGGTCCACTGATGGACTCGCCGAGTCCAAGGCAAAAAGCATCCAACTCATCGATTTTGTTCATGCACTCGACGAGTTGAACCCCCAGACAGCATATATTCGACTGTTTTGGCTGGAATTGGACTAGGAACATTACCCTAAGCTGTTTTTGGGCTTATAAACTTATTTTTTTGATGTGGTAATGTTCATACTAATCCAATTTCAAAGATAATTGTCAATAGATTCAGGTTTTGTATTAGTTTAAGTGTTATGCTAAATACATGAAAAAGTTTGATTCCAATTATATTGTTCATATGAGTTGCTTAGATTATTAGAAAAAGGTTGATTGATTATGTGTCTTTGATCCGTTTTAATCTAAGAATTGATTCTAAAATGTGTTTGTGTAACTTGTCCTCAAGTTACATGAAAAATCACATTAAAGTTTCTTAAAACTCATAAAAGTTGGCAATGGTTACAAAATGAAGATTCTAGTCCTCATTAAATGGTTTTATAACTCCATAACTTGTCCTCAAGTTATGGAGGTTCAAGAGTCACTTCATTAAATCATTAAAATGTTTAACCTTAATTAGTTCCATAAGTTACAAAGAAGAAGAGTTACATTCTTTAATAGTTTAAAGTCTTCCATAACTTGTCCTCATGTTATGGAACTTGAAGAGTTTTTTAATTAAAACTACTTTCAACACATAAGTTATGGAATTAATTAGTTTTGAATATTTTCAAAACTTCCCCTCATGTTTTGGAATTTGAAAAGTTTTCTCTTATGAATACTTTAATTCCAAGTTAAGCCCTTAGAATTTTAAAAGTTCAAATTCAACCCTTATACTCTGTAATATTATAAGTTAATATTATATATATGTATAAGAGCAAGTCAGTTTTACCATTAGTAGGCCTCATTCATGAAGCTGGTCTATAAGGGGGGTATAAGGTTACTGCCTATAAAATGGCAGTTTAGAGGGTGTCCACTCTCACCCACCGCTTCCTTGACTGGTGGAGAGTCGTTCCCCGAACAGGTAGGGTAAGGACTATAATTCTCCCTTCATTAAAAGTATTAATGATAAATACTAAGTAACTAAACCTTTATAAGTACCCAATCTTAGTTACTTAGGAAAATGTGAATTTGGTGCTAACCCATGAAATTACACTTTGCACTTTGCTTAAGTCGTTAGTGGATCGTTTGTGGTTAATAGGCACACTAACCTGGATTTAACAAGGTAGGAAAAGGGTAACTTAATGTTTATCATAGTATCGGCGGAGCGTGTGTGGTTAACCAACACATCGATTGAGGGGTAAATATTAAGGGTACCAAGTATATTTGTATGGATATTCACACCTTGTTTTGTGATCCTCGGCATCCCAGTCACTAAACCTGAAGGGCACACTCGAGATTGAAACATGCGGTTGAAAATTTCAATGAATCTCAAAAGAATATAGGAGTTTCAAAACCAATTATAACCTAATAATACATTTGATTTATCTTGGTGAAAATTGGTGAATCGTCATTCACCTACCTTCAAATATTTTATAGCTTGGATTACGACATCCCTCTTCCAAGTTATAAAAGTATTGTGTTAGGTCCTAGCCTTAATATTTCATATTGGGTGTTATATAAGGGACTTTAAATCAACTATTTGAATATCTCCCGAAAGATGTCTGGTTTAGACATTTATGATCTTCCAAAATCTCTTGATACAAGCTTTCCTAAATGACGATGATGTCCCATGGAAATCATACTTCTTTCACCTCCTCCAATTATTCACCCTAATCCACAAGTTCTTGAAAAGTTTAAGGTCACTCAAGCCCTATTGGCAAGCAAAGGTCTATGTGTGATAACATCTTGGATATGTAGTCACATATTGACAAGCCGAGAGAGTTAGGTGTCAAAGTCTTGAGAAAGTTGGTGGTTCAATCACTTTCTAAGTCACATAGTGAGTTCCTTTGGGACTCCTATGAAACAGAATATGAGAAGACCCTTAATGATCTTATCTATTTGCTAAGATCAACTTCCTAAAACTTTATGGACATTGACAATGATGACATTGGATATCCAGTAAAGCTCTCTCTCATTTGTGGTAATGTCTAAATTTACCAAATAAGGAAATATTCTCGTCACCCAAGGTTTCAATTGGACCGAAACTTGGAATCATCCAAGTTGTATAGCATGATGGATGAGAACATTCAAGCATTGGAAAAATTAAGACTAACTACTTGTTCACATGGATGTGTGATTCAAGTAAAGGACTAAGGGATTGAGTACACATTCTTGTGCACTGGTTAAGTCCACCACAAAAGATCGATAAGACATTGGAAAAGGTTAAGTGTAATTCTGAGACATTGGAAAAGGTTCCAATGTATGGCAGAGTGAATAAGAAGAATAAACTTAGGTAGAAAGATAAAAGTTTCTCAAATCCGAAAAAGATGGGAGAGTACTTTAGTATCATGTTTTAAGACCATCTTAATGATTTTGAGACCTTATCACAATTCATCCTCTAAGTGCATTCTGATAGTTAAGAAGAGGATTTATGAATTGTTGAAGTGGTTAAATCAAGAAGATGATTCATACTTCGTTCCAAAAACAATTCTTAGAGTTATACTCTAAGAGTGTAACTTGAGTGACATACCTTAAAGAAGGTTTTTTTTAACACTTGTCAAATATAAGAGTAAAATGTGTTCTACTCTTGTACATTTGAAACTGGTAAGTTGTGATGTTTTGGATAAAACAAAGACCCACTAAGGCCAATTGTGTGAAGTGTTTATCTTGATAAAGAATCCACACTATCTCTTGAATATTTGACAAGAGAGTCTTATATGTCAGGAGGACAGTGGGAGTTTTAAAGGTCTTGAAAGTCTCAAGAACTAATCAAGAATAAAACTTGAAATTCTTCACTAGCACACGACTTTAGGTTTATAACCTATCGTGTTGACATATTCTGTGCCCATTTCAATTAAAGTTGGCTTTGCATATGAGTTCTTAGAATTCTCAATTGGTTGCACAACAACTTGGAAGCAATGGCAGGCCCTTGAGCTGCCAGATGGCAAGAAATTAAGATTGAGTTCAGTCCATATGAGTTTGGATTTGTCATTATCCTTGTCTTGGGACTATGGTTTTGACAATTCACATGGATAAGAACACATACACCATTAAATATAAGTGTCATAAGGTTTCTCTCCGATTCATGAAAATGATGGTGAGGAAACACTTCCACCAAGAAGATTTGAAGCAAATAGCACAGGTCTAAACAATTGAGACTATGATTACGACATCCCTTTTCATAGTTCTGAAATTGTTTAGACACAATTTTGAGCTATCTAAGATAAGGTGTATGATTTTTATAAAGTCTTATCAAAGCAATCTAGTATTGACCTCTAGAAGTCCAGTTGTTTTCTGGATACATGTCAAAGTTAGTGGGAGCATAAGTGTTATGCTAATAATCATCATGTTAGTGGGAGCACGATAATTATGAAAAAGGTTGCAAGTTATCAATGTTAATTATAGAAAACAAAAGTTTCAATTCGTGAGGTTGCAGGGGTTGAAAAAGTTGTTTTGTTATAATTAAGGGAGAGTAAATTATACTTCATTTCAATTCTAAAAGCTTAGATTGAGGTTTTAAATCTTTAGTCAAGGATATATATATATATATATATATATATATATATATATATATATATATATATATATATATATATATATATGAATTTAATCATCATGTTAGTGGGACCATGATAATTATGAAAAAGGTTGCAAGTTATCAATGTTAATTATAGAAAACAAAAGTTTCAATTCGTGAGGTTGCAGGGGTTGAAAAAGTTGTTTTGCTATAATTAAGGGAGAGTAAATTATACTTCATTTCAATTCTAAAAGCTTAGATTGAGGTTTTAAATCTTTAGTCAAGGATATATATATATATATATATATATATATATATATATATATATATATATATATATATATATATATATATATATATATGAATTTAATCATCATGTTAGTGGGACCATGATAATTATGAAAAAGGTTGCAAGTTATCAATGTTAATTATAGAAAACAAAAGTTTCAATTCGTGAGGTTGCAGGGGTTGAAAAAGTTGTTTTGTTATAATTAAGGGAGAGTAAATTATACTTCATTTCAATTCTAAAAGCTTAGATTGAGGTTTTAAATCTTTAGTGAAGGATATATATATATATATATATATATATATATATATATATATGAATTTAATCATCATGTTAGTGGGACCATGATAATTATGAAAAAGGTTGCAAGTTATCAATCTTAATTATAGAAAACAAAAGTTTAAATTCGTGAGGTTGTAGGGGTTGAAAAAGTTGTTTTGCTATAATTAAGGGAGAGTAAATTATACTTCATTTCAATTCTAAAAGCTTAGATTGAGGTTTTAAATCTTTAGTCAAGGATATATATATATATATATATATATATATATATATATATATATATATATATATATATATATATATATATATATATATGAATTTAATCATCATGTTAGTGGGACCATGATAATTATGAAAAAGGTTGCAAGTTATCAATGTTAATTATAGAAAACAAATGTTTCAATTCGTGAGGTTGCAGGGGTTGAAAAAATTGTTTTGCTATAATTAAGGGAGAGTAAATTATACTTCACTTCAATTCTAAAAGCTTAGATTGAGGTTTTAAATCTTTAGTCAAGGATATATATATATATATATATATATATATATATATATATATATATATATATATATATATATATATATATATATGAATTTAATGTTGGATTGGCTCAACATAAAGAAGTTCTATATATGGGTCCATTATTTGCGTTCTGAAATTCGATTATGATTACGACATCCCTTTTCATAATCTGAATTATGAGAACTTGACAAATAGAAATAGAAATATTATAGCAAAAGACTGGTCTATTATCATGTCTTTATGTGAAGCATCATGAATCGTGTCCCATATGCTTCAGATATAGGATCGACTACATGTGCTATAATATTCATCCTTTCTAAACTTTTTCAAAATTCTCAGAGCATTAAGAAGGGAAAAGGCCTAGAATTGGATATGACTATAAGGATTAAGCAATTGTTGGAAGGACCATATTGACATATTCTGAAAAAAAGGGCAATTCTTGTTCAGAAATGATCCCATAGGTGGAAGTTCTTCAATAAATATGTGTAAGATTAGGAAACTTAATGCAAGAAGGATGTTTGCAAGGAGTTGATCTCCTTTGGAATGCTCTATAATGTTTGTTGTCAAGTCTTTGTGACTTTGTGCATAATCATTACAAGAGGATTGATGCATATAAGTTTACAATCTAACAGATTTCAGTAAATGGCATGAATTTGGAATTCTTGCACTTGTAGTAAGGAATTGGGACTGTGAAATGAGAATCATTGGAGTTATGTTCTGTTGATCTATTTCACAAAGTAAAGATCATAGACAAACATACTATGCATACTTGGTGTGTGGCATGACTAGTGTTTAGAAAACATAGTGTACATGCTTAGAGCATGGGACAAACTGTTTTAATTCAAGTATAAAGTTGATAATCTGAAACAGTATACAATGAATAATGTGTAATCATATGGTGATAAATAAAAGGTGTTTTATTTATATTCATAAGTTCTAAGACCACATTGGATTCGATTATTATTGTGTTTCACTTTGCATGTTTTGAATTCCAGAATAATTAGGTCATTGTTCTGAATGACTAAGTTATTCAAACCATCCACAGTCGATAATACGTTGGAAGTAGGTATTAAGGAAAGACTGTCATCAATTGAGTTTGTAAATGTCCAAGGTATGGGACATATCCAAGAGGTGCTACAACATTCATGAGTGCTCATAAGTTCTGAGTATTGGATTCAACCCACACTCATTTGAATCACTTCATGGATATTATCATGAGTGATCATGAGACGATAATATCTTATACTCTTCAAACCTAGAGATGTGAGTTGTTACTATGAGTTGGTTATACATTGATTGCACGAAAATGCATTGGTAACTCGATGTTATAAAACGTGCCTTTGTGTATGATTCAACAAGTAGTAGAACAAGCCATATGAGTCGAATTTTATCCATTCCTTTTACCCTCAGGATAAAAGTGATATCTGTGGGCCCCTCGATGATTTGGTGATGACAAATGTAAGTGCTCGGCTGGGCCTGGACTGATTTGATTTGTTCAATTAGTCAGTCATCATAAATCGGAAATCGGGAAACAACAAATGGACAGAGAGAATGATTATAATCCATGTCTCAGTCCATATGATATCTAGAATGGAGGAATATATGATCCCTTATCTAATGGACAAGTCATTGACAATGGTCAGAGATCATCGGCATGGTCAGAGTTCGACAGAAGCTTTTGAGAGCTACGATTGCCAGTCGGTTCTTGAAGTCATACTTGCAATAATATTTTTAGACTTATCTAAGTGGAAGACTGTTGGATTAATGCCTAAGTCCATAACTATAATTGGTAAGACTTGACCCGACCCAGCATGGTCCATTTAGGTTGAACGACATCATGCATTTGGATAGACTATAATGAGAGAAATAACACTTGAGGTTGATTAATATATTATGAGTTCTAATATACTAATGAGATTATTTAATTAGTATTGATCAAGAATTAATCTAGAATTAATTAAGTGATCAAAAGAAGACTAATTAAATATATGGGTTGATTGTGTAAATCATCCATACTTGTATAGTGGGCTAATGCTCCATGGATTATCAAGTTGGGCTAAAACCCATAGGATGTTCCATGGATGATCCATGGTGTATTTGAACCCATGGATCCTAGGAAATGGAAATCCATGACAATTAGGGTTTACCCTAATTGTGACACTATATAAAGATCATATTCTTGGGAAAAATTGGCCACTATGTGTGAGAGAAAGGGCTAGCCGATTTTCATGAAGTGTCTATATTCTCTCAAGTCTTTCCAAGTGCATATGATGTTGTGTGAACCATTTGAGGTGTCATACATGGGGCACTAGGCACTCAAGCTTCATGAAGACATTCTACATCAAAGAGGTATGTAATTCTAACTTGATATATTCATATGAATCAATGTTATTATGCTAATTAGGATGAATACCTTGGAAAGTTCGTATTTGCATGTATAATAGAGAAAACATAGATCCAAGGTATTTAGGATTGTATGTACACTTAGGAGTGTTAGAATGCTCAAAACCCAACAGTTATGGCACCGAAGGCTCGCTCATCTAAATTTTCGGTACATGAATGATCTTGTATCTGGCAAAATGGTTAGAGGTTTACCTTTACTCAAATTCGAAAATGACCATTTGTGTGATGCTTGTGAGTGCGGTAAACAATCAAAGAAGGTTCATCCTGTTATCATTGAAAAATCCATTTTGGAACCATTGGAGCTTCTACACATTGATCTTTGTGGACCGTCCATTGTAGAAAGTCTTCATCAAAATAAATAAATTCTTGTGGTTGTTAATGATTTTATGTAACGCCCGGGTTTCAGTGCTAAGCATTTTTGTCAATGTAATAGTCTAGGTCAACTCTTTTAACTCTTTTTGAAGTAATAAAGATGAAATATTTGAGTATTATGTGAATTATGTGTGTTTATGTGCTTATTATTAATTATAAATGTATAAGTAATAAAGAATAAAAATAAGCGTCAAAATTAAAGTGTGAGATAAGTTCGATATTTTTACATAAAGTTGTAGTGGTCCAAACAAGGATTTCGGGGATATAAGGAACGCCAAAATCCGAGTTATAACGAAGAAGTTATGACCCGTCGAAGTTTCGCGACAGAACCAGCACGATACTGGAAAGCGTAAATAGTGAATTTACGATAGAGCGAGATTTAGCCTTAGCGATCTAAACGAAAGTCGTAGAATATGTTAAACTGAGAACATCGATAAAAAGAACGCCCAAATCTGACTTCGTATGAAGAATTTATGATTTTTCGAAGTTTCGTGTTAGTAGTGTACAGCCCGAAATTCGAATATTAGATCGAGCGGTTTTTAGCCAACACGACCTAAACGAGAATCGAAGATCTCGTTAAGAGTAGCATAACAAGAAAAAGATGGGCGAAAACGGACGTCAAATGAACAAGTTATGAGGATTTAACGGACCAATCCTGTCCCGGTCTGTTAATAATATAAAATTTAAAATCGAATCAAAATTAGCCAATGGTGTTTAAATGAAAGTTGTAGAGTACGTTCCCAACTTCGCGTGGATATAAAGAACGTCGAAAACGGAGCTCGTATGCGAAAGTTATATTTTTTAGAGGTCGGAAAGTGAGTTTGCGAAATCTGTTGCGAGGGTGATGACGTGGCTCAATCAGGGTCGTCGCTTGCTGCTCACGCTTCGCTTCAGATTTACGACACGTCGCTTCGCAGTACGCCCCGCACCCGAAGAGGTTATGCCCCGCGTAGGTCCGATCTGATCCAACCGATTGAGTGCAAGACAGCTGGGTCCAAGCTCGTGGTCTTATCCGAGGAGTACGCCGAGCGTACCCTCGGTACACCCAACGTAAATCCAAACTTCGGTCCCAATAAATACCATACGAATTCTTCCGGATTTTTCACACTTTTTCACTTCTCTCTCTAAACTACTTTCTCTCTCTAACCCCTTTTGAGTCCCCTAAGCCCTAGTTAAACCCCTTAGCTTCCGAGGAAAGCCCCGAGGCTCCCGGAGTCCCGAGAAAAAGAGCCTTTCGGTTTTGAAACGCTGCTCCAATTAAGTTCCGGTTTTCGATAAAATTCGCTGTAAGTGTGCTACGCTTACGCAATTTTTAATATAGCTTTCAAATAATTATAGGAATGTTATTAGGTCCTTAAAATAATTATTTGGGCTATTATTATGAGTTATATCGAGTGTTATTAACGGTTATATAATAATAATAATAGTCAGACAATTAATTTGTCGCGGTTATCGTTAGACTAAACCCTAGTGGTATCGATACTAGGTTTTATCGAAGGAATATCGTTTTGAGAGTATCGAAGCGCTGTCCGAATGTTGAGTCACCACCTTTCAGGTGAGTGCATAGTTACTTTCAGCTTACACATAAATATGAAGTATTTTATATAAATTACATGCTATGTGTGCTTATTATCTGAAATGCTTGCTATCTATGCTGGATGAACGTTTTATACATGTTTTCAATGATTTTAACTGTATATGTATTTTATATCTACAAAATGTGTTGGGTATAACATGGGTAGATGTAATAGTTGTTGTGTGACAAAATAAAATAATGAGAGGCCTCGTTATAGATGTTATTGATGACCCAGTCATCTAGCGGAGTATAGATGACGACCACAGACTATTCTAGACAGTCCAGTGGAACACTAGCAGGCTCGCAACCTGTAGGTGTTTATTCGAACTGTGTGTTTATTTGAGCTGTGTGCTCACCAGATGTACTCCATCCCCCACATGGTTGCCTTAAGGACAATTATTGCTCAGGAATCCCCTTAGCAGTAGTGTCCATCCCGATGATAGTCCTTAGACTAGGTCCCTTGTGTTAGATGTTTTAGGGACGTAAAGTGTGGATAACGGGAACAGGTAATTGGGTTTGTTTGGTTTGATAAAGCTAATAACTTATTTATTGTGGGTTGAAAACCCTATGTGCTCACCAGGCTCCCAAGCCTGACCCACTCAGTTTCTTGTATTATAGGTAGTGGCGCTTGAGCATATATATGATGTTTGGACGAGGGATTACGGATATAGGCATTATGAAATAATGTAATAAGGCTTATATTGTACTGTTTATGCTTTTGATCTGTATGAAGATGACATCCCAAGTCTTTTAATGAAATACATTTCTATGGAAATGCTTTTGATAAATCTTTATCATATTTTGTTTTGGGAAAAATTCCGCAACACTTTTATTTAAAATGTTACTCTAATTTTTAAACAAAGCATAAACAAACCGGTCTTTTTTGGCCGTGATTTTGGGGATGTCACATTTTACATGATTCACTTGGCTCTTCTTCCTTCGGTTGAAATCCAAAATAGCCTCAGAGCTCATCAGTTTTATCAAGGGAATGGAAGTTGTCATCAAACTCCCAGTTATGAGAAATGGAAGTGACAATGGCTCAGAATTCACTAATTCCACCATTGAAAAGTTCCTCACTAAAAAAGGAATTGACTACAACTTCTTGGCTCCCTATACCCCACAACAAAATGGTGTAGTTGAACGACGAAATAGAACTCTTGTTGAAGCTACTCGATCCATGTTGAATTTTGCAAATCTGCCACTATACCTTTGGACTGAAGCAGTACCTACTGCTTCCTTCACTCAAAATCAGAGTATCATCAATCGACGCCTCAACATGACACCGTGCGAAGAAATGAATGGTCGGAAGCCAACAATCTCATTTCTACATGTCTGCGGATGTAGGTGCTTCATCAAGAACAACTGAAATCAGCTTACCAAGTTTCAACCTAAAGCTGATGAAGCCATATTCCTTGGGTACTCCTCAAAATCGAAAGCTTACAGATTTCTTAACCGGAGAAATCATGTTTTGGATGAAAGCTTTGATGTTACTTCGGATCCTCTTCTTCTACCACTCCGGACGGAGGTTCAAATGCCAAACATCATGAAGATGATGCAACAACAAAGTCAGGTCCTTCAGCAAACGTTTCCTCACAAGCTCCTCCAAACAACTTGGATTCTGATTCCGAATCCTCCATTGGTGACTACATAGACCCCTTCGCACTCCTCGAGATCCAAACTAATGTCTCTGACACCATTCAAAAAGTGGCCTCCATTGAAACTTCTGTCACTAAGCTAAATACGAAGATGGATCAAAAAGTCTCTGGACTTGATTCCAAGCTTGATGTCATTCTTCAATCTCTTTCTCAACATTTCGGACCATTTGTTGCTGAGAGAGAAGCTCAACTGGATCAGCTGATCTCTCTCCGGCTCAAACAAACAATGGAAGAAGTGGACTCAAAATACGACATTCTGGTCGATAACTATCTCAACACAATCACTTCCATGCTGAAGGTCCATGACGACTTGGTGGCTACTACCAACGACCTAATCAAGCAGACCCACATTTGTCATGAGAAACAAATTCAAAGGTTGGAGAAGGAGATCAAACAGAAGGATGAGATGAACATGATAAGTCAACAAGTCCTTATCAAACTTCTTCGCTCATCTTGGAACATCGTTCATGTTCCGAACCAGAAGTTTGATGAGATGATATCCATCCTCGGTGACATGTTCAAACACCGTGCTGCTCAAGCCCCAACATCTGAAGCATATGACACCCTCACTCTTCAGCTCAACACTGGCCTTCAAAAAGTCTTCTCAAAATTTGAAGAGCTCAAGGATTCCATCATACTTGCACCGGTTCCAAGGTCACATGATGCAAGAGTGGGAGAAGGACCAAGTAAACCCTGGAAACCTGCCTTAGAGCTCAAACTCCGAGATGATGACTTGGATTCCGATGATGAAGTCCAAATCGTGTCCGGACTTCTAGGAAACTCTTCTGCTGAAGAAGAAGACAGTGACGAAGATAAGTACATCACAGATGGAGTTCTATGCCTTGAAGCTCCTAAGAAACTCTTTCCTAAAGTTCTATCTGAGGGAGAGAAGAGAATTTGGTCCGCAACCTCCTGGCCAACTACTTTTCTAGATGCTTTTCAAAAAGCAGTTCAATTGGCCAAAGCAAAATCCCTCCTCACTGCAAAGGCCTTCCGAGCCACTCCCTCAGTACATCCCCTCACTCCGGAACCAAAAATCGCTCTGATCGATCAGGGCTCTCCTCTCCGGATCCCAAATGATATTCCGGAAGAACCATTTCCGAATACCAGTCTGGAATTCATGATTGACAAAAACAATAAGATGGTTGTCAATGCACTTCAAAGAGACAAAGGAAAGAAGCCTATGACTGCTGAAAAACAATCCTTTCATTCCGGACCTCCCCTCAATCATAATTTGGATGGTCGCATGAAGAAACCAATAAGGCACTAGAGGACAACATTCAGATCCAAGCCCTGAAAGACAATCCAGAGCCAATGCGAGGCATCTCTACTCTTTGCCGTGAAGGAATTCTCAAGGCTGAGGAAATAATTCCTTGCATGTACTGCGGCATCTCTTCTTATGATTCCAATAAGATGGATCTTCCTCTCTCCCCCTTCAACAAATTTTACATTAAGTTTGCTCTGCTTCACCCATCAGATGATCCGCTAGTGACTATCCGGACTGAAAGAGAGAGACTCAAAACCTTTTATTCCACACATGCTCAACCTCTCAACGAAGTCTGGTCAAGGAAAAGAATCACCAAAGTGGAAGGCTTCAGAAGAAAAATACTTGTAAAGTTTGAGCTTAACTGCCCCCTCTTCCGTTTCCACATCCTCTGGAACAAGCCTACTGCCCGGATCGTTACTGATGCGGACTTCCCATCCATGAACGCAAATGACATCCTCTGTTTAGCTACCTACTTTAGAGAAAATGAGAAGGATGATATAAGTACGGGAGCATACCACGCCACTCTAAGCTTTCCAAAGGATTACGTTGCAGAATTCTGCAGACGTGATTATGAGCGTGCACATCTCTATGGGACAGAACAATTTGTTGCCAAAATTGTCTTCGTTCTTTCGGAAGTCGAAGTTCTTTCTAATGGTCCAATTGAAGAACTGATTTTAGGGTTTTTCTATACCACAAGGAAAACAAGCAAGAAGGACTGCTTCCAAGTCACTGAAAAACATTTAGTTCCGACCAAGGCCCTAAACAAGTTCATATCCCAGGCATCCAAGTCTGATGCTCCGGAGCATGTCAAGGCAAGGTTCGTAAGTCAGTTGGCGTGGTACATAGAGGTCCGAGAGTAGTTTTTCCGAGCATACACCTTCATTGAGGAAGAAATGAACTAAGCTTGCTGGATTGCTAATTTCACTTAGGAGGAGATTGTTGGAACCTGAAAGTGAACCACTATCAATCCTAAGTCCACATTTCGAAGCTCAGACGTTCCGGAGTAGGTGTTCCGGATTCAATAATGAAGGAGTAGTCCGGAATATTGTCTGGACTAGAAAAGGAGGTGAAAAGAAGACTGAAGACATTCCGGAGTAACTCTCATGTCCGGAATGAATGCTGATCCGGAAGAACCTTATTTTGTCTTAAAGTATTTATTGTATTTGTACTTGTTTTGATGTAACGTCTCGTAGGACTTAGTCTATTATCTTATTTGGACAATCAGAATGTCAAAAATATTTCTTTTGTCCGGTCCTATGTAAACATTGTAGTTAATTCGCTGTAACCTTTTCTCCTTTATAAAGGAGCATTTAATACAAGTCAATCACAGATATTTTATTCACTTTTTTCATCTTTATTAAGTTCATTAAAACATTCATGTTGTTTCTCATTTATTATCTTTACTTTGATCATTTATTGTCTTGATCATTTGCTGAATATTCTATCTAAGACTTGACTAGTCTTTCCAGTCTAGACTTGAACTATTATTAGCAAGCAGAGATTGATCTTAAGCTTTCACTCAAGGTTTGAGTTCTCAAACCTTGTCCCTGCGCATAGATCTTGTTCTCACAGAGATCAACGAGAACCTTAACTTCATGGAAGAACCAGTCGAAATCTTGAATCGAGAGATCAATCGAATAAAACCAAGTCGCATACCAATAATGAAGGTTCGCTGGAATGCCAAGCGGGGACCTGAATTCATGTGGGAGTGTGAAGATCAAATGAAACAGAAATATCCGCATCTCTTTCCGAGTCCATGATTTGTATTCTATGTTTGAATTTCGGGATGAAATTCCCTCTATCGGGGGGATGATGTGACAACTCGAAACTTTTTCCGTTACCGTTAATCAACTTCCGTTAATCATAAACTCAAGTTGTCTTATCATTTCCACTTTAGAGTCCCAAATTACTATGTTGGTTAACCATGCATGCTCCATTAACGACTTATAAAGACACGATCTGCATTTTCATAGATTTGCATACAAGTTCACATTTTTCCTAAGTAATTAGATTGGGATTTTTTTTATATATGTTCTAGTACTTTATATTATAGTTTTACAGAGACTTACGTCCTATCACAACCCTTTCGGGTAACGACAATCCACCACACAAAGAAGCGATGAATGAAAATGACATTCATTCAAAGTTCATTTTATAGGTCATTTCCTTATACCTCTCTTATAACATGGTTTCATGAATGAGGCTTGGTCTTGGTTTTACTGATGAATTATTATTCTTTTACATATGGTATTATATACTCTTATAAATATATGTAAGGGTGTATTTTAAACTTTTTAAGAATACAAAATTTAAATCTTATTAACTTAATTAACTTTAAATTAAATATTTAAACCATTTAAGATTTAATAATTATCTTTTAATTAAATATTTCATTAATTATATTAAATCATTTAAGAATTAAGTGATTATCTTAATTAGACTTTTAATTAAACAATATTAATTATTTATTTTCATCCTTAATTTTCGAATTAGGGTTTATCTAATTACCTAGTTTAAATGTTCAGATTTTAATAAATGAATATAAACAGTTATATCTAGTAATTATCCAACAATTTGAAAAAGGCAAGAAAATCCTAAAACCCAGTATGCCAACAGGGCACGTCGTGCAAGTAGAGAGGCACGCTGCTTTTACATTTAGCATGTATTTTTTGTTTCTTATGCTTTTCATCAATGCACATATAATAGAAAAACATAAACTATGATTCCACTGATGGATTTTTTAGGATACAAAACAAAAGATTTACACGACGGAATCATAAAACTTTTTCATGGGCACATGCAACCAAGAGATATGTGATATTTTCTCATTATAGAAACATACTATGAAAAACTAATCTAACCTATGTATTCTCAAAAATCACAAAGAATAGAATACATACCTTTAGCTATAAACGGATATAACAACCTTGACTCTTCAAATTCTTTATTAGAAAACAAGCACTAATAGTGTGGATGCCTTTAGTGGCTTACACCTAATACCCTAGAACCCCTTGGAAAGAATTAGGAGAGACGAGATAGGAGGAAACCTGATTTCTTTTTTGTGTATATGTAGGATTGAATTTTTGCTAGGGTTATAGTCTGTATTTATAGTTGGTGGATCTGTAGGATAAACCCTAATTTGAATAATTAAATAATAGGATTTAATCTATTCGATGCAGTTATTCTTATTAGCTATAGGAGGCTTCCAAAACCCTTATGGACCCCTATCAAAACCGTCCATGCTATGGAGGGTTCTAGAATGCCTTCCTTGCTTAACAATTAAACAATTGCAATTCGACCCGTTCACCTTTAATTAATCCACAATTATTTTCTAATTAATTTTGATTAATTCTAAATTAATTATTAACCATTTCTAATTAATTTATTAATCATATAATAAATTAACAAATTATTTCCTCACTTTCCTAATGATACTTCTAGCTAATTCTAGTTATTGAGGGAAACCTAAAAAGGACTTTGCATTTATTCAATAAAGTTATACCGATTTAGTTATGACATTAGACACCTAATCCAACAGCTTCATGGGAGGAAGTGTCGAATCACGATTTGCCAGGGTGAGATCGGCCAGAGAGTTATGGGAATCACTTAGGTGGGGCTCAAGATCACAAGGATTATTCGGTAGGTACATATGAGACTATAAACAACTCAGAGTTGACAGAAGAGTAATACATATCGACGTCGTTTTGATATTGAGTTCCACGTGGCTAACTATGCGCTTTTGAAGGTGTTATCTTGGAAAGGTGTCATCCAGTTTTGGAAGCAGTGCGAGCTATGCCCCCATATATATTGGACCATTTAGATTGATTGGCATGGTAGGCAAGGTTGCTTACTATTTGGATCTACCTAATGAGCTGAACTATATATATATATATATATATATATATATATATATATATATATATATATATATATATATATATATATATATCATGTTTCTCAACTAAGAAAGTGTAATGCAGATGAGACCTCCATTGTTATGTTGGATAATACTCATGTGGACGAGCATCTGCATTATATCGAGCGACCGATTGCAATCTTGGATAAGAGGACAAAGACGTTGCGACACAAGGAAGTAGATTTGTTGAAGGTGTAGTGGAAGCACCAGAAGTGTTCCAAGTGGACTTGGGAACCCGAGGATGATATGCGCAAGAGCTATCTAGAGCTACTTTTCGAAGTGGATTTCGAGGATGAAATCTGATTCAAGTATGGTAGAATTGTAATATATGTATTCTATGTGCAAATATTTTATTTTGAAGTTAAGAACTTTGATATTTCCCGATACCATGGCACGATAAGACCTGGACCAAGCCGCAAATCATTTAATGGCAGCACAGTGAAGTCCTCGCCACAACGCAGTGGTGGTTGGGGTTAAAATCCCTAAACCTCGGGCCTTGGTCGTTATTTAAGGGCTCTAACTTCTATGGTTGCCTCATTAGGCATCCTCCATCCCCTGAAATTATCGTTACTAACCTTAATCCTTTTTGGTTCTTTGAGAGATTATTCTTGGTGTTTTGGTGTAATATTGAAGAAGGTGTTGAGCTTTGGTGAAAGGAGAAGAGCAACTATAACATAGCTTGTCCGTCTAATCCATCTTCTAGACTCTTGGGATGTATAAAGTCTAAACCTTTGTTTTTATCTCCATAGATCTAAGATATATTGGTAGTATGGTCATTTTCATCCCAAATTTACATCGTTTTATCCTAATTTTGATATGTGATGGAATAAAAACAACACCGGTTAATATTTATTACGTTTTGAAACTAAATATCAATAATCATACAAAAAATCATACCTAAATGATGTTGGATTAGGTGTCTAAGCCCATACCTATAATTCGTATATACTTGAATTGATAGTAGCACAATCCTTTTAGGTTGCCTTCATACTAGCAACTAGACATGATGACTTTTGGAGAGAGAGGTTGAATTTATTATTTAGCTAATAAAGTGGAATAAATGATTTATGAATGTATTATGAAAATAATATATTAATTAGACATCATGTTGTTTAATTAATATTTAATCAGAAATTAATTTAGAATTAACTTTGGGATTAAAGTAATTAATTAAAAGTACAGGGGCTTATTAGCAATTAATTAATAGTTCTGGTTTTGGGCTCTTGGACAACCCTAAAGAGGGTTGGACAAATACTATAGGGAGACACCATTGTTTTCATCTAATGTCTTGTGAAGGGGAGTCCATGGGCTCCTTAGGCCTTAAGCTGGAAATTAGGGTTTCCACCATCAAACCCAAGCTTTGGGACTAAGCAACCTAAAATATAAAATGAGTCTCACCCCTATAAGTTTCGGCTATCACTGGGAAACCCTAGAAGATCTGAAACTTTGAGTAACTTCCCTCCTCTCTCCTCTCATCCTCTTGCTTGGTGTGTTTGTGATCCATTAGAGGTGTCACACTTGTGACACTTGATCTCAAAGTTCAAGATCTTCAATGAACCCATTGTTATTAAAATATAACAATAAGGTATGTTTTCTAATCCACATTTTTTTAAATTCGAAAATACTAGAAGCATGTTAGGGTTTCTTGTTTTTGTGTTTATGTTTCTATGTCTAATAGAGAAAACATAGATCCAATTATTTAAGGTTGCATGCACACATAGGATTGTTTAAATTCTCAAAAATCATCATTGATATCAGAGCTATTGGTTTTGTTTTCAATTAGATTTGATGTAATTGATTGAATTTGACAAAATTATGATTTATGGAAATTAAACCCTAGGCCATGGATTTTTTGCAAATCAGGGTTTCATAACCCCATTTTTCGAAATTTGCTAAGGGATTTAAAACCCTTTTCTTTGGCCTCATAATTTTCGAGATCCAGGGTTTCCTAACCCTGAGGTTTTCAAAAATAAGGCAATGACTGAAAGCCTTTCCTTCCACCTTAAGTCATGGATTTCGAAATTAGGGTTTCTTGGGTGGGTTGTTATTTTTCGTAATTATTTTGTTAATTACTTAATTAGATAATTAAAGATTTTGGTGCATCCCACCCAAAATTTTCGAAATCTAGGGAGTAAGGAATTAGGTTAAATTAATTTATTTAATTTAATGAATAATCTTTATTTGATTTAATAAATTAATTAATGGTTAAATTAATAGATAATTATTAAATCAAAAATTTAAAATTTAAAATTACATTAAATTTTTTTTTAATTTTCGAAATTTTGAATAGATTTAAAACCCTAGTATTTTGAAATGTCTAAAATACATCATTATACTATATGCAATATTAAAAGTTTAAATATTTACTATACGTATAAGACAAGTCAGTTAAACCGCTAGTACGTCTCATTCACAAAGCCAATCTATAAGGGGGCATAATGAAATTGTCTATAATATGGCAGTTGAATGGGTGTCCACTCTAACCCACCGCTTCCTTGATTGGTGGAGGGTCGTTAGACGAATGGGTTTTATAGGACACTTAATTCTCATTAATAAGTATAATGGAATAAATAAAGTAACTAAAAGTTTTTATTAAATTCTCAATCCTAGTTACTTTAGGAAAAGGTGAATTTGATGCTAATCCATGAAATTGCACATTGCACTTTATAAAAGTCATCAGTGGAGCGTGTATGGTTAACCTACACACTAATATGGACTTATAAAGGGTGGCAATGGGTGTCCTGTAAATTATCATTGATTAATGGAGTGTGTGTGGTTAACCGACATATTAATTAGGTGATAAATGACATTGAGAGTACCGAGCTAATTTGCATGGTTATTAACACCTTGTTTGTGATCCTCGATATCCCAATCACAAATGGAAAGGGCATAATCGATATTAAACATGTCATTGAATAGTTCAATGAATCTCAAAAGATCTAGGAATTTCATTTAAAACCTAATTCGTTTAAATTTCATTTTTCGTGGTCAAATTGGTAAACCATTACCAACCTTTAAATAATTTGCAATTAGATTATGACATACCTCTTCTTAATTGTGAATTATTTAGTTGGGTCATAGCCTTAATATTTCATTTTGGTGTTATATTAAGGATTTCCTTATCTAATCAAAACTTGTCCTTTTTCCTTTTCAGATGTTAACTTTCAACAACGCTTCTGGTTCCTCCAACAACAACTCCAACCACTTCTCGCTCTTAAGCATCTCATCAAAAGTCACTTTTGATGGTACTAATTAAAATGATTGGATACACAACATCAAGACGACTTTACACTTCGAGCACAAGGAATATGTTCTCGAAAACGAGTTGAACGAGATTGATGAAACAAAATCTACTCCTAAAGAGATAGTTGAGTATAGGTGACATTGCAATGATGCAACCAAAGTGTCATGCATCATGGTGGCTACTATGGCTCTTGAGCTACAAAGGTTCTATGAGGACTATTGGCCATATGATATGAACAAGGACTTGATGGAAAAGTTCCATCAACGAGCTCGTTAAGAGAGATACGACATAGTCAAGTCCCTCATAACAAGCAAGATGAAGGATGGAGAGTCTGTCACGACCCACTTGCAACGCATGCAACGTTACATGGATCATCTGTTGAATTGGCTATTGACATAGTCTTGCACTCATTGCATAGTTGTTATGATTAGTTCATTATGACTTATCATCTAGACAAGGAGGAAACCACATTAAGTCAACTCCAAAGCTTGCTGAGTGATGAGTTGAAAAACTCTTTGATCGTTTAGATCTCACACAGGTTAATCAGAATAATGCAAATAGAATAACAAACAAGAGAATGAATCAATAATGAGCTAAATGGTTCAATAGATTCACGCATTAGCAGAGCTCGATAAAGAACTTCCACTGTAGAGGCTTTTAGGGTTTTAATCGATAAAACCGTGATCACTATGAATGATCGATTAAAACAGCTATTTACAAAGATGCATGCAATCATCTATAAATACTAAACCCTAATAATTAAATCACGGATGGACAGGCCCAATCCGGATACAAAATTGGACTAAGGACCGAGCCCAAGACGCAACACATAACGGACCTTACAATCTCCCCCTTTGCGTCAATTGGGGCGAGACTCTACTTTGGCTTACTAGATCCTACTGCATTAACCTTCTTCGTGGTATCAAACAGGCAAGGAATGATGGCAAGAATAGTTTGTCTGAAATGAATATACCAGTTGATCATGTCATTGAAGTACTTCTTATCATCTTCAGAATTTTGCTTACACCGATTGATGATCCCCAGAACATGCTCCAGACACGAAATGGTATAAAGATGTTTGTCAGCCAAGGCGAACAGACATTTTTGTCCTTCATTCCTGGTGGACATAACTGATTTTCGCTTTGGATCGATCCTCCCTATCTGCATTTTATTCAAATCACTTGCAGAACCGACTGGGGAGATGGTGGGCTTCTTCCTGAATACATTAGCAATTTCTTGATCCATCTTAGCAACCTCCATGATATAACAAACCAACATCCTCTTGAAGTGATCTATGATCGGCCCATATTTAGCTTCATTGGTGAGGAGGATATTATGCAGGATGATCCAATTGTGACGATTCAGGTTAGGAAGATTAGCGAGAGTAATGGCATGTTCGGCTTTATCTGACCCCCGAAAGGGTTTGATGACCCGAATGTTGACGATCTTCTGTGCACTCCACGTCTGATACTGAGGCTGAGCAAACCTCAGATAAAAATCAATAAGTTCCCTATCGACCTTCGGGTGAGGATGAGGGACTTCAGCAATGTGGGGAAATGCATGAAATATAAAGGCCTTTCGGGTCAAGGGCATGTCAAACTGAGAGTCAAAAGAGTTAACCCTATCCAAAGAGATCACAGGTTCAAGCCAGAGGATGCTGGGGGACTCGATAGCTTCTTTGATAAGCTTCTCAAGAGTCCATGGAAAGAATAGGGTTTTTCGACTTTCAAGGAGATCATGAGCCTCCTTCATCCTCCTTTCATTTGCCTCGGCTTCCCTAGCGATCCAAGCACTCACGTCTGGTTCCTTGTCCCTTGCCTATTTCTTCAAGATATCAGCAATGGTTTCTTTGTCATCGTCTCCATCACTGTCATCGAGAATCTTTTTGCCTTTGTCTTGAGCACCCGAACCTAAAGCATGACCAGTTGTTGGTGGATCGGTTGCTTTAGTTGGAGCTGATGAAGAAGTAGGAGGCGGTTGAGATTGATTACTGCCCTTTGAAGCTCCTTCTGCCCCTTGTTTTGGATGGACCACTTGCTCAGGAAGCCCCTCAATTTTGCTGAACAAGGAAAGGGCAGGAGCAAGTTTCCCAGCAAGAGTTCGCCTCACTGAGTAGTTGACAATCAGGTCATGCGCTTCAATGATGTTTGAGAGGGCTCCGTGGACATCTGAAACACAACTCGAAATCACAGCTCGCTGGGATCGAAGAGAATTAACCTCCTTCTTAGTTTGGGAAAGCTGAAGACTCTTGATTTTTAGAGCAGTTGTTTTGCGTGCAAGTGTATCCATCACCGAGTTTTCCGAGGCAAGGTCTTCTTGGAGCTTGGTCAAGCGATCCTCAACGGCTGCCTGGAAGGATTTGTTGTCAGCTTCAAGGGTCTAACGATGTCACACCCCCAAACCTGAACGGCGGAAACATTCGGGGGCGGATGACTTCATGTGGTAACGTAACAAATGAATACATAGTAAAGAAAGCAATACAACCATCATATATATAATTGAAAGTTTACATTTGTCAAAAGTTACATGTTCAAAACCAATTACAATATGATGTCAAAATATGAGATTAAACTGGCGCCGCAGCATCTCTTCGTCAAAAGCATATTAGTACCTGAAATTACTGAATCCCTGGGACATACAAGTAATTTTGAAAGAGTAGATCAGCATTTAAGTTGGTGAATTTCATAAGTATTCAAGTGACAATGTTTGAATGAAATGAAATGTTTTATCTTTGTTTGTTTGTGTTTAGAAAATCCTATATTTTCTACTAGTATAAAAGTAGCCTTCACTCAAGACCAATGTTTGTTTCCAAAATGTATGTAAATGTAAAATAACCAATGAGTTTGAAAACCTTGTAAATCAATGCATTTTTAATACCCCTTGTGAGTTTTATAACCATACTATTGACTCTGAATGCCTATACACAACGTTCTTCAGGCGTTGGAATGTTATGACGTTTGTCACCCCAAACGGTGGACTGTAGCTAACAGTCAGGGCGCGGGTTGTCAAGCCCGTATAGATCTATACACAAACACCATGCTCCCCCCCAAGGGATTCTGGTATATAATACAGGACTTGAAATGTGTACTCGAACGTACATGAAGTTAGTGTCTCACAAATCCGTGGTATAAAAACTGATCTACTTGTTAAAATGTTACGTTTGTTCTTGTATACGAAAGTAAACTTCTTGAAATATATGTTTCTAGTACATAAGAGTTAGAAATCTGTTCGTAAAACTATACCTATTATAGTTTTCAAAAAGTGTGCCTTGTTTGTTTAGAAATACCTAGAAAAAGAATCACTTGTTTATGAAAGCATAGATTTTTGGTGTAGAGTCTAAGATAGACAAGAAAATCTAAGAACAGTTTAGTTTATACATGCATTACAACAACATTATATTTTAAAAGGTAAAATGCTATTGTGACACGGAAAACGAGGCAAAGTTGAGAGAGAGAGAAGAGAAATGAACCCTTTCTTTGGAAACCCTCGCATCCTATTTATAGTAAGGCTGGTCTGCCTCGGTACGCGGGGCGTACGCTCGTACGCAGCGCGTACGCGTACGTCATGCATGACCGAAGCCTCGACTGCCTCGGTTCGTATGGGACGGGTTGCTGGGTACGCGGGTCGGATGGGACAGGTTGCTGGGTACGCGGGTCGGATGGGACGCCGGGTCGGATGGGACGTCAGGTCGGACGGGTCGGACGGGTCGGATGGGTCGGTCTCTTCGGATAGTGCGACGTGGACGATCAGAGGCCAATCCTCTCGGTTACGCGGGGCATACAGGAGTACGCAGCGCGTACTTCGGAGGAGGATGCTGACTCCCCTTCGGATAATATCCGAGTTTTGAATTAAATAAATAATTAATTTATTTAATAAACTTCAAAAATTCATATCTTCTTCATACAAACTCCGTTTTCGATGGTCTTTATATCTTCGCGTAGGTGAGACTACGCTCTACAACTTTCGTTTAGACTCCGTCGGCAAATTCCAAAATTATATTTTTATTATTTATTAAAAATCCATCGTGTTTAAGGAATTTCTTAGAAAATTCATGACTTCTTTATCTGATGTCGGTTTTTGCCAGACTTTTTACCGCTGGAATACCATTGTTGAGACCTTCGATTCTCGTTTAGGTCATTCCGGCCAAAAGTCGCTCGATTACCGATTCGAGTTTTTTAGTTGTCTGTTGCTAAGCCGAAATTGGAAATATCATAACTTCGCTATATGAAGTCGGATTTGGGCGTTCTTTTCACGTACGATCATGGTTCAAAGACATTTAATCATAGAAGATAATTAAGTAGAACTTATTTGTACATTTTATTATGAAAGTAACTTTTTATTATTCGGAAGTGGTTACAATACTTGACCCATTTTGGTCGTTACAAAGACTTGAAATATCAGGTTGTCACATCATCCCCCCGTTAGAGAGAATTTCGTCCCGAAATTTAAAGTAGTAAAGATACTAGTGAACATGAAAGAGATGAGGGTACTTTTGTTTCATCTGATCTTCGTGTTCCCATGTGAATTCGGGTCCCCGCTTGGCGTTCCAGCGAACCTTCACGATGGTTATGCGACTTTGTTTTGTTTGTTTGACCTCTCGGTCCATGATTTCTACTGGTTCTTCCACAAAGTTGAGGCTCTCGTTGATCTCGATCTCGTCGAGTGGAATAACAAGAGTCTCGTCGGACAGACACTTTTTCAAGTTTGAGACGTGGAAGGTTGGATGGATGTTACTAAGTTCGCGCGGTAGGTTAAGCTTGTAAGCCACTGGGCCGATTCTGGCAAGAATCTCGAAAGGCCCTATGTATCTTGGATTTAGCTTCCCACGCTTTCCAAATCGTATTAAACCCTTCGACGGTGAGACCTTTAATAAGACGTGGTCTCCTACCTGGAATTCCAAAGGTTTCCTCCTTTGGTCAGCGTAGCTTTTCTGTCGGTCTCTTGAGGCTATCAATCGTTCACGAATCTGAACGATCTTCTCTGTTGTTTCACGTATGATCTCTGGACCGGTGAGAGTGCTTTCAGGAACTCTTCCTCTAGCTAACTGGGTATCGCCAACTTCAGTCCAGCACAGAGGGGATCTGCACTTTCGACCATAGAGGGCTTCAAACGGAGCAGCCTTTATGCTTGTATGATAACTATTGTTGTATGAAAATTCGACAAGGGGTAAATGAATATCCCATGCCTTTCCAAAGTCAATCACGCAGGCTCTCAGCATGTCTTCTAAAGTTTGTATTGTTCTCTCACTTTGTCCGTCTGTCTGTGGGTGGTAGGCTGTACTCATGTCTAGCCTAGTTCCCAGGGAACTTTGTAGTGACTGCCAGAATCTTGAAGTGAATCTACTATCTCGATCGGAGATAATGGATATCGGAACACCATGCAGTCGCACTACTTCCCTTAAGTAAGTTCTTGTAAGCTTCTCCATTTTGTCAGTCTCCTTGATGGGTAGGAAATGTGCGGATTTGGTCAGTCTGTCGACAATGACCCATATGGTATCGAGTCCACTTGTCGTCTTGGGTAACTTGGTTATGAAGTCCATAGTAATCCGCTCCCATTTCCATTCCAGTATTTCTGGTTGTTGTAGCAGCCCTGACGGTTTCTGATACTCGACCTTAACCTTAGCGCAAGTAAGACATTTACTCACGAAGGTAGCAATTTCTGCTTTCATGTTAGGCCACCAGTACAGTTTCTTAAGATCCAGATACATTTTATCTGAACCCGGGTGAACGGAATATCTTGAGTTGTGAGCCTCGGTCATGACTACGTTCCTGAAACCACCATGATTTGGGGTCCAGATTCAGTCCATGAGATAGTAGGCTCCGCCACCCTTGACTTCTAAATTCTTCTCCATTCCTCGCAGGGATTCACCCGCCACATTTTCAGGTTGCAAAGCTTCCATTTGTGCTTCCTTAATTTGTGTGGATAAGTGGGAATGGATAGTTATGGTCAGAGATTTGACCCTCCGACCAGTGTATTCCTTTCGACTGAGGGCGTCGGCTACTACATTGGCCTTGCTAGGATGATAACGAATTTCGCATTCGTAGTCATTTAGTAATTCGACCCATCGTCGTTGGCGCATGTTGAGTTCCTTCTGATCGAAAATGTGTTGAAGGCTCTTATGATCGGTGAAAATAGTACTCTTTGTTCCGTATAAGTAGTGCCTCCAGATCTTCAGAGCAAATACCACTGCTCCTAATTCGAGATCGTGTGTCGTATAGTTCACTTCGTGTGTCTTAAGCTTTCGGGAGGCATAAGCGATAACCTTCCCTCTCTGCATAAGAACACAACCAAGTCCTTGATTTGAAGCATCGCAATACACTACGAAGTCTTCTATCCCTTCGGGGAGGGATAGTATCGGTGCGGTGCACAAGGCCTGCTTTAGTGTCTGGAATGCCTTCTCTTGTTTCGCTTCCCAGTCAAAGGCCACACCTTTCTGGGTTAATGAAGTAAGAGGTTTCGCAATGCTCGAAAAGTTCTTTATGAATCTGCGATAGTAGCCAGCTAGACCTAGAAATTGACGAATTTCTGTAGGTGTCTTTGGTGCCGACCAGTTCTCAATAGCCTTAATTTTGGAGGGGTCCACGTGTATACCTTCTTCGCTAACAACGTGACCTAAAAATTCGACTCTTCGAATCCAAAATTCGCATTTAGAGAACTTCGCATAGAGTTTCTCCATTCGCAGTGTTTCTAGGACTTTTCGTAGGTGTTGACTATGCTCTTCCTCACTTCGAGAGTAGATAAGTATATCATCGATAAAGACGATGATGAACTGATCCAACTAAGGGCGGCATACCCTATTCATTAGGTCCATAAATACTGCTGGTGCATTGGTTAATCCGAACGGCATCACCACGAATTCATAGTGTCCATAACGAGTTCGGAAGGCTGTCTTTGGAATGTCCCCCTCTAGAACTCGTAATTGGTGATATCCGGATCGCAGGTCTATTTTGGAGAAGTAGTTCGCCCCTTGAAGTTGATCGAATAGGTCGTCGATACGGGGTAGAGGATAGCGGTTCTTGACAGTAAGTTTGTTCAGCTCTCTGTAGTCGATGCACATACGGAACGATCCGTCTTTCTTCTTTACAAACAAGACCGGTGCTCCCCAAGGTGAGAAACTTGGTCTTATGAATCCTTTGTGAAGGAGTTCATTAAGTTGACTGGAAAGTTCCTGCATCTCTGCTGGTGCAAGACGATAAGGCGACTTCGCTACTGGGGTAGCTCCTGGAATTAAGTCGATTCTAAACTCGACTTGGCGTTGCGGTGGTAATCTTGGTAGTTCTTCTGGAAAGATATCAGGAAAGTCGCGTACTACCGAGGTGCTCTTGATGTCCTTCAGTTCTTGACTTGTATCGACGATGTGCGCTAGGAATGCTCGACAATCCTTCCGCAAGCACTTTCGAGCTTGGATGCACAAAATGATGCGAAGGTTTGCACTAGATTTGTCGCCGTAGATAACCAATGTTTCGTTGTTTGGGAGGTTAAGACGGACTGCTTTCTCAAAGCACATGATGTCGGCGCGAAGAAGACTCAACCAATCCATGCCGACTATGACGTCGAAACTTTTAATTTGAACCGACATGAGATTGATTGGGAAAGAATGGCCGTCTAATGATAACATACAGCCCATGTATATGCAATTTGTGTTTTCGGTTTTTCCATTGGCCATCTCTACAGTGAATGATTTTTCTAACTTGCTAGGTTTAGGTTTAAGTAAATGAATAAAGTTTTGACTCACGAAGCTTCTCTCCGCTCCACTATCGAATAATATGCGTGCGTATGAATTATCGAGAAGGAACGTACCAGCAACTATAGTTGGGTCAGCTACAGCTTCGTCGTGGCCTATTGCCAAAACTCGTCCCACACCTCCGGTGCCTGCTGCCTTAGGACAGTTTCTCTTGTAGTGGCCCACCTCGCCACAACCGTAGCAAGCCTGCCCTACACCCGCACCGGGAACTTGAGTGATCGGCTTTGCGGGTTCCTTGCAGAAACGGGCTGTGTGCCCTTTCCTGCAGCAGTTGGCGCACTGCATATCTCGACAAGGTCCATGGTGGTGGTAATTGCATTTGGTGCATTTTGGGAGGTTGCCTATATAAGGCTTTGTTGGGTAGGTATTTGTAGGGGCTGTAGCAGGTACAATGGCAGCATTTACTGACACCAGTTGTTTCTTTGTGGATTCTTGGGAAGACCCACCCTTCCCTTTCATCCACGCTCTCTTCCTGCCATTGTTGTTGTTGTTGCTGTTGTTGTTGTTGTTTTTGTTGTTGTTGTTTCCTTTCTGTGGTGCTGGTGCAGAAGTGGTTGAGTTCTGATGACCTCCGTAGTCGATTAGAGATTGTGCCAGTTCCTTAGCACTTTCAAAGGTGTCAGGTTTAGAAGCTAACACGCTTGATCGCATTTGGGGCGTCAGTCCCTAGATGTACCTTTCTATCTTCTTGCTCTCGGGAGCAATCATATCTGGACAAAGGATAGCCAGTTCGCAGAATCTGTTGGTATAAGTAGCGATGTCGGTACCCACCATTCCGAGAGTCCATAGCTCGTGTTCAAGCTTTTGAATCTCTCCCCGTGGGCAGTATTCTCTCATCATCATGGCCTTCAAGCTCTCCCAGCTTATGGAGTTTGCCACGATTAGAGTAAGTACTTTAACGTGGCCATTCCACCAAGTTAAAGCTTTATCGAGAAGGGTGAAAGTTGCAAATTTGACCTTGCTGTGCTCGGGGCAGGAGCAGATTTCAAAGACTGCCTCCGTCCTTTCAATCCACTGCCTCAGGGCCATCACACCACCAGTACCATAAAACATTCGGGGCTTGGCATTAGTGAAGTCCTTATAGGTGCATTCTCGAGGTGGTCCATGACTCTCGCCATGGTTGGATGGGTGTGTGCCAGATCCCGAGCCATTAGCACTTGAGTTATTGATCTGTGACATGGCAGCTGCCACCGCTGCGGTGACTGCCGCTTGAAACATTACAGCATCAAATTGGGGTGGTGGAGGTGGTGGTGGTATAGGTGCTTCCTCACCATTGTTTCGCCTCGGATTCCTACGCGGAGGCATCCTTCAACTATAGATTGAAAAGACAAGGATAAGAATTTCATAGAATGGAAAATGTATGTGTCTCATGAACTATATCGCTATAGTTCAACAACAGATGATAGTATGAGTCTTAAAATAGAAGAATGAAAGTTATTTGTAAGACTGAAGGTATGAAACAAGTATTTGGGTTCACAAAGACCATTCAAGGTTCGAACGAAATACTTAACATAGTAGTAGTAGTGCCACTTATATTAATATAAAAGTTGTTACAACGATCAAGAAAACTTGACCCCTATAAGGGTCTCCGATTACTAAGTTCGAGAAATTTAAAGACTTTTAGCCGAGGTCCTAAGATATAACAAAATTTGAGTCCTAGACAAGCACTACTTGCGTCGAAGGTTGTGCTTGGAGCTTGACTCCGTATCTGATTGCTTTGACTCCATTAGACGCCTATCGAAAGCGGCTTGTTGTTCCCTTAGTTCGGCGAGGGCTGCAATCATTTGCGCTTGAAACGATTCAGCTTGGAATTGGGCGTTGTCTTGCATCTTGTCCAGCCTACGGATGTCAGAAGTGTGAACCTGCACTTCCACGTTGATATCCCGGAGTCGACTAGCTTGTACTCCAGACTGATAGGATTGATTGGCTAACTTACCCACCATTACCGGGAGTGCTCGATCAGCCGAACCTCCGCCGCGGACATCATAGAAGTCCCGACACATGCCGTAGGGAGGGCGTAGGTTTTGCTGTTGGCTCCAATGGTGGAGGTGACTTCCCCAGACGGGAGTCGGTCCTTGAAAATTCCTTACGAAGACGGGAGGTTGAATGGGTGGTGGATCGATAACTTCCGGCTCTGAGTCGGTACCGGAGTCATCACCCACTTCTATGGGTTCCTCGTCCTCTTCGGGATCATCTTCGATCCATCCTCCGTTGCCTTGGTTGGGAAAGTAGGGGTCGCCAGGGTGGTGAAATCCAGCCATTTGACTGTACGAGAAATAGCGTTATAAGAATTGAATAAAGTCGGAACATGTAAAACATGTAAGTTAAACTAGTTTAGATAGCAACTACTCCTATAGTATTTAAGTTCTTGTGTTTGATTCTTGTAATGGTTTGGTAAGTTTTGACTTGTTGCTTACTACGATCATTCCTCGATATACGTTGGTCCAATCTTGGGCAAATATAGTTGATCACGCTATATTTGTCCAAAATCTGATTACATATATCGAGTCTCAATCGTAGTGTCAACTTGTCTAATACTTGTATAGTTATATAACATGAAAATAATTTGTGGTATGCATGTAAGTGTACTTAAATGAACTATCAATTTAAGTTGAACGAAATGCTGCTTAAGTGTAAAAAGAAAATTTGTTTTGTCAGAGAGTATTAGTCCCTTAAGCATTTATAGTTTGTATATCTTATGTGGTTCGATATACTTAGTTCACTATAAACATTGCTCTGATACCAATCTGTCACACCCCCAAACCTGAACGGCGGAAACGTTCAGGGGCGGATGACTTCATGTGGTAACGTAACAAATGAATACATAGTAAAGAAAGCAATACAACCATCATATATATAATTGAAAGTTTACATTTGTCAAAAGTTACATGTTCAAAACCAATTACAATATGATGTCAAAATATGAGATTAAACTGGCGCCGCAGCATCTCTTCTTCAAAAGCATATTAGTACCTGAAATTACTGAATCCCTGGGACATACAAGTAATTTTGAAAGAGTAGATCAGCATTTAAGCTGGTGAATTTCATAAGTATTCAAGTGACAATGTTTGAATGAAATGAAATGTTTTATCTTTGTTTGTTTGTGTTTAGAAAATCCTATATTTTCTACTAGTATAAAAGTAGCCTTCACTCAAGACCAATGTTTGTTTCCAAAATGTATGTAAATGTAAAATAACCAATGAGTTTGAAAACCTTGTAAATCAATGCATTTTTAATACCCCTTGTGAGTTTTATAACCATACTATTGACTCTGAATGCCTATACACAACGTTCTTCAGGCGTTGGGATGTTATGACGTTTGTCACCCCAAACGGTGGACTGTAGCTAACAGTCAGGGTGCGGGTTGTCAAGCCCGTATAGATCTATACACAAACACCATGCTCCCCCTCCAAGGGATTCTGGTATATAATACAGGACTTGAAATGTGTACTCGAACGTACATGAAGTTAGTGTCTCACAAATCCGTGGTATAAAAACATATCTACTTGTTAAAATGTTACGTTTGTTCTTGTATACGAAAGTAAACTTCTTGAAATATATGTTTCTAGTACATAAGAGTTAGAAATCTGTTCGTAAAACTATACCTATTATAGTTTTCAAAAAGTGTGCCTTGTTTGTTTAGAAATACCTAGAAAAAGAATCACTTGTTTATGAAAGCATAGATTTTTGGTGTAGAGTCTAAGATAGACAAGAAAATCTAAGAACAGTTTAGTTTATACATGCATTACAACAACATTATATTTTAAAAGGTAAAATGCTATTGTGACATATGTTATATATATATATATATATATAAAAGTTCCTTTAAATGTTTATAAATCGCATGTGATTTGAATATATAACAGTATATAAAAGAGTTTCTTTATGAAACACACGATAATACTCATGTGTTTTACTTGTAATCCCCCCCCCTTGAAAGCATATAAAAGTATTTAGAATAATTAAAAAGGTTGATTAAGGGGTATGAAACTCACTTGAAAGTTTTGGAGATAGCGAGATGGAAAACCGGGCAGAGTTTCGTCTCGAGAAACGGATTTTCCTCGGGATTCTCGGGAATCTCGGGAGTAAAATCGACCTTCGGGACTTGAGCCAAAAAGACCAGAGCTTCGGGTTTGAACGGACACGGAAAACGAGGCAAAGTTGAGAGAGAGAGAAGAGAAATGAACCCTTTCTTTGGAAACCCTCGCATCCTATTTATAGTAAGGCTGGTCTGCCTCGGTACGCGGAGCGTACGCTCGTACGCAGCGCGTACGCGTACGTCATGCATGACCGAAGCCTCGACTGCCTCGGTTCGGATGGGACGGGTTGCTGGGTATGCGGGTCGGATGGGACAGGTTGCTGGGTACGCGGGTCGGATGGGACGCCGGGTCGGATGGGACGTCGGGTCGGACGGGTCAGACGGGTCGGATGGGTCGGTCTCTTCGGATAGTGCGACGTGGACGATTAGAGGCCAATCCTCTCGGTTACGCGGGGCGTATAGGAGTACGCAGCGCGTACTTCGAAGGAGGATGCTGACTCCCCTTCGGATAATATCCGAATTTTGAATTAAATAAATAATTAATTTATTTAATAAACTTCAAAAATTCATATCTTCTTCATACGAACTCCGTTTTCGATGGTCTTTATATCCTCGCGTAGGTGAGACTACGCTCTACAACTTTCGTTTAGACTCCGTCGGCAAATTCCAAAATTATATTTTTATTATTTATTAAAAATCCATCGTGTTTAAGGAATTTCTTAGAAAATTCATAACTTCTTTATCTGATGTCGGTTTTTGCCAGACTTTTTACCGCTGGAATACCATTGTCGAGACCTTCGATTCTCGTTTAGTCATTCCGGCCAAAAGTCGCTCGATTACCGATTCGAGTTTTTTAGCTGTCTGTTGCTAAGCCGAAATTGGAAATATCATAACTTCGCTATATGAAGTCGGATTTGGGCGTTCTTTTCACGTACGATCATGGTTCAAAGACATTTAATCATAGAAGATAATTAAGTAGAACTTATTTGTACATTTTATTATGAAAGTAACTTTTTATTATTCGGAAGTGGTTACAATACTCGACCCATTTTGGTCGTTACAAAGAGTTGAAATATCAGGTTGTCACAAACGAAGACTGGCAAAGTGATGCTTTTCTGTTTCCAAGGAAGTAGCAAGCTTCTCAACAACCGAATCAATCTTCACTGCATTAGATTCAGCTGCCCCCTGTAAAGCCTCCAAAAAGGTGTTAGCATCGCGAAATAGTTTTTCGACTTTTTTCGTCGCAGCAGTACAGGCCTTTGTGGATGCATCTATAGCAACAGTAGCAGAGTTGATGGAGGCTTCGTGTGCCTTGGTGAAAGTATCAACCATCCCCTGAATGGCAGCTTTTGTGATATGGGACCGAGAGGAGGAGGAAGAAGCGATGAGATTATCAATTTTCTCATGAAGTTCCTTGATGTGCTTTTTGGTGACAGGTGCATCATCATCATAATTGCTTTCAACCTGGTAGGGACTGTAGTAAACAGAATCGAAGATCATATCTTCCCTCCTAGAATTGTCTCGATTTCGGCTGAGTGATTGGGAGATGAAGGCGATGGTGGAGGTTTGGTTATGGGAGTAGGTTCGGGTGCGGAAGTATGTTCGTTTGTTGGTGTGTGTTCGGGTGCTGAAGTATGAGCCCCCGTATCAGATACGTTGGTTCGAACTCCAGTAGTTGTTGTTTTTGTAGCGTCTGAGAAAATGGGAGGTGGTACAGGAATAGAAGTGGGTGTAATTTGAGTGGAGGAAGTTATGGGAGGAATGGAAATAGAGATAGTGATAGGGGAGAAGAGACAGGTTTGGTTGTAACTGGTACCTCATGTGAAGGCGAACGGGGAGGAGAGTCGCCTCGAAATGACTCCTCTGAGTCTGAACTTTCATCCTCTGATTCACTTGAGGAAGAAGCAAGAATGAGTTTTCGTTTAGGCTGGGTTTTCCTCTTCTTCGGTGGAGGTGATTGGGCTGCCTTTGTTGGTTTTCGCTTTTTAGGAGAAGGGCCTTTCGCCCCTTTGACCACTTTCTTGTCTTTCCCTTTCTCTGTTTTCTTGCCCCTGGGAGCAGGTTTGTCGGCATCGTTGATGGACTGAAGCATCTATGGAGTCAGCTCTCTGGGACCCGAAGGAATAAACTCCTTGTAGGTCTTGATGATGTGGCTCTCCCCTGATACACAAGCATACATGGACTCAGGAATTGAGCCAACAAAGAGAAACTTGGAAGGATCAGTGACTATGATCTTTGTAGTGTGGAAGACGCCAATCGAGGAGAGTGGAGAAGTGGCCACTATGGGGACATGATACTTGTCCATTGCCCATTTGGTGACGAGCGTCCAGAACCTGGCATAGGAGATTTCAGTGTGGCGAGAAGTAGAGGCGAGGCTTTGGATCAACTGTTGCCATAGAACTAAGCCATAATCGAGGTTGATACCATTGTACAACCCATAAGGAATCGTCATGAACAAACGACTAGCCCCATCAGAACCTGCACTCCTCTCAGACAAACCTTTGAACAATATCGTGAAAAATCCATTCCATTGAGGAGGAAGACACGACTTCTTGAACTTCGTGACAGTGGTAAGGATTTCAGTGTAACCCATGGGTATTGAATTTTGGGTTTCACTTAGCACGTGGTGACATGAAGTTAAGATCATAACACAGAGATTGTGTAACCATAAACCTCAGTGGTTATTTCTGAGAGTCTCAAGGGTTACAAATATGAACCGAAATATGATGGAGAAAAGTGTTTGAGGTGTTGTAAAGAAACAAAAGTACCTCTGCTATAAAAGAATGACCAAGAAGAAAACTCTTAACTCATGTGAGAAAAGAGTAAGGTAGCTCATGATTAGAATAAATTTAGCAGCCTAATTGGGAAGACGAGGTTTGTTTATACCCAGTCAATAAGGCTTTATTTAAAATCAGTTGAGGCTTTGGACAACATGCAACAGCATGCTTCTAGGGATACTTAGCTAGTATAAAGTGTGTGAATGATACCTGCCCCATCGATATTCCAGAGATTGTTAACATAAACAGACGTAGAGACAAAGGAAAGAAAATATTTTTGGTATTTTGATATTTTTGTAAAGAGAAAAACAAAGTAAACCAAACAAAATTTTTTTTGAACCGAACCATAAATAGGCCGAACGCTCAGTTCATTTCGGTTCCATAAAAAAAATTATTTTTGAATGTTGGCAAACAATTGTACAAAAGTATACAACCAAAGATATCACCTTTTTGAGGTAAGTGAAAATAAGTGCAGTGGGACCGAACCCGAAATAGACCGAGAGTTCGGTTCATTTCGGTTCCCGTGTGAACCGAGCCCGAAGTTGACCGAGTGTTCGGTTCATTTTGCTTCCAACTTTTGGTTTTGAGAAGGTGTTTTTGGTACTGACTCCGATTCCATCATACCTAGGCCTTGTAGAATTTTATTGAAACTTGCTTCAGGAAGGGCTTTGGTGAAGATGTCGGCCAGTTGATCAGTGTTTCAAACAAAGTGAATTTCGATGTTTCCATCTTCCACATGATCCTTAATAAAGTGATACCTCAGTGCTATATGCTTGGTCTTGGAATGTTGCACTTTCTGAGTCGCAATATAGTGGGATCTTTTTCATATGGAGTCCATAATCTCAGAGTTGGCTTTGGATCCAAATCACTTGTGATATGTAGGAGGCGGCTGCAATGTACTCTGCTTCGGCTATAGATAGGGAAACACATGTTTGTTTCTTCGATTGCCAGCTAACCAACTTCCCGTCAAGGAATTGGCAGCCTCCTGTGGTGCTTTTTTGGTCTAGACCACATCCTCCTAAGTCTGCATCTGAGTAGGCTTGAACGAAGAAACCTGAGTTTGAGGGATACTAGAGACCGAGAGAGGTGGTTCGCTTTAAATACCGGAATATATTCTTCACTGCTAACATGTGTGGTTCACGAGGATTTGCTTGAAACCTGGCACAATAGCATATCGAGAACATTATATCAGGCCTGCTAGTTGTGAGGTACATCAGGGAACCAATCATTTGGCGATATAGCGTTATGTCGACTGTTGGTTTCTCCAAAGATGGTGCGAGCTTGGTGCCGAATGCCATAGGGACTTTTACCTTTGAGTCTCTGATCATGCCGAATTTGTTAAGGAGAGTCTTAGTGTATGCTTCCTGGTTGATAAAGATGCCTTTGGGTCCCTGTCTAATATTTAATCCATGGAAAAAGTTAATTGGACCCATTGAGCTCATTCCAAATTTAGTCTCCATCAACTTCCTGAATTCAGCTATTAGGCTAGGATTCGTGGAGCCGAAGATAATATCATCGACATAGATTTGAACGATCATAAGGTAGTTACCTTCCTTTTTACGAAAGAAGGTTGGGTCAACCGAACCTTGTTTGAATTTAGACGTCTTTAAAAACTTAGTTAATGTTTCATACCATGCCCTAGGTGCTTGTTTCAGACCATAAACTGCCTTATCCAAGATGTAGCAGTGATTTGGATGCTTTTCATTTACAAAACTAGGAGGTTGCTCCACGTACACGGTTTCTTCAAGTTCCCCATTCAGAAACGCACACTTCACATCCATCTGGTAGACCTCGAAATTCTTGTGTCCAGCATAGGCAAGAAATATTTGAATGGATTCCAGCCTTGCAACCGGAGCGAATGTCTCTTCGTAATCGATTCCTTCTTCTTGGCAATATCCTTTCACCACTATCCGAGCCTTATTCCGGATCACATTTCCCTCCTTGTCCATTTTGTTTCTGAACACCCATTTGAGACCGACAACCGAGGCATCTTTTGGTGTTGGAATGAGTCTCCAGACCTTATTTCTTTTGAACTCATTGAGTTCGTCTTGCATTGCCTGAACCCAATCAGAATGATCGAGAGCAATATTGACGGTCTTCGGCTCTATTTTGGAGATGAATGAATTAAACATGCATAATTCTACTTTGGAGAATAGAGCAGTTTGCTTCACCTTCAGTTGTGATCGAGTTAGAACCTTTTATGATGCATCACCCACTATTTGAGATACAGGATGATCTCTGGTCCATTTGGTGAGAGGAGGATAATTTGGATCATAGGATGGATCCAATTCAGCATTTACCATTTCTTCCAACTCTGATTGAGTTTCATCATCATAATGCATATTGGAATTCTCCCCCTCGACAGATGATGAATCATTTGGATGTGAATCAAGAAATCTTTCTTTGACTGGGCTTTTGGGCTGATCCAGACTTTCGGTTGCTACAGGACTTTCGGGTTGTTCTGGACTTTCGGTTGCTACAGGATTTTCGGGTGCAAACGGGTTTTCGGTTCTGGATGGGCTTCCGGTTCTGACAAAGATTAGATTCTTCCCCTTGCCATGAGTATTATCGTCGATTGAAAATGATGGACCTTCCCCCTGGAAATGTGAGTCATGTCGATCTGAAGAGAATTGATTCTCCCCCTCGACCGAAGTATTGCTCTGAGGAGGTTCGTTTCGAACTGGTTCTTCTTCTCCCATTTGTTTGGCTGCGTCTTCGATAATCTTCTTAAGGTGATCCATCTTGTTGTCTGTTTGAGAGAAAATCTCTCCAATTGCTTCTTCGGTAGACTTCAAATTCTTGACGTAATTGTCATTGAACGTTACATAATAGGTTTCTTCAATTAGTTTAGAACGCTTATTCAAAACCCTATACGCCTTTGAAGTAAGAGAATATCCCAGAAAGATGCCTTCACCGGCTTTGACATCGAATTTGTTGTGATGCTCTTTGGAGTTGAAAATGAAGCATCTCGAGCCGAACACATGAATGAACTTGACATTCGGTTTCCTATTGTTAATAATCTCATAGGGGGTGAGAGAGAAACGCTTGTTGAGATAAGATCTGTTTTGAGTGAAACAAGTTGCAGCAATGGCGTCTGCCCAGAAATATAGAGGAAGGGAGGCAAAAATCAGCATGGTTCGGGCCGCCTCACATAGGGATCGGTTTCTCCTTTCGACAATTCCGTTCTGTTGAGGTGTATAGGGGGCTGAGAAATTGTGACTGGTGCCTTTTTCTGCTAAGAAATCTTTGAATTCTTTGTTCTTGAATTCCAGTCCATTGTCGCTCCTGATGTTTCGAACGACTTTTCTTAGTTGCACTTCGACCTGCTTGATAAAGATCTTCAGCTTGGGAGTCGCCTCAGATTTGTGCTTTAGAAAGAATACCCAAGTAAATCGTGAGAAGTCATCAACAATAACAAGGATGTACTTGTTACCGCCAATGCTCTCGATTGATGATGGACCACATAAGTCAATGTGAAGCAACTCAAGTGGTTCAACAACTTTGGTGTTTATGATTGTTGGGTGACTTTGGCGACTTTGTTTTCCCATTTCACATGCAGCACATAAGTGTTCTCGATCGAACTTAAGCAGTGGAAGTCCCCGAACATGACCACCGATGACTAGCTTGTTGATGTCTTTGAAGTTGAGGTGTGAGAGCCTTCTGTGCCACAACCAACTTTCGTCTGAATGTGCTTTGGACAATAGACATATGGTTGGATTCACTTTCGTTGGGTTGAGATTCAGAGGGAACATTTCACCTTTTCGTTATGACTTGAGAATAACTTTGTTGGATTTCTTCTCTATTATCTCTGAACCTTCGTCATCGAACGAGACTTTGAGACCTGTACCTCCCACCAGTTGAGACACACTGATGAGGTTCTGCTGCAACCCCTCTACATAAGCCACCTTCCTGATTGTAAAGTCTCCATTGGTTATCATCCCATAATCCTTTATCGTTCCATAGGAGTTGTTACCAAACTTGACGTTACCACCATTTTGAAGGGATCGAAACTCCCTTAACTCTTCCTTCCTTCCTGTCATATGACGCGAGCAGCCACTATCTATGTACCATTCTTCGTCGAACTGCTCGTCACTTATATCCTACAAAAATTAAGCAGATTTAGGAACCCAAAGTCTCTTGGGTCCTCATGAGCTTTTTACAGAAACATGAATAATAAGAGAAACATCAACAAGATAAGTTCGTTTTATTAAGGTTGTTTCATCTTTCCTCTTAATAGTAAACACTTTGATTTTATTGGAGTCAGATGCAGGTATTTTGAATTCAGGTTCGGGAGTTTGAACTTTAGCTTGCTTTCGGTCTTCATGTGCTGAGGAAATCTTACTTTTTCCTTTCAAATCTTTCTTCGAGTGTGAGCTTGGTGTAGGACGAGAATTAGGCTTAGAAGGAGGATGAGAACAAGAAGAATTAGAGGAATAGAAATTACAATGAGAATCTTTGCTGACTTGAGGTTCGAAATGACCCTTTCGGTTGGGATCATTTGAGGGACCGAACCTGGACCTTCGGTTGCTATTTGTTGATGGACCGAAACTGGCTTTTCGGTTGTTGTGGGTTTTTGGACCGAAACTGGGTCTTCTGCTGTAAAAGCTTGATGGACTGAACTCTGTTCTTTGTCCGTTGTTGTTTAGTGGACCGAAACCAGGCTTTTGGTTGTTGTTACTTTCGGGACCGAACTTATCTTTCCGGTTTTGTTCTTACTGTGGCCCGAAAGTCTTCTTCTGGTTCTTTTGATCCAATGGACCGAAGCTCCTTTTACTCTTATTTTCTTTTCCTTTTGGCTTGAAGTTTCTATCAAAGTGAGTATAGTGAGGATTTTGGGAGCGCCAAAATTGCTTTCGCTCTAAGAGATTTTTCTTGTATCTCAGATTTCTCTGCTGCTTTTGATTTTTCACCTGTTTCAGTTGTCTGTGAATATTTGCCTTTTGTTTCGGCTTCTGAACAACTGGTTCACTTTCCATGGAAGAGGTTTCGCTTGTTGAGGAGACGCATTCTACTGGAACCTCTTTTGTGCCACTGGAACTGGGCACGTCAAAGTTGGTAGGTTTAGTAAGTGGTTCTTCCACATATCTACCTTTGACTTTCCATGATGTTCGCTCCGATAAACCAACTATTTCGTCTGCGTTGACTATCGGTGCAGACCAGAAAAACTCATCACAACCATCTGCATTATCTTCATTCACCAATACAGAGAGTTCGGCTGTTTGATGTTCGGTTACTCTTGTGACCTTATAAAGCTGATTGGGAGTGGTTCTTACCTTTTGGTAAACAACGCCCTTCTCTTTAAGGATTGGGGACTTATTTTTGAACAGACGAGCAAATTCCACAGAATTTTCAGAAATCAGGTTTTTTTGGTTTTCAGGTTCGCTCCTAATAAACTCTGAACAGTCAACCTCATCCTCTACAGAGATTTCACTCATGTAATCATCCTCAATAAGTTCAGATACATTTTCAACATCAATTTTATTTTCTGAACTTAATTTGGTACTCAATGAGTCAAATTTTTGTATAGTTTCGGCTTTGAGTTTCAACCCATCATTTTCATCCAAAAGATTCTTTAGCATGTCCTTATGGTCTTTGGACTTTATAAATGATTCAATTTTGTCCAGACTGTAACGCCCGTAGATCCGGGCTAGTCAATTTAGAGACAATAGAGGTCCAAAACGACTTTTCAACGAAAGATTATTTAGAATAAATAATTTGAACCAAGTTGTAGTATATGTCACAAGGTTTCCGTACATATAAAGAACGCCGAAATCCGAGTTATAACGAAGAAGTTATGACCCGTCGAAGTTTCGCGACAAAACGGACACGGTACCGGGAAGCGTAAATAGTGAATTTATGATAGAGCGAGTATTTGCCTTAGCGATATAAACGAAAGTCATAGAATATGTTAAACTAAGAACATCGATAAAAAGAACGCCCAAATCTGACTTCGTATGAAGAAGTTATGATTTTTCAAAGTTTCGGATTAGCAGTGTACAGACCGAAATTTGAATATTTGATCGAGTGATTTTTAGCCGACACGACCTAAACAAGAATCGAAGATCTCATTAGGAGTAGCGTAATGAGAAAAAGATGGAAGAAAACGGACATCGGATGAAGAAGTTATGGGGATTTAACGAACTTCGAAAATGTTTTAATAACGTATTTATCATGTTTTTCTGGGAACAAATTCCGCAACATTTTTTATTAAAAGAAGTACTCTGATTTTTATAAGCATAAACAAAATCGGTCTTTTCTGGCTGTGATTTTGGGGATGTCACAGTTGGTATCAGAACATTAGTTTAAGCGAGCTAGGAATTTGTAAGAAATTTCTAGACTTAAACTTAGAATGCTAAGCGATGATTGTGAGGTGTGAGCACTAGCTTATTTTAGGAATGATGCCTAAATTGCTTTTACGTGCTAAATGATTTGTTATGCTTTATGCTATAGTTTGATCGGATATATGGTCTGTTGCCGACTGGATCTGGAAACCTTATGTTTTTAGGATTCTAAACGTACGACTACGATATTAGAACTAGCATGTAAACGTTTCGGAGTGATAAGGATGATTCAAACATCAATCCTAAATAAAGATCTAGATTCACCTTATTCGGTGTATAGATCAAGATGGCAACGACCCGTAGCGGAAACGTGAATGAAAATGGGAACCGAGATCAGCCCCCAGTGATTGAGCAAATACCGGTTGTGGTAGCCGCTGCTGAGCCAATAACGATGGCCGGAGTGCAAGCGATGATCCAGGCAATGTTGGATCGTCAAATGGAGGAAACCAGACGTTTGCTCCAGCAAAATCGAGAGGAAGCAACCATACAGATTGAGCAGCCCGAGTTAAACGAAGGGCAGACTGAGGAGGGAAACTACAGTGGGACTGTTGGTCAAGCCAACCCACCGATAGTTAGGCAAAACCACCAGGATGGAGGAAATGACAGACGTGGATGCAAATACAAGGATTTCATGGCATCCAAGCCACTGAGTCTATCTGGAAGCCCGACGCCGGTGGAAGTCATGAACTGGATCTCTGAGATGGAGACGATGTTTGAAAGTTGCGAGTGTAGCAACAGGCAGAAGACTGCTCTCGCGGTTCCTTTGTTGAAATCTAGAGTACTAAGTTGGTGGAAGCTTCTAGCCGATTCAATGCCCAAAGGAGAAGCGAGCAAGATGTCATGGGAGGATTTTCTGGTGTTGTTGAAAATGCAGTACTGCTCTGAGCAGGATCTTCTGGAGATCAACAACGAATTCCAAAATCTGAAGAAGGGAAAAATGAGCGTTACTCAATATGCTGAAAGCTTTACTGAGAAAATGAAGCTTGTTCCTCACCTCCTCCCAACTGAACTCTCCAAGGTTAACAAATTTGCCCTCGAATTACCAGCGAACTTCGGTCCAATGGTCAAGCAAACTACCACTCTAAAAGCCGCCATCTGGGCTGCTAAGAATGTGGAGACCCAGATACGAGAGAAGGGTCTGGAAAGAGCTGAAATTGGCGAGAAAAGGAAGCACGAGGGATCTTCAAAATCCAACATAGAAAAGAAATTCTCAAAAACAGAAGAAGGAGGAGGAGGTGAATCCAAGTGGTGCGAGAAGTGTAAAAAGAAGCACTTCGGGAAATGTGGCGAGGAGGTGACTTGCTACAAATGTGGAAAGACAGGGCATTACGCCAGCAAGTGTGCGTCCAACAAGAAGGTGTGTTATGGATGTAACAAAGAAGGGCATATTTCTAGGGACTGCTCGGGGAAAAATAAAGCAGCAAGACCAGAAACGCCGCCGAGGCCAAGGGCATTCCACATGATCCTCGACGAAGCAGAAAACCGCGCGAGGAATCAAGGATGAGGACTACATATCCGAAGATCAAGTTATGCAGTAGCCATAATATCTTATGATGTAGCCTATTAGAGGCATAGTCTAGGGTGAACTTGAACACATACATAATAGTGTAAAGAAATAATAAAACCTTCGTTTTGTTATCTGATGTGTTAAACTATTATGTGATTTTCCTAACTATAGCTCAATCTCCAACTCATGCCACCTAGAGGCCTCCTGTAGCTCTAGCAGGGTATCACACCGTTGAGTAGCTACAAACTGATGTATGTCGGTCTTGAGCATGCTCAGATAATGTGTCATCTGAGCCTGCTCAGAGGCAAACTCCAGGCAGAACATCGCCCTCTCTGTGAACATGCGGGTCATCTCCATCACCGTCTCACTCTCCTGTCTCAACTCCAGAAACTTCTGAGGTAACCGCTCCCGCTTGACCCTCTGAATGTAGTGAGCACGGAACATATCCTGGAACTACTCCCAAGTAACTGCGGCTCTCTGATCATCCGAATAAGCTCCAGTCATCAACCTCCTCTAGTCCTTTTCCCCATACCTCAACAGGTTTAGGGCACATCTGACCTTGTAGTCAGTAGGACATGAACACGCGTAGAAACACTCCTCCACATCATATAGCCAACTCATGGCTTTGATGGGGTCCTGAGTCCCATCATAAGTAGGGGCTTCGTGTTATTGAATTCCCGATACTGGAAGGCCCGACTAGCTCCTACCCCTGCCGTTGTTACAGCCGTTGCGGCTGCTGTGGCAGCCGCCTCAGTGAGGGTTGCATAGAGATCATCGAAATACTCCATCATGGTGGTCTTGATAGACTCGAACATCTCCGGTAACTGAGCCCAAAATTGTGCAGCCACCTCATCCTGTAGGATCTCTTGGATCCTGGCGTCCATCTCGTCTGGCCTCATCTGGCCAATAGTCTCGGGCACTAGGGGTGCCTCTTGCCCGCCGTCTCTTGATCCCGACCCGGATCAAGTCACAAATTGTCAAGAAACCACGATGAAGAAAAACACACCAGGAAGATATCAGATATTCCATATAATAATCAGGGAACCAACCCCAAACAGAACCCTAGGGGTTCTAACTTCCTTGCTATGCGTATAGGTCTTGTGCTTTCAGCAGTACGAGATCATACTACCTTCCACACCTACCCATATTTGTATCAAGTATCATCACAACGCCCTAAACTATACGTAAGCATGGCATGCACTCAATCCACACTCCTAGAGCAAGGCTAAATATCTCATAACTGGCGGACTCTTTCCAACAACCCATCCATGAAACTTCCACAAAACCTGCAGCACTTGTGTATGCTAGCCATACATAACTCTAGACCCTATAGACTTTCGAATACCTAAGTCTACCCTAAGCCCATCATCAAACAAGAATAAGAAATAAGGCCAAACCAAACACTCTCTGTCTATAAGATCTTAATTATGTACAACCGTGATGCATACGCTAAGCAACTATAGTAATGATGTCAATTTCATATAAGGACAAACCCTAGGCTAGCATACATCATATAATCAGGCAATTATATCATGTAATTCCTGAAGATCCCTAGCCTAGTACTAGCATGTTGTTCAAACATATCACAAATTAAATAATCCGTAAGGTATTTTGGGGTCTATTCACGATCTCCGGCTGATTGTACACTTGCATACTCCTTTATTATTTTCAAATCCATTTGAAAAAATCACATTAAAAATTTTGTCCTTAGTTTGAGACTGGAGACACACGAGTCTTTCCTCCAATTCACTCAAACCAAGGCTCTAATACCCACTTGTAACATCCATAAAATTCATGCCAATTTAAAACTTTTTAAGATATTCAAAAACCGATAATTATAACAAGTATGTTTTCAAAATGCTTTAATATTAGAGTTTCCTAGAATCAATAGTAAAAACATAAGGAGGCGCACGATCACACCTTCTCCTTCCCGCGATCATCAGAAGTACCTGAAACAATAATAAATAAATGTAATCTCGAAGGACTAGGGAGTTACCTCCAAAATACCAACGCCATACTGACATTAGAATATCATATAAACATATAAGCAAACAACATGCAAAACGAGCCATCAGTCTGACTGGACCGACTCTTGGTCCTCAGTCTATCTGGATCGCTCTCCGAGCCTTCAGTGTGTATGGACCGCCCTCCTCAGGGGCTTCAACCTATTGGAACCGCTCAGTCGGCCTTCGGCTAACAAGATTTGCTTGGTCGGGCCTGCAGTCAACCCGGTCCGCCCAGGGTGTCTTGGCCTATTGCACACAGTAGGACCTGCCTCAACCCTTTCCCAAAACCAACAAACATGTGCACATACATATAAACAAGTAAACATGTAGATCTAACTGATCACTAATCATGGAAAACATCCTATAACCAGGATATCGATCTAACCGATCTCTAACATAGCAACCATCCTATAACCTGGATATATATATATATATATATATATATATATATATATATATATATATATCATAAAGCATAACGTGTAAGAAACCCTGATACAAATCCAAAAAGTGCCGACATTGGTGCCTTAGACCATGTTGATATACTGAGGACAACTCACCTATTAACTGTCGAATCGAAGCGATCGGATCAAACTCTCGAACCACGGACACGAACTCCACCACCTATATTCACCATAGAGCCATATCCACAAACTTCCAATTTCCCAAAATACCCTCGATGTCAACTAGTCAACCATTGATCACAGTCCAATTCAATTGTCAAGGTTAACAGTCCATATTGACCCGACTCGTCGAGTCCTTCCTGAACTCGAGAAGTCATGAAATCCCCCGTTGACTCGTCGATTTTCAATGCAACTCGCCAAGTTCATGAATGTTCAAAAGTCGGGAAACCCCTAGCTGACTCGTCACCTCCATGCAGAAGTCCTTGCAAAATAATCTTCATCGGACTCGTCGAGTTGGCCATGCAATTCGTCGAGTCCCTTTAGTCCTTCCTCCATTCAGATGCTTTTTAAGCCACTCCAAGGCTCCATATTGTAGATCAAGCTTCTCAAGGCATGTTTATCACGTAAAGTTGCAAACTTTACGTTCATGTAAGGATTTAAAGGCTTAGAATGTCAAATCCAAGCTTATATTGGGGTTTATCTCAAAATGGAAGGTTCATGCTTCCTAAATCTTGAGACTTTGTAGCTATAGAGACCCAGATAAGCTCATATCTGAATTTGCAACTTCAGATCCTAACCCATACCCAAAAATGGCTAATACATATATATATATATATATATATATATATATATATATATATATATATATATATATATATATATATATATATATATATATATATATAGGAAAAGCCCTAATATTCAATCACAAAGAGATCTAGAAAGAGGGAAGGTCAAGGTAACAACTTGTTACCTTCAAACTGATGCCAAGAAGTAGAAAAGTCAGACCTACTAGCTCCTCTTACACAACTCCTCTTATACTTCAAGCCTTCTTCTTACAAATCACCTTCCAAGCTTGAACATCACATAGGAATGGAGCACACACAAATTAGGGTATTTTGACTCACAAGGGCTGTAAGGGGAGGCTAAGGGAGGCCAATGAACCTTTAAATAGGGTACAATACCATGAAAATTAGGTTTTCATCCACCAGCTCCTACTCGTCGAGTCATGTCCTCTGACTCGTTGAGTTGGTTACTTAAACTCGCGGCCAAAAACGTTCTTACTCGACGAATCAGGGCCTCCAACTCATCGAGTAGACCTTTCAATATGAAAAATAAAGCTATAAAATTAATACCTGAGAGTCGGGGTGTTACATTTCTAGGAATAAGGATTTTGAGAAATAGGAGTACAAGATTGATTGGACTTAGTCAAAGCACGTATTTGGATAAGGTGCTAAATCGTTTTAGCATGGAAAATTCAAAGAAATGAAAGTTATCTATCTAGAGTAATACCAAGCTGAGTAAGACTCAGAGGCCAATTATCGATGCAGAGGTAGCGTAAATGAGTTGAGCTCCATATGCTTCCGCCGTTGGATCGATCATGTATGCTATGACTTGTACTCGCCCTGAAGCAGCTTTTGCTTTGAGCATAGTAGTCGACATCAGGGAAATTCAGGTAAAGCTCATTGGATAGTGGTCAAAAATATTATTAAGTATATGTGAAGAACTAAGGACTGGGTCCCTGTGCTTGGTGGCAGTGATGACTTGAGAGTTACTGGATATAGAGGCACCAGCTTTCAGACAGACAGATACAACTTCCATTCTCAGTCTAGTTGGGTGTTTACCCTTAATGAAGGAGATGTGACTTGGAAAAGTTCTAAGCAGGATACCGTAGATAATTCTACATGTGAATTGGAGTATATAGTTGCGAGCAAAGCGTCACAGGAGGCTATATGGTTGAAGAACTTCATTAGAGACCTTGGAGTTGTGTCATCCATTAAGGAGCCGATGGAGATTTTCTGTGATAATAAAGGAGCGGTCTCCTTGACCAAGGAACCAATAGATCATGGAAGATCTACACATATCGATAGAAAAAATCACTTTATTAGACATCGAGTAGAAGAAGGACACCTCGTCATAAAGAGGGTATCATCTGAAAAGAATCATGTTGATCCCCTCACAATGGGTCTGAGTAGGGTTAATCACATTCAGCATGCAAGGACCATTGGTCTGAAGGATGATATTAGTTTTAGTGATTAAGTAGATATTTAGAAACTTGTAACAAATAAATGGAATTGACACTTGATGATTAAATAATGGAGATTTATTTATGAGTATTGTTTACTATCTTTTGTCAATTGTTATCATTTTGTTTCACTTTAGCATGTTTTACTTCCAAAATAATTACATTATTCAAATATCCACAGTCGATCATACTTTGGAAGTAAGTAGCGAATTAAGAATGTAATGAATTGAGTTATAGATTGTCTAAGTGTTTCGACATAGCAATAGTTTGCTGCAACATTCATGAGTACTTTTGAAATGGGGATTTAATGTATTGCCTAGTTCCTGGTATATATTTAATTAATTCCTTATTCACTTTTGTATAGAAAACTCGACGAGTTGGAGGCCCCAAACTCATCGAATAGGAATGGAATTGGATGCGGGTTGTAAAGTCTACTCGACGAGTTAAGAGCCTCAACTCGACGAGTAGGACAAGTAGAATGAAACCCTATTTTTCTGGGTTTTGCACCCTATTTAAACACCTTAACCTCCACAGGCTGGCCTCATTTACATCCTCCAAGTCCTATACCCTAAATCTCGAAACCCTAATGCCTTGTGTGAGCTTTTGAGTCATTTTGAGAGAAAACTTGTGTATTTGAAGCTTGTAGAAGAAGGAGAAGCTTGAGGGCCCAAGAGAAAACTTTAAGATTCGGAAACTTCACTCAATTTGTAGCATTTTCTAGTAAGCAAGTCTCAAACTTGCTTAATGATTATTTAGATCTCTTCATTTTCACTTTTATTGGTTTTTGGTCCAGGTAGCATGGTCCTTCGGAAATGGACGTCCCAAGTGAGTATACTTCCAGATCCAGGACCTTGAAGGGCTTTTGAGGCATAACGGTGCAAACTTTATGGCCATTGTAGCCTCATGCAAGCTTTAGGAAGTAATTTTGTCCTTTTATGCCCCTAAAGGCCATGCATAGAGAGGAAGGCAGAGACTTTACGTGTCCAAGTAATGTCTAGAATCTAGATCTCAGTTTGTCTGCCTTAGCTTGAAGTATTAATGGATTTTAGATCAAGAACTAGGTCTTAAAGAGTTAAGGTTTCAGCTAAATCCATTAAGGAAGAGTATTAATGGGTAAAGATAGAAACTTTACCCTTAAAAGGATATTTCCAGTATGCATATGAAGTATGAAGCTTAGATCTGAAGGATAGGAGCTTAATCTATTAAGATAGCTTAAAAGACGGAAGAACTCGATGAGTTCATAAAGGAACTTGACGAGTTGGGTCGAAATGCCCCGACTCTGTAAAAGGTAAGACTCAATGAGTTTAGTACGAACTCAACCAGTGGACTTGGAAAGTACCGATTCCGTTGATAGGAGAAACGTGACGTGTTTGTGAAGAACTTGACGAGTTGGATCGTGATTTTAGGGCTTTTTGATTTATGGAACTCGACGAGTTGATGGGTCAACTCGGCGATTTGAGTCAACCCAGAATGTTGACTTTGACCATGGGTAAAATGGTCATTTTACCCAAAGAAGGATTTTTAGATTTTGAATAAATTTTGTTGTGATAATAATAGCCCGAAAGTCGTTGAAGTAGCCGTTAAAGATTCCTTACTGTGAGATTATGCATTCAGCTTTGCGAGGGGAGTTTCCTCCTGTAGGAATGGGTCGAAGGCACCAATGTCGGTCCGTTTATGTATGTTAGTATATACCGGGCTAAGGTCCATTGTCGGGCAAGTCCGATGTAGGTTTATATGTTTCCGGACTTCAGTCTGATGCTAGGGAAAGCCCGAGAAATGTTTGTATGCTTGATGTCGTCGTGATTCTTGCATGTGCTTGTTTTATATGTTTCTGGTCTTCAGTCCGATGTCGGGGAAAGCCCAAGGAATGTTGATATGTTTATGATATGTGATTATTTATTTGTATTTGTTGATATGTTTATATGTATATTGAGCTTTGCTCGATGTCGGGCGGGGCTCAATGTTGGATTTTGGTCCGTCGTCGAGCAGGGCCCGATGCCTGACTTTTCCGATGTCGGGCGGGGCCCGATGTAGCGGGCTAGGCCCATGTATGTTATTATGTGCTAATATGATTATGTGTACGGTATTTGGAAGTTTAAGGAGACACACTAAGCTTCGTGCTTACGGTTTTCAGTTTTGGTTTCAGGTACTTCCGGTAGCAAGGGGAAGACCTCGGGATGACTGCAGTGCACACACCATGTTTTTATCATGGGATGTTTTACTCTGATATATTTGACAGATGATTATGATGTTTTTGAGATACAATTGTTTATGATTTTATGTGATGATTTGATGACTATGGTTTTATTTAATAATTAAAAACGAAATTGTTGGATCGTATTTTTGGGATGTTACAAGTTGGTATCAGAGTCTTGGTTTGAGGAATTCGGGCACACTCTTAGGTGTGTCTGAACTTAAACTGGGGACTTGGTATAAAAATTTTTAAAAAGGAAAAAACATTTATACAAAAAGGGATTTTTAAAAGAGAAAAGGGTGTGGTGCATGCAATTAGCCGACCTCAAGTAAGTTCTCCCAAATTACCCATACATGTTTGTTATGTTATGATTAAGAGAACTGCATGCTAGATTAGGGTTTAGGATCTAGGAATGATGCCTTGTATGCTTGTTATATGTGTATGAGAACTACATGCTAGTTTGGGCTAAGGATCTAGGAAGGATGCCTTATATGCCTGCTATATGAGCTTATTGAACTATATGCTAGTACTGATTAGTCAGTAATATGATGGTCTGAGTAGGGTGTGCTTGATTATGTTACTCAATGCTCGAATACTTCTTGCTTTGTGCTTTTAGGAGTTCTAGTTATCTTTAACTAACTAGTAAACGAATATGTTAAGTTACATATTATGAGGACTAAATAATTTCAGAAGGTTAGGTTCAGCTCTATTTCGCAGCTCTTGTCTGAGTCCAACTGTTGTAAGGTAGGACCTCTTATTTGAAGAATTATCTAGTCTTAGTGATATGTAATAGTATTTGCGAGCTAGTTAGGGGGAGGTAGTAGGGACTTCTTATGCAACCGATGGCGGGGAGTGGGTCGGAGATTTCCCGAGGGCAAGCCTAGGATGAGATTAGCAGAGAGTAGCAGTAGTAAAGGGGACTTAGTGGAGTCAAGGCAGTTCTTGAGGAGAGTACGGATAGATGTGGAAGGCAGTATGGGCCCGTACTACTAAAAGCAGAGGATCCATACTTGAATCAAGGAAGGCTGTGATGCACCAAGGAATCTTGTAGTACGTGAGATCCCTCGAGTTCTTATGCATATTATGATGTTTGTTATGGTGTATTTTTAGTATGGTGATGCTACGCACTAGACCAGTTGGCAGTTAAGATGCCAATGAGGGATTGGGCTCGGGCTCTGGTGTCGGGTAGCTCGACGAGCAGATGAGAGAGTTCATTTCATCTGAGGTCATGTGTAATATTTTAGACCAGACTCTTGTGATCTTCGGTACGATCCAGGAGGGAATCTTAGAGATACTTGATGAGAGGTTGGAAGCATTCTGCACCAAGATGGTGGACATGCTAGGGGCGCGTACGATGACTTTCAAGGAGTTTTGGGCTTATGGAGCTCGAGACTATCATGGGGCTTGGGACCCCATTTCTAGAAGCAGGTGGTTGGTTGATGTCACCAATGCCTTCTGTACGAGCTGATGTCCCGAGGGGAACAAGGTTTGAGTTGCTTCTTGTCTTCTGAAGGACAAAGCACGCGACTGGTGGGAGGAGTTCGGACATGCCATTGGGGATGATGCAACTTTAGATGCGATGACCAGAAGTGACTTTTTGGCCAGGTTCAGAGCCGAGTTTGTACCTATGATTGAGGTGCAACAGCATGCTAGGGAGTTCTAGGATCTCCTACAGACTATTGAGACGGTGACCGAGATCACTGCCATGTTTAGGGAGAGGGCCCTTCTCATTCTGCAGTACGTGGCGGACAAGGATATGAAAAGGGCCCGATACCTTGAGATGTTGCAAAGTGATATTCGCCAGTTTATGAGACGATCCAGTTGCAAGACACTGGAGGATATGATTGCGAGGGCTCGAGAGAGAGAGAGTTGGATTTGGAGACGGAAAAGAAGAGGAAACCATAGGGGATTCAGTCAAAGAGTGCGGCGAAAAAGCCCAAGGTATCAGATCACCGATCGAGGAGCCAGCAGGGCCGCATCCATTAGGGTAAGTGCGGCAAGTTGCACGAGAGGACATGCATGACAGGTAGTTCGGGCTGCTTAAAGTGTGGCCAAACTAGTGATGTTAGCAGGGATTGTAATACTACCACCACCACTACCACGACAGTATCAGATATGATTTGCTTTCATTGCAATCAGAGGGGACACAAGCGGTCCAAATGCCCGAGTTTAGTAGCATTAGGACAAGTGGCGGCACCCGCCCCTGCTACGTTGAGGATTACCAATGGCCATCAGGGCCAGACAAAGGTGACAGTGGCGAAGAGCAGAGCCTTCCAGTTGACAACATAAGAGGCACGTGTAGCTCCCGATGTAGTGACAGGTATGTATCTTCTCCTTATCTTTTTATTGATATTGATTATTTCTTATGTTTATGAATTTCATTATAGGATCGTTCCTTGTGAACGATATATCTGCTATGGTATATTTGATTTGAGGGCTACCTGATCTTTTGTGTCGCTCACACTCAGCAAGCGGTTTGTGGGAGCTCCAAGGGAGCTGCACTGTCAACTAAATGTAGAGATAGTAAATGATAGGACCATTCGGGTTTCAAGGGTTCATCATGGATATACACTGCAGTTGTTTGATGAGCAGTTTCCTATGGATTTAGTCCCTATTCCCATGCCAGGGAATAAGGTTATAATGGGCATGGACTGGTTTAGCCCTAAGGGGACAGTGATAGACTGTGAGCAGCAGCTTGTCCGAATTCGGACCCCAAGTGGGGGAGTTATAGTGATTCAAGGTCAGAGGCCGCAGGGTGGACCAACTTTATGTTCAACAACGAGAGCGAGGCACTACCTTCAGTAGGGTTGCGCAGGTTATGTCGCCTATGTTATGGATGCCTGGGAGAAGGGTAAGGTGATAGTGCATGTTGTACCGATCGTACGGGAGTATCCGGACGTGTTCCCAGAGGATTTTCACGGGGTACCTCCAGAGAGGTAGGTAGAGTTAAGGATTAACCTAGTCCCTGGTGCGGCTCCGATAGCCAAGGCACCATATCGGTTGGTTTGACATCCCCATTTTCACGGCCAGAAAAGACCGATTTTGTTTATGATTTATAAAAATCAGAGTACCTTCTTTACTCTTAAGGATCTACCCTAAGATTCAACTATTCCTCATTCATTCATTCCTAGGAGTATCCTAAGGAATCAGCACTAAGTTTGCATAGTTGCCAGGGTTTATGTCGTTTATTGACAGTATCGTTTTCGAGAGTCCACTCGTAATACCTGTCAATGGGTTTTTAGAGTACACTGGGTGAAAACATCGTTCACAAAACCTACGGGTTGTGAGCCTGCTAGTGTTCCAGTAGACTGTCTAGAATAGTCCTTGGTTGTCATCTATACTCTACTGGATGATGGGGCCATTGCTTGGGTCATTGTTTGGCTCATCGCTTAGGTCATCGTTTCACACCATATTTTATCACACATATATCATCGCTTATCATTCATCTCGTGTTTCATCGCTCATCATTTATCTCATCTTTCATCGCTCTTCATTTATCTCACCTCTAATCTACCCATGTTATACCCAACACATTTTGTAGATATAAAATACATATACAGTTTAGCTCGTTTAAAACATGTATAAAACGTTTCATCCAACATAGACAACAAGTATTCAAAAAGTATACACACATAGCACGTAATTTATATAAAATACTTCATGTTTATGTGTAATGTGAAAGTAACTATGCACTCACTTGTTAAAGTGATGATTCTAAACTAGGGCAGTGCTTCGGATTTAACGCTTCTATTTTTCTTTGACGAAACCTAGCATTATTATCGCTAAGTTTTAGTCTAATATTTATTGCGACTAATTATTATTCTAGATTCATCATTAACCCAAAGTCTACTATCATTCTCTATCAAGTAAGGAACAACTAGGTAGGGTCATATCGGAGGTAGGTTCCGTTTGGTATATAAAGTATATTATTTAGAAATCCCACTTTAAACACCTCACTAAATCACAGCCTAGACATCATTCTCGTAAGTAGATCAATCATTATGAAAAATTGGAATCACTGATAAATCTTATTTCTAGGTTCATAAAAACTAGATTATATTTAAATATAAGCTATATTTAAAGTATGGTAGGCTTATTTCACATAGAGCGGGTCTTATTATAAACCGGGCTCTGCTGGAGTAGAGCTTCTGAGCCGAAAAGCTCTTTTTCTCAAAGCCTTCGTTTGCTCCGGGGTTTTCTTCTAGTGCTATGGAAGTTTTCTAGGCTTTAGGGGGGTTTAGGGAGTCTAGAGAGAAGTTAGAGAGAGAAATAAAGGCTTATGGTGTGAAGAATATACGAAGAGTTAATCTCTTATTTATAGCGGTTTTATCGTAGAGTATGCCCTAAGTTTCGTCCGTATCTTCCGCGTACGAGCTCCGTTTTCTACATTCTTTATATCCACGCGTTGGTATTTATGAGTACTAGAACTTTCATTTAAACCTCGTCGGCTAATTCTCATTCTATCTCCGATTTTCAAAACTGTATCGAATTTATCGCGCTCGAAGAGTAGGGACTAAGTTTCGTCCATATATTTCGCATACAAGCTCTATTATCGACATTATTTATATCCATGCGTTGGTATTTACGAGTACTACAACTTTCATTTAGATTCCATCGGCAAATTCTGACTCTATCTCATATTTACAAAACTGTATCGAATTAGCCGCGCTCGAAGAGTAGGGACTAAGTTTCGTCCATATCTTTCGCATAAGAGCTCTGTTTTCTACTGTCTTTTTATCGTTGAACTCCTATTAACGATATCTTCATTTCTCATTAATACTTTTTGGTTAAAAATCGACCGATCTAAAATTCGAATTTCGGGTTGTGTACTATTATGCTAAATCTTAGAAAAATCATAACTTTCTCATACGAAGTCAGATTTGGACGTTCTCTTTATGCACACTTTCAGTTTAACATATACTACGACTTTCGTTTAGATCGCTAAGGCTAGAAACTATTTTAACGTAAATTCACTTTTTACGATTCCCAGTGTCGTGTCGGTTTTGCCGTAAAATCTCGACGGGTCATAACTATTTTGTTATAACTCAGATTTTAGCATTCTTTATATGTACGGAACCCTTGTGACATATAATATAACTTGGTCAAGATTATTTATTCTAAATACTCTTATATCAAAAAAAAGTTATTTTTGATGCTTATTGTCTCTAAATTGACTAACCCAAATCTACGGGTGTTACAATTATATCCCCCCGTAGGATGATTACATCTTAGAATCATCAATGAAATAGGGCTTGTATATTGACTCCATATGTTATATTTCCATCCTAGGTAATAACCGTAACTACTATGTTCCTTCGAATGAGTATATAACTTTTGGACATTTAGACTGCAGGCGGTGCTCGATCTTGCACCTGCTCTCTATCTCACGTTGGACTTTCAATCACGACCTTTAAGTCACAATCTCGATCCTTATTGGAGACCCTTGCTCCTTCGGAAACAGTCTTTACTTTGATTACCGTAACAGACTGATGGGGCATGTTCTAATGACATCTCGTCGTATGATGCAACGCTTAGAATCAGGTCTTTTAGAGTTACATTCGAAAACGGAATATACCTTCATTCATGTTCTAATGTGATATAATCACATTCTAGCATGTAGCACTTCTAGGTACAAGCTTCTAACCTTAACAATGGTTGCGATACTTCTATTGATCGCTTCGATTATCTTTCATTCCAATCTTCTGACTTAAGTCAGATGCTACATCGATCTTGGTTCTTTGAACCACATAACATACTCATCTTAGTCGAACTCAATTTGATGTGACCACTAGGGTCGGATTAACAATCATCTTCTTCTTCATTACCGAAACGATGGTAACAACATATATGAACAAAACAAAATCAATTACTAGCGCCTTGGTAACCTTGTGACTTTCCCTGATCCAAGTGTGAGTCATGTGCTTCCGGTAGTATAGGCCTCTACTACCTTTCACACCTACTCATACTCGTCCCAAATATTGTCTCCCAGTTCTCGAAATTATTTTCACAAAAACAATTTTAACACATACAAATGTGTCCAAACAATCATATAATTTTCCCTAGACTCTACTAGGACTTCTTCCATGCGTATCTTCGATCATCAATTCTGCTTCAACTCGGTTGGTGATGGAAATTTCAGACGATGGGATAACTTCATGGATTATACAAAAAATCTTTCTTTCTGCAAATCGAAAGTGTAATAATCTGGTACAAGACGTATTATTTCTTAGACGCATTCTAAAGGCAAGATATCACTCTTACGATATCTTCAGATTGGTACCACTCGGTATCGTAAGTCTTCTCATTTCCTCCATTTATTCAATTCACTATGAGTCTTCACCAAGATTTTTTGCACACCAAAGCACTCGTTTGGTTTGTCGAGACAAAAATATAGATAGAGGAAGTTTAGACGTGTATTCCTCCTTATTACTTTGAAAAAGTACATGCTAGTTCTAATATCGTAACTAACGTTTAGAAATCTGAACACATAAAGTTTCCAGATCCGGTCGGCAACAGACCATAGATCCGATCAAGCGATCGCATCATAAAGCATCACAAATCATTTAGCACATCAAAGCAATTTAGGCATCCTTAATGAGCTAGTGCTTGTGTCTATTCAGGTGTACTACCTAAAATATATTAGACACACTCCTCACGATCATCACGTATCATTCTAAGTTTAAGTCTAGAAATAAATCCTTATTCCTAGTTCGATTAAACTAATGCTCTGATACCAACTATGACATCCCCATTTTCACGGCTAGAAAAGACCGATTTTGTTTATGCTTTATAAAAATCAGAGTACCTCTTTTAATAAAAATGTTGTGGAATTTGTTCCCAAAAAACATGATAAATACGTTATCAAAGCATTTCTGAAGAAAATGTATTTTTATCCATTTTAAAACATTTGGCATGTCATCGTCAATACAAAAACATAAGCATAAACAGAACTTACATTCATTTACACTAGTGATCTGCATCTCTTTTAAATCCCTCAGCGTTAAGTAGCTTCATATACAAATAAGCTTCACTGGGTCAGGTTGGGAAACCCGATGAGTACATAGGGTTTTCAGCCCACAATAATATAATTATTATGGTAAACATCAAATAACCAACACAATTACTCATCCCTGTTATCTTCTTTACTCTTAAGGATCTACCCTAAGATTCAACTATTCTTTGTTCATTCATTCCTAAGGAGTATCCTAAGGAATCGGTACTAAGTCTGCATAGTCTCCAAGGTTTATCTCGTTAATTGACAGTATCGTTTTCGAGAGTCCATTCAGAATACCTGTCAATGGGTTTATAGAGTACAACGGGTGAACACATCGTTCACAACACCTACACGTTGTGAGCCTGCTAGTGTTCCACTAGAATGTCTGTAACGCTCTAAAAATTCAACCAATTTAAACTTTTCAAAAACAACCCGGTTTCATTAAGTTATTACAAAAAGGTTTTCAATATAATTATTATCAGAGTCTTCCCATAACCACATCATAAAACAAAATCATGAGGAGCGGTATGATCACGCCTTTGCCTTGCCACGGTCTCCTAAAGAACCTGAAAAACATTAAACCACAACTGTAAGCCCGAAAGCTTAGTGAGATGCCCCCAAAATACCAACCACATATACCATACACGCACAAGATCTCATATCATAGCAGAACACAGAACAGCCATGCACTTCGGGTCTACTGTGTGACTGGTCCGCCGCACCGGCCTTCAGTCCACCTGGTCCACACTCCGAGTCTAGCCACATACATCAAGTCTACAGTGTGATTGGTATGCCCGCACCGGGCCTTCAATCCACCTGGTCCACTCTATGATTCTACAGTATAACTAGTCCGCCCGCACTAGGCCTTCAGTCGGCCTGGTCCACTCTCCGAGCCTCGGCACGTCTGGTCCGCCGTCTTGGGGCCTGCAAGCCTATCCGAACCGCTCGCTGGGCCTTCGGGATAACCAGTCTGCCCAGGGTATGTTGGCCTACAGCAAAAAGCAGGACCCGCCTCAACCCAACCCCAATCCAACAACCATGTTCACATAAACATTCAATCATATAATAAATCACATCCAATCAAACCGATCTAACAGATCACATAGCATAAGATCATCCTAACCAGGATACCGACCTAACCGGTCAGTAGCATAGCATCATCCTATATACCAGGATACCGACCTTAACCAGGTCTCTAACATATACCATCCTAACTACCGGATGAAAACATAGCAAAGAAAAACAAAACAACGATACCCGTATCACAATCCGATAAAGGGTCGGCCTTGGTGCCGTAGAACCTATCGATATAGTGAGGCTAACTCACCTCGCAACTGCCGACTGAAAAGATAAGACCAAGATGCTCCGACCACTGACACAATCTCCACCACTAGCCAACACCAACACTGAACTCAAAACAAAAGCCAACAATTACCAAAATACCCCTGGAAGTCAGCTGGTCAACCCTTGGTCAAAGTCAAAGTCAAAGTCAACCTCCTGACTGACTCTACTCGCCGAGTCAACCCGATGACTCGTCGAGTCCCCATGCTCAGAACTTCCCCTATCCACAACTCAACTCGTTGAGTCCAACAACTCTGAGTCCCCTCGCGCTCAACTCACCGAGTCCTCCCTTGACTCACTGATTCATAGCTCAACCAGAAGAAGGTTAGGACCTCATGACCAGACTCGCCGAGTCCAAGAACAAACTCGCTGAGTCCAAGGCTATCTTCAACCAACTCGCCGAGTTGTTCTTCCAACTCGTCGAGTTTCTGCCCACCTTCAAGCAACTCGCCGAGTACATCCTTGTGACTCGCCGAGTACCCCTAGATCTTAATCCATACAGAAGCTTTCCAGGCCATGCAGATGATCCAAACCATAGATCTACCCTTTTACAACCCATCCATCACATAAAGTAGCAAACCTTACGTGAATCCAAAGAGATCTAAGCATATATCACTCTAGGGTTAGGGTTTGGGACAAGATGGCTTCACCAATCACTCAAGAACAGGGACTTTAATGCACTCTAGACCTTCTCCATTCCAGATCTGAGGTAGCAACCTCAGATCTAACCTCCAAGCTTAAAATATCACAAGTTATTCTTTCCAAATAAACCAAAATGTTGAATCTAGCTGAATAACAGCCCAAGCAACGAAATAATACCTCAAAAGAAGGCTCCAACAGAAGATAAATCTGAATCCTTGCAAAGCCCCTTGCTCCAAGCCTCTTAGCCTTCAAAAATCTCTTCCACCAACACTCTTTCAAGGCCCCAAAGCTCACTAATTTACTCTCAAGCGAATATTAGGGCTTCTGGACTTTAAGGAAGAGTAAAGAGGCTGGGGAGAGGGTATAATGTCCTTTAAATAGGGCTCATCCTCCGAAATTAGGGTTTTCTCGACACAGCACTAACTCGCCGAGTCCAGCCGCCGACTCGCCGAGTTGGCCACTAAACACGCGACCAGAATCGCGACCCTACTCGCCGAGTCCACTCATGGACTCGCCGTGTTGCCCTTTCACATTTACACTTTGAACCCTGAACTTGCACTCCTGAACTCGGGATGTTACAATTCTCCCCCACTTAAATTAGGCTTCATCCTCGAAGCCTGCGGCAACACAACTCCATAACTACTCTCGCAATGCACCACCTGGAATTAACCAGACCAGGTCCACAAAACACAACCACCGAAAACCAAAACCCAACTTTCCCTCCCGCGGTGTTCTGACCACTGCTTCAAGCCGGCCGGCGGCCTCATCCTCTGATAAGCACACTTATCAACCGAGTACCACTCCATGATACTTCACTCGCTCCAAATCATAACAATAAATTGACTCATACGAGCTAGAAATAACCCTGAATCACTGGAATCCCGGTCTAAGTCCAACTTTATCCACTCCATGCTGACAGGATGACACATCCTTCAGTCTCAGAGCAACTCCCATGAGTTGTCCTCCGCAATCTCATACCCATGTTGAACTGGCTCTAGCATCCTCGGGTTGGGAAAACCCGATACACTGATGACACCTCCAAACATCCCTCAGGATGAATTTCCACCCCATACATAATTCCTCGGTCAAAATCAAACCGGGAATGCAAGATTCCATCCAAGCATCCTTTCCGAGCCTCTTGGCTCTACACCCGCGGAATTCCTTCCGCGACCTTAGCAAACATCCAACCCGGATGTGATTCCAAACCACCGCCGGAACACACTGATCAATAACCATAATTGCGAACACCCCAATCATAACTCCGCACTACTGCTTTCACTTCTGTGAACTTACACTCCCTCTCGGAGCTACATTCATTTCCCTTTCCTTACCAAGGAAATCCACTCGGCTGCCTTGACACTACCACAAGTGTCACCGTGCTCACCCAATACTACACCATTTCCTTATAGCATAACTGCTATCTCATGCACCACGCATGCTCTGCATCCGCTCGCAGGGACTCTCGAGTCCATGCACTACCTCCACTACTCATGATCAAAACCCGGGGCCAAGCCTTCTGATGCTATCACATCACGACATACTCATTCCATATCCTCATACAGATCTATCAACACATACATAGTCTTCAACATGACTGGACCGCCTTGCCAGGCCTTCAGCCCATCTGGACCACTCTCAGAACCTTCAGTAGGTCTTGACCGCCCTACAGGGCCTTCAGCCTGTCTGGACCGTCCTCCGAGCCTTCGGCCTGACTGGTACGCCCACTGGCCTTCAGTCTATCCGGACCGCTCAACTAGCATCCAACATCCCGAATTATCCCTCCAGGAAACTCTCCCATGTATACTGTTCTAGCCCTCTAGGGGCTCCGAACTCTATCTCCATTCTACATACTCAATCCCGGCCCAACTCCAGGCCTTCCACAATCAATCACTCTTGGTCTGCATCCCGCCCCATCTGTCTGACACTCACTCAAACCAGCCTACGCTCAGCTGACAGAACCACTGTTGATTCCCAACAGCGAGACAACCTCTCATGCTTATCGATCTCCCAGAGAATTTCCAATTCTCCCCCACTTAGAGCACTGACTATCAACCACCGGTCGCCATCACCGACCTCCCTCGACAACCCTACACAATAAAAACCCTCACACGCAAACTGATTCCCACTAGAACGAGCAACCTTCACAAAATTACATAACAACACTGATCATCTCAGGCTAGAAAGAAACCCGACCTTCAGCTAACCACTCCTCAGACTGCAGATGCTACCCGACATTCAGACCAAAAGCCAGATTTCCCACTAATAATACTCACGAATGATAACCAACGAAACTCCCAACACCAAACCCATAACCATACCATAACCCTCAAGGAACAACGAATACGATACCAAAAAATCATACAACGAGCCTAGCAAATATACAATACTCCATAATAATCACAAGATAACAAGACATCAAGAAAGAACATACCCGCAGCTGCATCTGGCACTGCCCTGAGCTCCTCTGCTGTAAGCGGAAAAGCACTACCCTGAGCCCTTGGGGGCTCCGCTCCACCCTGACCTCCACCCATAATCCTCAAAGTGGCCGGTGCTGGAGCCTGCACCGGTCCTGCAGCAAGTTGTGGACAATTGACCCTCAAGTGTCCAACCTGATGGAAATGATAACAAATCCTCAAGTCCCAAACCAGGGCTGTCTGCCGACAATCCCTTGCATAGTGCCCCTCCTTTCCGTACTTGCGGCAAGCACCATCGGACCTATAAACTCCGGTGTGACCCTTCCCACACTTTCCACAAGTGCGGCTGCTCTGATCTCCCAATCAAGAATCAATGGTCTTGGACCGTTTTGACGCCGACTGCGACTGTGCCGGGGCCTGCCTCTGCTCTCTCAACTGCAACTTAATCTCCAACTCACGCCGCCTGGCGGCCTCTAGCAACTCTAACAAGGTCTCACACCTCTGCGTAGAAACAAACTGCCCGATATCCCTTTTGAGCATACTCAGATATCGGGACATCTGAGCCTGCTCCGAAGTGAACTCATGGAAACACATCGCCCTCTCAGTGAACATCCTGGTGATCTCCGTCACCTACACTGAATCCTGCTTCAGCTCCAGGAACTCCTGAGCCAACCTCTCTCTCTCAACCCGCGGAACATAACGAGTGCTAAACATCTCCCGGAACTGATCCCATGAAACCGCATCCCTCTACACATCCGAATACGACCCCGTGGTCATCTCCACCAATCCTTCACCCCGAGCCTCAACAGGTTCGGAGCACACCTCACTCTCTGATCAGCAGGGCATGAACACATGAAGAAACACCCCTCCATGTCCGAAAACCATCTTATAGCAACAATCGGGTTCTGAAACCCATCGAAGGTAGGGGCTTCTTATTATCGAAGTCCTGATACTGAAAACCTCGCCCGACTCCTCCCCCTGCCGCTGCTACAGCCGTGATAGCCGCCGCGGCAGCCATCTCTGTGAGAGCTACATAGCGCTCATCAAAATACTCAATCATGGCGGTCTTAATTGACCCAAACAGTTCTGGCAACTCGGCCCGGAACAACACATCAACCTCCTTATGTAGGATCTCACGAACCCTAGCATCCAACTCGTCTGTGCTCATCTGACCAATAACCTCGGGCGGTACTGACCCACCATGACCGCCCTCTCCTGCTCCCGATCCTGGCCCAGATCCACTCCCAGCATGCCTCGTAACCACCATACTAAAAAACATCGCAAGATCTCAGATACTTCCCACTATCCCGGGAATCAACCCCCAACCCAACCCTAGAGGTTATGGTTTCTTTGATACGTGTATGGGTCCTGTGCTTTCAGTAGTACGGGACCATACTACCTTCCACACCTACCCATATTTGTATCAAGTATTACCACAACACCCTTGTGAAAAACATACATAACAAGCACTCAACCCTCACTCCTAGGGGAACACCGGAAATCTCCTACAGAAGAACCCTAGGCTAGCAGGCATCATAAATCAGGCAACATTATCATGAAATCCTGAAGATCCCTAGCCTAGTACTAGCATGTTGTTCAATCAAAGCTCAAAAACAATTATCATGTATGGTATTTTGGGGCTACTTACTGGCTCCGGCTGATCATACCTCCGCGTCCTCCTTTACTCATTTTGAAAACCATTTTAAATTCTCTTTTGAAAACTCTCCTTGATTTGAGACTGGATTCACACGAATGTTCTGTTGGATTAATGTCTAAGTCCATAACTATATTTGGTATGTACTTGATCCGACCCGGCATGGTCCATTTGGGTTGCACTTCACCGACACAATTTATATGGATAATCTTTTGAGAATAGTATGTTTATGATTAATATTAATATATTATAAGTTCTAATATATTAATATGGAATCATATTATTTAATTAGTATTGATCAATAATTAATTTATAATTAATTAAGTGATCAAAAGGAACTAATTAAATATGGACTCTTATATATATGGAATGGGCCAAGTTCATTTAGGTTGGGCTAAGCTTTCATGGATAGTCCATGGAGTGTTTAACCCATGGATCCTAGGAAATGAAAGGTCATGGGTGTTAGGGTTTAACCCTAATCCTCCATACTATATAAAGATGTCTTTGGTTGGTGAAATTGGCACTAGTGTGGATACACTAAGAGGGCTAGCCGATTTTACTAAGAGAGAACCAAGTATTCATATTCTCTAAAGTCTTCCAAGGTGTCTTGGTGATTTGTGATTCCACTTGAGGCTTCCACACTATTGGGGCTAAGCTCTTAAAGCTTGAAGACATCAAGCTACATCAAAAGGTATGTCCTCTAACTAGTACTTTGTAGATTAAGAACATCATAATATGCTAGTTAGGATTAAAGCCTTGGAAAGTTCTTATTTGTATGTATAATAGAGAAAACATAGATCCAAGGTTTATAGGGTTGCATGTACACCATAGGAGTGTTAGAATGCTCAAAACCCAACAGTGGTATCAGAGCCACGGGTTGTTTTCTGTTATATTGATGCAAATATTTTATTTTCAAAGTTGAAAAAAAAAGAAAAAAAACATGAAGTTTGTCAAATTTTAAGATAATTACTTGTTCTTGTGAAAAACTAATTATTTGTAAAATTTGAATAATTTGCTTTATGAGTTAAATTAGGTCAAATTTAATAAAAGATAAAATGATATGATTATTTTATTAGTTTTAAAAGTTTGATCTAAAGAGTTTTATTTTTTGAAACCTCCATAAGTTATGGATATGAAAAGGTTTTTAAAAAAAAAAAATTGATTCAAAGTTTTTATGGAGTTACAAAATTTGGTGTTAATGTTTTAAAGGATTCCATAACTTAAGAATAAGTTATGGATCACCAAAAGTTTTTTGTGTTACCTTGTTTTATGAGTGAATTTAGATTAATGAATAAAATTATGTGATAGTTGGTTTTAATCCAAATTAATCTAAGAATTGATTCTAAAATGTGTTTTTGTAACTTGTCCTCAAGTTATATGAAAAGTCACATTTAAGAATCATAAAACTCATAAAAATTGGCAAAGGTTACAAAAATGAAGAGTCTAGTTCTAATTAAATGGTTTTATGACTCCATAACTTGTCCTCAAGTTATGGAGGACCAAGAGTCTCTTCATTTAATAAAATAAAATAAAATAAAAAAAGGTGTAACCTTAATTAATTCCATAAGTTATAAAATAAAGAAAAGTTAATTCTTTTATTAGTTTAAAGTCTTCCATAACTTGTCCTCAAGTTATGGAACTTGAAGAGTTTTTGGATTAAAACTACTTTAAACACATAAGTTATGGAATTAATTAGTTTTGAATAGTTTCAAAACTTGCCCTCAAGTTTTGGAATTTGTAAGGTTTTCTCTTATGAATACTTTAATTCCATGTTAGCCCTTAGAATTTTAAAAGTTAAAATTCAACCCTTATACTTTATAATATTATAAGTTAATAATATATATATATATATGTATAAGAGTAAAGTCAGTCTTACCGCTAGTACGCCTCATTCACGAAGCCGGTCTATAAGGTGGGTATAAGGTTGTTGCCTATAAAATGGCAACTTAATGGGTGTCCACTCTCACCCACCACTTGCTTGACCGGTGGAGGGTCGTTAGCCGAACGGGTTTGACAAGACTATAATTCTCATTCATTAAAAGTATTAATGATAATACTAAGTAACTAAACTCTTAATAATACCCAATCTTAGTTACTTAGGAAAAATGTGAATAAGGTGCTAACCCATGAAATTACACTTTACACTTTGTCTAAGTCGTTAGTGGAGCGTGTGTGGTTAACCGGCACACTAACTTGGACTTAACAAGGTAGGTAAAGGGTGACTTAATATTTATCATAGTATCGATGGAGCGTGTGTGGTTAACCGGCACATCGATTGAGGGGTAATTTATTAAGGGTACCAAGTGATTTGCATGGTTACTTCACACCTTGTTTTGTGATCCTCGGCATCCCAGTCACAAAACCTGAAGGGCACACTCGAGATTGAAACATGCCTTTGAACAGTTCAATGAATCTCAAAGATCTAGGAGTTTCAAAACCAATTAAAACCTAATAATACATTTCGTTTATCTTGGTGGAAATTGGTGAATCGTCATTCACCTACCTTCAAATATTTTATAGCTTGGATTACGGCATACCTCTTCTAAGTTATAAAATAGTTTGTTGGGTCCTAGCCTTAATATTTCATATTGGGTGACATATTAAGGACTTTAAATCAACTATCTTGAATATCTCCCAAAAGATGTCTAGTTTAGACACCTATGATCTTCCCAAATCTCTTGAAACAAGGTTTCCTAATGAAGATGATGTCCCATGGATATCATACTTCTTTCACCTCCTCCAATTATTCTCCCCAACCCACAAGTTCTTGAAAAGTTTAAGGTCACTCAAGCCCTATTGGCAAGGCAAGGTCTAGGTGTGGTCACATCTTGGAGATGTAGTCACATATTGACAAGCCGGGAGAGTTGGGTGTCAAAGTCTTGAGAAAGTTGGTGGTTCAATCACTTTCTAAGTCACATAGTGAGTTCCTTTGGGACACCTATGAAACAGACTATGACAAGACCCTTATGATCTTATCTATTTGTTAAGATCAACTTCCTTAAAACTTGATGGACATTGACAATAGTGACACAGGAAATCCAGGAAAGCATTCTCTTCCCAATGGAAAGGGATCGGCCATAGTCAACTCGGTTGACCAAATGGTAAAGAGAAAAGCTAAGTCTATGATAGTCCCGTGTACCATTATCAAAGGCTCCATATGTTTATATTGCCAAAGGAAGGGGCATTGGTTGCGAAGCTACCAAATTTACCTAAGGATGTTAAAGTCAATAAGTTTGACTCTACTTCAGGTAAATTCCACTATCTAACTCTGCTAAGTTTCTATTCTGAGATTCCTGATACATGATGTGACTGGGTCACATGGTGATGTTTTAAGAATCAAAGAAAAGTGAAGAAACTTAAAGAAAGAATATGCTGAATCTGATGGCGTAGATGGATTTCTATCGCACAGTTTGAAGATCGGATTCTTGAGCTACTTCTTAGGAGTTATGAGATATTGCTTAGGAATAGATAACAACAAGTTTTCATATGGATTGTAAGGACAAGTTCTTCCACAAAGTTTTTAAAATAAAAGGAAAATTTTTGATTTTATTTTAAAATATCCTTACAATGGCATCTGTGGAAATTTTTGTTGCTTATAAGATTCCATTAATAGCAAGAGTGGAGATATGAAATTGATTCTTTCATTTGTGGTAATGTCTAAATTTACCAAATAAGGAAAGATTCTCATCACCCAAGTTTCAATTGGACCGGAACTTGGAATCATGCAAGTTGTATAGCATGATGAATGAGAACTTTCAAGTATTGGAAAAATTAAGACTAATTACTTGTTCACATGGATGTGTGAGTCAAGTAAAGGACTAAGGGATCGAGTACACATTCTTGTGCACTGATTAAGTCCACCACAAAAGATTGATAAGACTATTTGTCATAGTTTACTAAAGCTCAGTAAATATGATTATACTTACAAGCTTAAGTGTAACTCTGAGACATTGGAAAAGGTCTCAATGTATGGCAGAGCGAATAAGAAGAATCAACTTAGGCAGAAGGATAAAAGTTTCTCAAATCTGAAAAGATGGGAGAGTACTTTAGTATCAGTTTTGTGATCATCTTAATGATTAAGAAACCATAGCACAATTAGTTCTCTAAGGAAATCTTAGTGCATTCTTATGACTAAGAAGAGGAACTTGAATTGTTGAAGTGGTTAAATCAAGAAGATGATTCATACTTCGTTCCAAAAACAATTCTTAGAGTTATACTCTAAGATTGTAACTTGAGTGACATGTCTTAAAGAAGGTTTAAAACTCTTGTACATTTGAAATTGGTAAGTTGTGATGTTTTGGATAAAACAAAGACCAACTAAGGCCAATTGTGTGAAGTGTTTGTCTTGATTAGAATCCGCACTATCTCTTGGATGTTTGACAAGGGAGTCTTATATGTCAAGAGGACTGTGGGAGTCTGAAAGGTCTTGAAAGTCTCAAGAACTAATCAAGAATGGAACCTAAAGTTTTTCACTAGCACACAACTTGAGGTTTATAACCTATCGTGTTGACATATTCTGTGCCCATTCCAGTTAAAGTTGGCTTTGCATATGAGTTCTTAGAGTTCTCAATTTGTTGCACAACAACTTGGAAGCAATGGTAGGCCCTTGAGCTGCCAGGTGGCTAGAAATTAAGATTGAGTTCAATCCATATGGTTTTGGATTTGTCATTATCCTTGTCTTGTGGCTATGGTTTTGACAATTCACACGGATAAGAACACATACACCATTAAATCTAAGTGTCATAAGGTTTCTCTCCGGTTCATGAAAATGATGGTGAGGAAACACTTTCACTAAGCAGATTTTATCTAGATAGCAATTGTGATATTTGCATTCTCAAAGTCGTTAGTGGAGCGTGTGTGGTTAACCGGCACACTAACCTGGACTTGTGAGAAGTGGCAAAAAGGTCTAACCATTATGATTACGACATACCTCTTCATAATTGTTTAGACACACAAGTGTGCTATCTAAGGGAAGGTGTATGATTTTGATAAAGTTTTATCAAAACAATCTAGCATCAGAAATCTGAACTTTGGTAAGAAAGTCAATCAAGTATTGATTTCTAGAAGTCCAGGTGATTTCTGAGAACATGTCAAAGCTAGTGGGAGCATAAGTGTTATGCTAATAATCATCATGTTAGTGGGAGCATGATAATTATGATAAATATTGCAAGCTAGCAATGTTAATTATAGAAAAACAAAAAGTTTCAATTCGTGAGGTTGCAGGGGTTGAAAAAGTTGTTTTGCTATAATTAAGGGAGAGGAAATTATACTTCATCTCAAATCTATAAGGTTAGATCGTGAGGTTTTAATCATTTAGTCAAGGATATATATGAATTTCATGTTAGAGTGGCTCAACATAAGGAAATTTTGTATATGGGTCCATTATTTGCGTTCTAAAATTCGATTATGATTACGGCATCCCTTTTCATAATCTGAATTATGAGAACTTGGCAAATAGAAATGGAAATGTTATAGCAAAAGACTGGTTTAGTCTTTATGTGAGACATCATGAATCGTGTCCCATATGCTTCGGATATAGGATCGATTACATGTGCTATAATCATCCGTTCTAAAATTTTCCAAATGCCTGGGGCATTAAGAAGGGAAAAGGTTTAGAACTGGATATGACTAAAAGGATTAAACAATTGTCGAGGACAATCTAAGGTTTACCAAAGATTGTTTACTCAAGGACAATTGGAAGTATAGTGATAATTCTGGAAGGACCATATTGACATAATCTGTAAGGAGGCAACTCTTGTTCAGAAGTGATAGTCAAAATGGAATCTGGAAATGTTTCAAAGTTAGAAATTATTCAATCTGTGTAAGATTAAGGAAACTTAATGCAAGAAGGATGTTTCCAAGGAGATGATCTCCTTTGGAATGCTCTGTAATGTTTGTTGTCAAGTCTTTATGACTTTGTGCACAATCATTACAAGAGGATCAATGCATATAAGTTTAGAATCTAACAGATTTCAGTAAATGGCATGAATTTGGAATTCTAGCACTTGCAGTAAGGATTTGGGAGTGTGAAAAGAGAATCATTGAAGTTATGTTCAATTGATCTAGTTCACAAAGTAAAGATCATAGACAAACATAGTATGCATACTTGGTGTATGGCATGACTAGTGTTTAGAAAACATAGTGTGCATGCTTGGAGCATGGGACAACTATTGTTTTAAATTCAAGAATAAAGTTGATAGTTGAAACAGTATACAATGAATAATGTGTAATCATATGGTGATAAATAAAAGGTGTTTTATTTATGTTCAAAGGGTTGATACCATATTGGATTCAATTATTATTGTGTTTCATTTTGCATGTTTTGACTTCCCGAATAAACTAGGTTATTCTTCCGGAATGACTAAGTTATTCAAACCATCCACAGTCGGTCATATGTTGGAAGTAGATATGAATTAAGACTGTCATGGGTTGGCTTGTAGAGGTCTAAGGTGTTGGACAAAGGGCTACAACACTCATGAGTGCTCATAAGTTCTGAGTATTGGATTCAACCCGCGCTCATTGGAATCACTTCATGGATTTTATCACGAGTGATCATGAGATGATAATATCTTATATTCTTCAAACCTAGAGATATGAGTTGTTACTATGAGTTGATAGTACATTGATTGCACGAAAACGCATTTGGTAACTCGGTGCTATAAAACGTGCCTTTGTGTATGATTCAACAAGTAGTAGAACAAGCCATATGAGTCGAAGTTTATCCGTTCCTTTTACCTTCGGGATAAAAGCGATATCTGTGGGCCCCTCGATGATTTGATGATGACAAATGGAAGTGCTCGGCCGGGCCAGGACTGATTTGATTTGTTCAATTAGTCAGTCGTCATAAATCGGAAATCGGGAAACAACAAATGGACAGAGAGAATGATTATAATCCATGTCTCAGTCCATATGATATCTAGAATGGAGGAATATATGATCCCTTATCTAATGGACAAGTTCGTTGACAAGATCAGAGTTCGACAGCAGCTTTAAGAGCTACGATTGCCAGTTAGGTTTGAAGTCATACGCAATAATAGTTTTAGACTTATCCAAGTGGGAGACTGTTGGATTAATGTCTAAGCCCATAACTATATTTGGTATGTACTTGATCCGACCCGGCATGGTCCATTTGGGTTGCACTTCACCGACACAATTTATATGGATAATCTTTTGAGAATAGTATGTTTATGATTAATATTAATATATTATAAGTTCTAATATATTAATATGGAATCATATTATTTAATTAGTATTGATCAATAATTAATTTATAATTAATTAAGTGATCAAAAGGAACTAATTAAATATGGACTCTTATATATATGGAATGGGCCAAGTTCATTTAGGTTGGCCTAAGCTTTCATGGATAGTCCATGGAGTGTTTAACCCATGGATCCTAGGAAATGAAAGGTCATGGGTGTTAGGGTTTAACCCTAATCCTCCATACTATATAAAGATGTCTTTGGTTGGTGAAATTGGCACTAGTGTGGATACACTAAGAGGGCTAGCCGATTTTACTAAGAGAGAACCAAGTATTCATATTCTCTAAAGTCTTCCAAGGTGTCTTGGTGATTTGTGATTCCACTTGAGGCTTCCACACTATTGGGGCTAAGCTCTTAAAGCTTGAAGACATCAAGCTACATCAAAAGGTATGTCCTCTAACTAGTACTTTGTAGATTAAGAACATCATAATATGCTAGCTAGGATTAAAGCCTTGGAAAGTTCTTATTTGTATGTATAATAGAGAAAACATAGATCCAAGGTTTATAGGGTTGCATGTACACCATAGGAGTGTTAGAATGCTCAAAACCCAACATGTTCCTCCAATTCACTCAAACCAAGGCTCTGATACCAACTTGTAACGCTATAAAAATTCAACCAATTTAAACTTTTCAAAAACAACCCAGTTTCATTAAGTTATTACAAAAAGGTTTTCAATACAATTATTATCAGAGTCTTCCCATAACCACATCATAAAACAAAATCATGAGGATCGGTACGATCACGCCTTTGCCTTGCCACGGTCTCCTAAAGAACCTGAAAAACATTAAACCACAACTGTAAGCCCGAAAGCTTAGTGAGATACCCCCAAAATACCAACCACATATACCATACACGCACAACATCTCATATCATAGCAGAACACAGAACAGCCATGCACTTCGGGTCTACTGTGTGACTGGTCCGCCGCACCGGCCTTCAGTCCACCTGGTCCACACTCCGATTCTAGCCACATACATCAAGTCTATAGTGTGATTGGACCACCCGCACCGGGCCTTCAATCCACCTGGTCCACTCTCTAAGTCTACAGTATGACGGGTCCGCCCGCACTTGGCCTTCAGTCGGCCTGGTCCACTCTCCGAGCCTCGGCACGTCTAGTCCGCCCTCTTGGGGCCTACAGCCTATCCGAAGCGCTCACTGGACCTTCGGAATAACCGGTCTGCCTTGGGTATGCTGGCCTACAGCACAAAGCAGGAACCGCCTCAACCCAACCCAGTCCAACAACCATGTGCACATAAACTTTCAATCATATAACAAATCACATCCAATCAAATCGATCTAACAGATCACATATCATAACATCATCCTAACCAGGATACCGACCTAACCGGTCACTAGCATAGCATCATCCTATATACCAGGATACCGACCTCAACCAGGTCTCTAACATATACCATCCTAACTACCGGATGCAAACATAGCAAAGTAAAAAATAACAACGATACCTGGATCACAATCTGATAAAGGGCCAGTCTTGGTGCCGTAGACCCTGTCGATATAGTGAGGATAACTCACCTCACAACTGCCGACTGAAAAAATAAGACCAAGATGCTCCGACCACTGACACAATCTCCACCACTAGCCAACACCAACACTGAACTCAAAACAAAAGCCAACAATTACCAAAATACCCCTGGAAGTCAGCTGGTCAACCCTTGGTCAAAGTCAAAGTCAAAGTCAACCTCCTGACTGACTCCACTCGCCGAGTCAACCCGATGACTCGTCGAGTCCCCATGCTCTGAACTTCCCCAATCTGCGACTCAACTCGCTGGGTCACCCCGAGACTCGCTGAGTCCAACAACCCTGAGTCCCCTCACACTTAACTCATTGAGTCCTCCCTTGACTCACTGATTCATGGCTTAACCAGAAGAAGGTTAGGACCTCACGACTAGACTCGCCGAGTCCAAGAACAGACTCGCCGAGTCCAAGGCTATCTTCAACCAACTCGCCGAGTTGTTCTTCCAACTCGTCGTGTTTCTGCCCACCTTCAAGCAACTCGCCGAGTACCCCTAGATCTTAATCCATACAGAAGCTTTCCAGGCCATGCAGATGATCCAAACCATAGATCTACCCTTTTACAACCCATCCATCACATAAAGTGGCAAACTTTACATGAATCCAAAGACATCTAAGCATATATCACTCTAGGGTTAGGGTTTGGGACAAGATGGCTTCACCAATCACTCAAGAACAAGGACTTTAATGCACGCTAGACCTTCTCCATTCCAGATCTGAGGTAGCAACCTCAGGTCTACCCTCCAAGCTTAAAATATCACAAGCTATTCTTTCCAAATACTCCAAAATGATGAATCTAGATGAATAACAGCCCAAGCAACGAAATAATACCTCAAAAGAAGGCTCCAACAGAAGAGAAATTCGAATCCTTGCAAAGCCCCTTGCTCCAAGCCTCTTACCCTTCAAAAATCTCTTCCACCAACACTCTTTCAAGGCCCTAAAGCTCACTAATTCACTCTCAAGCGAATATTAGGGTTTCTGGACTTTAAGGAAGACTAAAGAGGCTGGGGAGAGGGTATAATGTCCTTTAAATAGGGCTCATCCTCCAAAATTAGGGTTTTCTCCACACAACACCAACTCGACGAGTCCAGCCGCTGACTCACCGAGTTGGCCACTAAACACGCGACCAGAATCGCGACCTTACTCGTCGAGTCCAC